>NW_012122787.1:90738-92571 GCF_000951035.1 Colobus angolensis palliatus | reverse complement strand
TGTCTGTTTTCAAACTCCTCCTGGCTGTGTAATCACTTATTCTCTCTCATTGATCACAACCTTTCCCAGTCCTGACTATGCTATCTCCCCATTTTTGTCATGGTGCACCGGTACATTATAAATTCAATCAAACTTCTTACGACATTGCAGCTTTTGCCCAACACATCCCAGCTTCAAGGTTGAAAGATTTCTGATATTACCTCTGATACCAGTTCTTTCCCATTTATGAACAGTATCCGGACTAATGCAGTAGTGTTGCATTAATTAAAGGAAGCATGTACTAATACTGCACTTTTTGCCAGTATGACACTGAATCAGGAGTCTAATGCCTGCTCATGTTTTAAGAACCATTTATCACCCATGTCATCCCAAAGCAGCCAGCTGTCTGAGCCAAGCCTCATTTGCATTTCATCAACCACAGGCTCTCTTTCCCCATCTCACTTTCATGTCCTTGTATTGCAGCCTTAATTTTTTAAAGCACATTTTTCAAAGAAGGAGCTTAGCTAAAATTACATGCTCCATAGAAACTTGATTTCAATACCACACACAAGTCTCCATACTGATTGTGGTCAAAATGAGTAACACAGACTGTGCCTTGAATTTGTTCTTTCTCTTGGTCAGGTGATGGAGAGATGGGAAGAGCTGTAACCACTACCTCACTCCCAAAATTGGTGCAGAAATTTTATTGATATTTGAGTTTGATAGTAAATATAAAATTTCAATTTCATTTTCTGATTATGAAAATAATTTATTACAGTAACAAATGAAACATATTTGATTTCATTTCATAATTCATTTTGCACTTGGCCCTCTGTTCTTCCTACTCTCTCCAGTTGAACCTTATATAACTTCCCTACCCACCAAAGCTTTTTAGACATATCTTAACAATGGCCCACATTTCCCAAACCAATGGAAACTCAACTAATAAACTGCAATTTGAAGCTATTTCAAAATAAGTTCAGCATTGATCTTCATAATTTCAAAATCTGTTTATTTAATGTACACATTTTATTTTTTACATATGTCTTTACTATATCCCCCTTTTCTATCTATTGATCCAAATTCTAATACCGTTTGAGAAAATTTAGCTTTTTCTTTCCAAGGAAAAAGTAATACTTCTCCCTTTTTTTGAATCATTTTTATAGTAAACACCTTTTCAGAAAGCTTATGCAGAGTGTGTGTGTGTGTGTGTGTGCGCGCGCGCGCGTGTGTTGGGGGGTTGTTGGTGGAGGTTGTACGTATGGAGAGTGGGGTGGATGAGATTATGTTAACTCACTGTGCCATAGACTTGTCCAACCTCAATGTTTGACCTAAACCAAATCCCTGGAGATAATTTTTTTTAGGGGCAATCATCCCCTTTTATGTTCTTGCTTTTAAACTCAGATGGTCAGTAACAGTGGACACCTGTCTCCTACTGAGACCATTTGATAAAGGTCATTTAACAGTTTTTCCTGATAATACCCTTTAGTCACCATGGGGTTGGTTTCAGATTCCATTCGGTGACCTAGAAACTTGAAAGCTCTATAACCATAACTAATGCTTTGGGATTTCTGGTCCTCAATAGGGAATTATTGCAACGAGTTTCTTTTTGAAAAGTAAATGACCTTTTGGAATTTTTATTAAATTGAATGGGGAAATAAGAATTTTGTATGTATTAAATCTAGTTCACATCTCAAGCACATTTTAAGATGAATATCACTTAAATTTCAATCAACCATGTACCATTTAGAACACAAGAACAAATACTTTCCAATATACTATGTAAAAAGAGGTTTTACCTAGGTAATACCATTCAGGACATAGGCATGGGCAAGGACTTCATGTCTAAAACAC
>NW_012122787.1:85384-86418 GCF_000951035.1 Colobus angolensis palliatus | reverse complement strand
GATGGGTGCAGCACACCAACATGGCACAAGTATACATATGTAACAAACCTGCACCTTATGCACATGTACCCTAGAACTTAAAGTATAATAATAAAAAAAGAGGTTTTAATTTGATTAAGTGTAATTTATTGTTATGTATTTGATAATCTTCCTAATTCATTGTCAAAACACCTTACATTTTCAGAGCTATAAAATGTGCTTCAGTAAGAAAAGTTATGTTCTAAAATCCCTTTTAATGCAGTGAGGATACTCTAAATTATTGCATAAGCACTGTACACTTATTTTCCACTGACTTGAAAATGCCATATTGGTACTTCTGAACTAACATTCATTTTTCAAACAGTAAACTGGTTTTCTGTAGCTTCTATGCTGTCATATATTCACAAGGATTCATAAAAGAAATATTTATTCTTATACATTTTTTCATATCTCTTAGTACCTTTATTTTCTCTTTATTTTCCTTCAGATTTGTGAACTAAGATGTTAATGCTTGAAGCTGAAACTTTTTCCCTCAGCTTTTGTACATGTAAATCTCTTTTCATATTACAACTCTTCCTGCCATGTTCAAGGTTATTAAAATATGTTCACATTTTTATAGATAGATTGTTTTGCTAATAACATTTTTGTGAACACTTTCCCTTTGACCACTTTAATTTGCTTTCATATTTTTTCATAATCCTTACAATATCATGAATTTTGAAAACATGGAATAAGGGCTTCTGACATTAAGAATGGGTTTAATGAAATCAGATAATTTGGTTTCTAAGTATATTTTACCCCTCTTTAGCAAAACCATCATAAAATTTGGATAGAAGATGTCTGTTAGTTGTATGAATGGATTGTTTTAAACACTGGCTGGATATGCATATATAGTCATTTTTATTTTTATTTTTATTTTTACTTTTTGAGATGGAGTCTCGCTCTGTGGCCTAGGCTGGAATGCAGTGGCGTGATCTCGGCTCACTGCAAGCTCTGCCTCCCAGGTTCACGCCATTCTCCTGCCTCAGCCTCCCAAGTAGCTGGGACTACAGGCA
>NW_012122787.1:76961-80899 GCF_000951035.1 Colobus angolensis palliatus | reverse complement strand
GGAAACATTAACAGCAGTATAGGCAAGCTGAGAAAAGAACGTCAGAGCTTGAAGACTGGTTCTTTGAATCAACTCAGTCAGAGAAAAATAAAGAAAAAAGAATCTTAGTCAATGAACAAAATATCTGAGAAATATGGGATTATGTAAAGAGACTAAAACTACAACCCACTGGCATTCCTAAGAAACAAGGACAGACAGTAAGCAACCTCAAAACCATGTATGAGGTTATAGTCTATGAAAATTTCCCCAATCTCACTAGAAAGGTTGACATGCAAATTCAAAAAATTGAGAGAATCCCTGTGAGATACTATGACCATGCATAAGGCACATAAGTCATTAGATTCATTGAGGTGAAAGCGAAAGAAAAAAATCTTAAAGGCAGCTAAAGAGAAGAGGCAGATCACTTACAAAGGGAACCCCATCAGACTAGCAGCAGAATTCTCAGCAGAAACCTTACATGCCAGAAGAAATTGCAGATGCTATTTTCAGCATCCTGAAAGAGAAGAAATTCCAAACAAGTATTTAATACCCCAACAAACTAAGCTTCATAAACAAAGGAGAAATAAAATCATTCCCAACAAATAAACACTAAGGGAATTTGTTACCAGTAGACAAACCTTACAAGAGGTTCTTAAGAACATGCTAAACATGGAAATGAAAGAACAATACCTGCTACCACAAAAGCTCACTTTAAACACATAGCCCACAGACACCATTAAGCAACTAGATAATCAAGTCTACAAAACATCCAGCTAACAACGTGATGGAAGGATCAAAATCTAACATATAAATACTAATCTTACACGTAAATTGTCTAAACACCAGACTTAAAATGCATACACTGGCAAGTTGGATAAAAGATAAAAGGCCCAACCATCTGCTCTCTTCAAGAGACCCATCTCACATGTGGTAAACACCTAAAATCAGTGAATTAACACAGTAATGATACAACTTTTCAGTAATATTTGTCGATGTCAAAATAAAGGATGAATTTCTAAATTTAACGTTTTATTTTTGGAAGCAACAGTTGCAATTCAGGACATACACTCAGGTGGTCTTTGGTATATCTGAAGAACAAAGAGAAGTTTGGGGGTTTTATTTTAAAAAGAAGCATTACGTATTGTTTTGAAAGAAGGCTCACTGGTACTAGAGAAGCTTTTAGGAGCTGGAAAGCTCTGATTGGTGAGTGATGGTGGTAGGTAAAACTAGTCTTGGTGTCCAAGCAGGAAGTTTCATCAGTCACTAGGTAAAACTGGTCTTAGGCTGACAGCAGGCCATTTCAGCAGCTGGACTTGTGGAAAATAAAATTCTTGGAGCAAGTGCTATGTTCCCTTAGTGCTTTTACCCCCTGGTCCCTAGAGTCTGATTTAGTTGAGTATGACAAGAATTACACAATTTATAAACTTTCACACATTATTTGATTCTATTTTTAAACACCTATCTAAAAACACTTCACTGCACACATTATATACATGTGTTGAAATAATTTGATAAAGCTAAGCTTTTAACCTTAATGGTAAGTCGTGTGTTTAAAGAAGTATATGTAAACACTTGATCATTTAGTTTACAGTTAGGTAATCATATAATCACTAAATAGGCACTGTTAACAAATCATTTTCAAGCAACATTACTATAATCATCTTTTATGTATGTATGTATGCACAAACACTTCACTATACATTACAATGCTCTAAAACAGCACACTTCAGCACATTCAAGCTTTATGTCCATGTAGCACCCAAAATGTTTAAAGAAGTATTTTCAAACACTTCTTTACCTAGTTTACAGTTTGGTACACACTTAAATTCACTCATGTACCCTACCACCACATTGCAGAAAAAAAGAGCATCATTTCCGACTTACTGTTCTGGAATTCAGTTTTCTCTTCCTTTTTCACCCCTGGCGATTCTCCCTTACTGTCTTGCAAGTTTAGCTACATACTAAAAATGAGTTTATAAAGCAAAAATTGCCAAACACACTAAGGGCTAATTTACCATGAATTGGCAGATGCAACAAACAAACAAAACATCTGGTATCTACGTGGAACTTCTCAGCTTTTCAAACTTCACAAGAGACAGAGTTGTTTAAGAGTCAGAGCTACTTAAAATGGAATAGGCTGCCTAGATACCTCCTGAGCTCCCTGTCACCACAGGTGGATGAACAGAGGAGACAGGACTTCCATTTGTTGGAAATGTAGCCCAAGGTTTTGGCATCGAAAAGGAGGAAAATAAAGAGCTCTGAGCTTCTGATACTGTTACTGTTTGTTTCCTGGTAGAGTGTGAGTTTCTGGTGGGCAGGGACCACATTGTTTTGAGCTCTTTGTCCTCTGTACCCAGTACATGTCTGCAGTGAATGAGGGAATATCATAACAGCATTAATGCAGTGTGAAGAATGCTATAATATAAATATGAACAAAGAGGAGGGAGCATGGCCCTGTACTGGGCACTGAGGGAAACCCAAGATGAGTGAGACATGGGCGTTGCACTCTGGGCACAGAAGGTCTGATCTAGGGGATAAGATGATCTGCAAATACCTATTACTAGCAGGTGCATGGAGTTAAACTTTATAATACAGGTACAGATAGCTTAGGGAGCCAACTTGAGAAGATTCTGGAAAGCATCATAGAGAAGAGATCTAGCAGTTAGGCCTTTACAGACAGGAACTGGCAAGAGGGGTCGCTCCAGATGAGTCAGAAAAAAAGGCACAGAAGTGGAAATATCCAATTTCAGTTTGGCAGTAGTGTGTCGGCAGAGTGTAGGGAAGATCAAAAAGATCAGCAGAGAGCAGCGCTCTGAAAACTAGGCTGAGTCATTCAGCATCATCCAGCAGATCTGGGCATCTCCACATTTCCACCAAACTACTTGATATCAGAGAAGGGGACTTACCCAAAGCAGCCTGACATGAGCTCAGAGTCTCTCTACAGTCTCATTGTACCTCAGAGACTCAGCTAAGCAAGGAGGTGAAAGATTACTTTATGGCGAATTACAAAACACTGCTGAAAGAAATCAGAAATGACACAAATAAATGGAAAAACATCCCATGCTTATACATTGGAAGAAGCAACATCATTTAAATGACCATACTTCCCAAACGAATTTACAGATTCAATGTTATTCCCATCAAACTACCAACCTCGTTTTTCACAGAATTAGAAAAATTATTCTAAAATCCATTTGGAACAACAACAACAACAAAAAACCCTGAAAAGTCAAAGTAAGCCTAAACAAAAAAAAAAAAAAAAAAAAAAACAGAACAGAAAACAAAATTAAAAAAGTGGGAGGCATCACACTACCCAACTTCAGACTATGCTACAGGGACACAGTAACCTAATACTGACTGGTACAAAAGTGGATACAAAGACCAATGGAACAAAATATAAAAGCCAGAAATAAAGCTGCATACCTCCAACCACCTGATCTTCAACAAAGTCAACAAAAATAAGCAATGGGGAAAGGACTCTCTATTTAATAAATGGTCCCGAGTAACTGGCTATGCATATGCAGAAGAATAAAACTGGATCCCTATTGCACTAGTCAGCTTTCTCTAGAGGGATAGGACTAGTAGGATAGATGTACATATGAAAAGGAGTTTATTAAGGATTGTTAAGTCACACAATAAGGAGGCGAAGTTCCACAATAAGTCATCTGCAAGCTGAGAAGCAAAAAAGCCAGCCGTAGTCTCCAAACCTAAAAAGTAGGGAAGCTGACGGGGCAGCCTTCAGTCTGTGGCTGAAGGCCCGAGGGCCCCTGGCAAACCACTGGTGTAAGTCCAAGAGTCAAAAGCTGGAGGACGTGGAGTCCAGTATTCAAGGACAGGAAGCAGCCAGCCTGGGAGAAAGATGAAGGCCAGAAGACTCAGCCAGTCTAGTCCTTCCATGTTCCTCTGTCTGCTTTTATCCTAGCTGCACTGGCAGCTGATTAGATGGTGCCCACGCAGAT
>NW_012122787.1:62625-76911 GCF_000951035.1 Colobus angolensis palliatus | reverse complement strand
TAAAATGGAATAGGTGCCTAGATACCTCCTGAGCTCCCTGTCACCACAGGTGGATGAACAGAGGAGACAGGACTTCCATTTGTTGGAAATGTAGCCCAAGGTTTTGGCATCGAAAAGGAGGAAAATAAAGAGCTCTGAGCTTCTGATACTGTTACTGTTTGTTTCCTGGTAGAGTGTGAGTTTCTGGTGGGCAGGGACCACATTGTTTTGAGCTCTTTGTCCTCTGTACCCAGTACATGTCTGCAGTGAATGAGGGAATATCATAACAGCATTAATGCAGTGTGAAGAATGCTATAATATAAATATGAACAAAGAGGAGGGAGCATGGCCCTGTACTGGGCACTGAGGGAAACCCAAGATGAGTGAGACACGGGCGTTGCACTCTGGGCACAGAAGGTCTGATCTAGGGGATAAGATGATCTGCAAATACCTATTACTAGCAGGTGCATGGAGTTAAACTTTATAATACAGGTACAGATAGCTTAGGGAGCCAACTTGAGAAGATTCTGGAAAGCATCATAGAGAAGAGATCTAGCAGTTAGGCCTTTACAGACAGGAACTGGCAAGAGGGGTCGCTCCAGATGAGTCAGAAAAAAAGGCACAGAAGTGGAAATATCCAATTTCAGTTTGGCAGTAGTGTGTCGGCAGAGTGTAGGGAAGATCAAAAAGATCAGCAGAGAGCAGCGCTCTGAAAACTAGGCTGAGTCATTCAGCATCATCCAGCAGATCTGGGCATCTCCACATTTCCACCAAACTACTTGATATCAGAGAAGGGGACTTACCCAAAGCAGCCTGACATGAGCTCAGAGTCTCTCTACAGTCTCATTGTACCTCAGAGACTCAGCTAAGCAAGGAGGTGAAAGATTACTTTATGGCGAATTACAAAACACTGCTGAAAGAAATCAGAAATGACACAAATAAATGGAAAAACATCCCATGCTTATACATTGGAAGAAGCAACATCATTTAAATGACCATACTTCCCAAACGAATTTACAGATTCAATGTTATTCCCATCAAACTACCAACCTCGTTTTTCACAGAATTAGAAAAATTATTCTAAAATCCATTTGGAACAACAACAACAACAAAAAACCCTGAAAAGTCAAAGTAAGCCTAAACAAAAAAAAAAAAAAAAAAAAAAACAGAACAGAAAACAAAATTAAAAAAGTGGGAGGCATCACACTACCCAACTTCAGACTATGCTACAGGGACACAGTAACCTAATACTGACTGGTACAAAAGTGGATACAAAGACCAATGGAACAAAATATAAAAGCCAGAAATAAAGCTGCATACCTCCAACCACCTGATCTTCAACAAAGTCAACAAAAATAAGCAATGGGGAAAGGACTCTCTATTTAATAAATGGTCCCGAGTAACTGGCTATGCATATGCAGAAGAATAAAACTGGATCCCTATTGCACTAGTCAGCTTTCTCTAGAGGGACAGGACTAGTAGGATAGACGTACATATGAAAAGGAGTTTATTAAGGATTGTTAAGTCACACAATAATGAGGCGAAGTTCCACAATAAGTCGTCTGCAAGCTGAGAAGCAAAAAAGCCAGCCCTAGTCTCCAAACCTAAAAAGTAGGGAAGCTGACGGGGCAGCCTTCAGTCTGTGGCTGAAGGCCCGAGGTCCCCTGGCAAACCACTGGTGTAAGTCCAAGAGTCAAAAGCTGGAGGACATGGAGTCCAGTATTCAAGGACAGGAAGCAGCCAGCCTGGGAGAAAGATGAAGGCCAGAAGACTCAGCCAGTCTAGTCCTTCCATGTTCCTCTGTCTGCTTTTATCCTAGCTGCACTGGCAGCTGATTAGATGGTGCCCACGCAGATTGAGGGTGAATCTGCCTCTTTCAGCCCACCGACTCAAATGTTAATCTTTTTTGGCAACACCCTCACAGACACACCAAGGAACAATACTTTGCATCCTTCAATTCAGTCAAGTTGACACTCATTATTAGACATCACACCTACCCATCACCACATACAAAAATTAATTCAAGATGTATTAAAGACTTAAGTGAAAGATCTCAAACTAATCAAAATCCTGTAAGAAACCCTAGGAAATATCTTCTAAATATAAGCCTGGGCAAATAATTGTGGCTATGTCCTCAAAAGCAATTGCTACAAAAACAAAAATTAACAAGTGAGACCTAATTAACTAAAGAGCTTCTCCACAAAGGAAACCATCAAGGAAGTAAACAGACAACCTACATAATGGAAGAAAGTATTTGCAAACCATGCATTCAACAAAAGTCAAGTATCCAGAATCTATAAGTAATTTAAACACTTAAACAAGCAAAAAGCAAATAACCCCATTAAAAAGGCAGCAAAGGACATAAACAGCCACTTCTCAAAAAAAGACATACAAGAATATTTATGAAAAAAGTGCTTATCATCACTAATTACCAGAGAAATGCAAATCAAAACCATAAACAGATATCATCTCACACCAGTCAGAATGGCTATTACTAAAAAGTCCAAAAATAACAGATTGAGGAGGTTGTTGAAAAAGGAGTGGGTACACACCGTTGATGGGAATTTAAATCAGTTCAGTCACTGTGGAGAGTAGTGTGGAAATTTCTCAGAGAACTTAAAACAGAACTACCATTCAATGATAGTTTTTTTTTTAACAATAGCAAAGACATGGAATGAACCCAGGTGCCCATCAATTATGGGTGGAATAAATAAAACATGGCACATATACACTATGGAGTACTACACACCTATAAAAAAAGAATGAAATCAAGCCCTTTGCTGCTACTTGGATGCAGCTGGAAACCATCATCCTAAACAAACAAACGCAGAAACAGAAAATCAAATATCACATGTTCTCACTTGTGGGAGAGTTAAACATTGGGTATGCATGATAATAAAAATAGGAGCAATAGACTTTTGAGAATACAAGAGCGAGGAGAGAGGGAGGGGTGTAAGGGTTAATAAAAACTACCTATGGGTTTCTAGGTTCACTACCCGGGTGATGGATTCACTCATGCTCCGAACCTCAGCACCATACAACATACCCATGTAACAAACCCACACATATACCCTGATTGTAAATTAAAGTTGGACAAAAAGACTCAGGCATGTAGTTCATAATTACAAACACTTATTTTAACATAAATGCATATTTTTCTTTGTTGAATATTAGAGAATATAGCTCCAGGAAAAAGTGCTACATTTTTCCTGTGGCTTTAGATACCACTTGCCAACAAGCCAGTATGAGAGTCAAGACAGAAAATTATAGGATTTTATTATTTATGAAATTCTTCCACATGTGTTCTAAAAGCACATTATGGTTTGGATATATGTTCCGTTGCACATAAGCTCTGGAAAGTGCTTGCACCAAGGCACATGCATCAGGCTACACCAGTTTCTCTGGGAGCAGCAGAGCTTGCTCAGGGAGCCATCGTAGGTAAATTTCCAGAAGCATTAGGAGCTTAAGAGTAATTTGGGGAATTGTTTTATTTTCTTAAAAGTATGAACTTCCATTCTATGGGGGAAAATGGCATTCGATGCTCTTTTTTCTGTTGTGAATATTTTTCCCTCCCTCTCTCTCTCTCTCGTGTGTGTGTGTGTGTGTGTATGTGTATGTGTGTGTGTGTATAGGTTCTGTCCATCTGTCTGCCTTTCTGTCCCTATTTGTTGGTATTGTGTGTGGGGTGAGGAAGAATTGGATAGGGCAGAATTGCAAGAAAAAAAGAGGAACTAAGAGAGAAGATGCTGTTATCTCCCCTCTGGCAGCTCTTTTGATCTTTTTAAATCATCTGTGGGAGATGATTGGCTAATCTGATATATTATCTAATAAATGCTCCTGGGAAATGAGTGAGTTAAACCACTGCTCGAGCAATATCTTCTGCGGTAGTCAGAGGATGTGCACTGGGGAGATGAGGGTATTGGGTGCTACACCAGCTCAAAGCTCTGTGCAACCTTGTACAAATCTAGGGCACTGTACTCAGGATCTGGGGACAAGAATAGGGCTAGAGTAACTGTCATAAATGCTGCTTAAATCAATTAAGAAACACTACATTGTGCTTAGGTATTTTCTTTAAAATATATCATTATTAGAGCTAGTGCTTGGTGATATTGCTGCAGGTGCAGCTGTATAATGTGATAAAGGGTAATGAGGGGAAAGCTTGCTCATGACCAAGGACTCATACCACAGAACCCCAGCACACTCTCATTGACCTGACTGTAGGATCATGTCCCAAGGGGATGACTAATTGTCTTGCAGGTTGACTCTGCAAATCTAAAAGTAGAAGACGAAAGCAGGAACATGACTGCGGGTAAGCACCATGGAAGTATAGAATGCCAAACTAGTAGAAGGTGGACATATACTCACCTGACAGATGAGAAAATCCAGGCCCAGGGAGGTTTACAGGTTGAGTCAGAGAGGCTCACTGACCATGGCCAGACAGCAAGTGAAGACGAGCACTGGGGCTCACACTGAGGTCTTGATGCCACTGGATTTGGCCAATGGACCAGGGTTGTAGCTGCTGGGCTCCTGTAGGAACTTATGAATCCTTCATTCACTGCCATGTGACCTGACCAATTCTTTTCTCTATCTGAATCTTAGTCATTTAATCGATAAAATGGGCATTACTTTAAGGTGGTATGAAGTGAAGGGTCACATAAAAGGCCCTCAAGTCAAGATGAGAGGCTGGACTGTGTTTGCAGGCAGAAGCTGTTGACACCTTTTGTAGGCAGTTTCTCAGGACTCCAGCCAGGTTGGATGTAGTGAAGACGACTTCCCAGAGGAGGTGACTGTTTTCTAGTCCAGTTACTGGGCTGATTCTGGTGCCCACTGCCTTGCCTTGTTTCCTCCTCAGGACTTTCACGTTCCCAGTGAGGATTACACTAAGCAGCAATGATGGTAGGAGGCCTGAATCTCACAGGAGAGCGAGCTGACTGGGTTCTGCCTGGAGTACATGGCCAAGTCAGATACGGGCAACATCATTTTAATCAATCTGGGCGCCCCATGCTGCGTGAACAGCATCCCTCGGGCATTGTTTGTGGTTTTTTAATAGACGCTGATTTTGCACTTCCTGTCTGCCCTTGGTTCTCTGCATTATGGTCAATTATAGATGATAGAAAGAAGTGAGAATGTGGGCTGGAGACAGTGGGTCTTGCTTTGCATTGCTGACATGATCCCCTGAGGTCTGTGGGCACATGAAGGCCCCAGAGGGCCACAAGCCATTGTCAAGGCAGTAGGTAGCAACAGGATGAGAACTCAAGATGGGCACAAGGGACGGGGCTGTGGTGGGAGGAGGGGTCCTCGCTGGGCTGCTTGACATCACTGACTTTTCTCCATGAGTCCATGGTGGTGGACTGCGTCTTCCTGTGTGGAGCTCCCATTCATTCTGGTTTCAGACATGTTTTTGTTTAATGCAACAAACGCAGTATTTACTATCTATGGCTACCTATTCACTTTATGGCTTGCTTAAAAATCACTCAAAATCTCAGCTTTGATTCCGTGAAAGTAAGCTTTGATCCAGGTTTATAGTATGACCTCAAGGCAATTTCTCCTCTCTGAGGTTCACGTTCAGCAGAGGAGGTTGGCTATGATCTCTGACTTCCTAATCTGCTGCTACTTGTTCTTCTCAAACTTCCTGGTGAAGGACTTGTTTTTTTCTAATTTTGGTCTGCTGCAGACCATTACTTTTGTAAAATACAATAAAATGACTTACCAAAAAACAAAAAAATGACCCTATGCATATGTGGCCATGGTAATATCACAATGCTTTATAGGTTTCTAAATGCTTCCTCCATTTCTGAACTTACATTGCCTTGGACCAGCTAAGTGGTCCACACTTTGAGAGGTGCTATTCTGTGCGGTGGGCTGTTTGGAGAAATGCATGACTGATCTTTCCAGATTGTCTAGTGAGAAGAGAAACAAAGCTGGGATCTGGAAATCAGCTTGTTCCAGGGAATATGGGCATGAAGAGGATCTCCTTCCTGTCTCCCATAGGACCACACCTCTGCCATCAGAAGCCAGTGTACACCACCGTGTCCTCTTCTGTCAGCATAATTCTCCTACTGATGCCTGCTTTTCTCATTTGAATGCAGGGGGATAACTTTGGGTGACTCTAGGGCCAGGGTGCTGAGCAGGGCTGCAGGAGTGGACTGGGGGTAGAGTTGGAGCCAGACGCACTGCTCTGCATAGGTCTGAATGCCCTGTTCCAGGGAAGCAGGGAGAAAGTGGTGTCGGCAGAATAACTCATGGTGGCTCTAGGGCCAGGCCCCTGAACAGGGGCTGCAGCAGTGGACTGGGACAGAGGTGGAGCTTGCTGCTTTGCAAGGGTGTGGATGTTCTTTTCTGGGGAACCATGGAGAAAGGGGTGTGGGGGCTGCTGTGGTTGGGATGATGTTGACATGAACTCTGTGGCAGACCTGAGCCCCAGCCTTAGAACCCTGGTACCACAAGACCTTAGGACACACTAATCTTTGGCTCCTGGGGCTATGGGATGTCAGAGCTGGAAGGGACTTCAGGGGTTACCTTGCTATACTGTTTATTTTCCACACCAAGGTCATTGCTGTGTTTCCAATCCCAGACACTCTGGGCCAAGTGTTCACCTTCTCTTCCTCTGGGTCCCATGCCTCCAGCCTCACTTTGAACTAGAAATGCCTGTTCTGCCTTTGGCCTGGAGACCATGGGTGAGTAGAGGCTCCTTTGGGGCCTTTGCTTACCCTGGGCACTCCTGCTTTTTTTGTGAAGCTTCACTCTTGGCTTCATTTGAGAACAACTCACAGCCTTTTATTTCCAGACTGCAGTGGCTCTTTGCCTTCCTGGATCACAGTCAAGTGTGTGCAGTGGGAGGAATGGGTGGAAAGGTAGCTCTGGTCAGGCCCTCACAGTGACACTCTCCCTGCCCCAGCACCCACCTGCATGTGACTACAAGAGCCTGCTTCATGGAAGAAGCTATTAAGCCTTTGTCCATGCTAGCACAGGTTCATGATGGAGCCTGTGGGGCCATGGCAGGGCCCCCTTGAGCCCCATTCTGTGCTGTGCTGCCCAAACCTCTCTCCAGTGATTCCACCTACTGCATTAAGTCTGGGGCCTTCACGTGCTGTAAGTATCATTCATCTACTGTCAACTTTGAGCACCTACATGGCCAGGCATCCCTGGGCTGTTGAGGGTACAGAGGTGAATGAAGAAGGTGAACAAGAAGGGGGAGAATAGCCTGGGACCAGGGACCCACAGGGACACCACCGCCCTCTCTGTGAAAACGCTGTGTGGTCTCCAGGGCTCCAGCTTTGACTTGAACCTGGTCAACTACCTCCTGTTCCCTGACAGGCTGATAGCAGAGAGCTGCTGCTCCAGCGAGGTGGGTACTGTCCCTAAGGGTGTTGAACAGTCAAGGGCCTGAGCCAGGGGCCACACTACCTCATCCTGAGATTGCTGTGCTTCCCCTTCAATGCAGGAACTGTAAGATCCTGGGTGACATCGCTGCCCACTTGCTGGTGCCAGGCCAGGGCTGTGAACTAGCACTGAACCAGCACTCTCTGGAGTGTCCCGGGAGAGCTGTCCCAACCACTGCTAAGCCCGCAAGGGTGCTGCTGCCCAGCCCCTATGGGAACTGCCCACACAGGTGGCCTTCTGCTGTCTGCTGTAATGTCCCATCCCTCTTACGCAAGGAAAGTCTGTGTGCTCTTTTACCAGCAGTAGCCCGGGGAGGGGCCCAAGGCTGAGCCGGGCTCTCCCCGAGTCTGGACCACATCCACCCTCCACACGGCTGGAAGGAAGCCATTTCCAAGGACAGCAGCATCCTCACCTGTGGGAGAGCAGACCCACCAGCATCCTGGATTTGATCTCCTGGGTGGAGATGCATCCAGTCCCCGCCAAGCACTGGGTCAATACAGTATTTCCCTTCACTTTGAGTCTCTTTTTAAAAATCCATCCATCCATTCATTCATTCATCGCTCAGTGTTCGGAATATATTGGTGATCCAAACAGATCTAACCCCTTACTTCAGAGGAACAGACATTGAGTAATGAATTATGCAGTTATTTAGTAAGGGTGCTGTTCTACGAGTGTGAATCGCCAAGTGTCAGTGGCAGGTTAGTTCTACCTCCTAACTGTGCCTGTGACTCCACCCTTTAGAGTTAAGGGTGGTATCAAAATATTTAACAACTGGAACAGCAAAGGCTTTGGCCAGCAGGATGAGTTTTAGCCATGGACAACCAGAGCGGTACCTGAGGGCTAAGCGGGGGCAGTGCAGTGACCTTCTTGTGCCTTGACCCTGCTATAGCTCCTTTTCTATGAAGAGAAAGACCCTTGTTCTGAAACCAGCCTCTCTGGAGCCTTTGAAAGCTGTTGCTCTTCCTGTATGCTGTACCCTTGATTTCCTTACTGCATCTGGGCAGCCTGATAGGGACCCATGCTCCTCCTTGGTAAGGAGAGGACATACCCACCCCCTTCACTTGAGATACAGCATGGAGTGAGAGCCCTGTGTGCTGAAGGACTTGCCTAGTTGTGAGGCTGGGAGGACCTAGAGGACTGAATGGAAGAGGGAGGAAGGGTGCACAGGATGTGGCGTCCCAGTGGAATACTGTGGAGGGGACTCACCTCTCAGGTGCACCTGAAACCCAAATAACTGGAGATGTTTCAGACCCAAGAACTCTGGACTGCCCACAAACACCTGTTGCAGATGCCACATTCCTCTTTCCTTGCACCTAAGAAGCTGGGGAGGTTGAGAGGGGGTTGTCACATCTCCAGAGCTGGACTTGGCATGGGTCAGGGTTAGCTGGGAGGCAGCCCTGTTTCTCCAGAACTCGAACCCATCTCCTTCCCGTGGGCATCATCCCATCCAGGAGCTGAAGAGGAGCACACGAGCAGCCACACTGGCAGGGCCCAGGACTAGGTGTCACACAGGGCCATGGTGCACCCACCATGCCTATACCTAGCTCCTCACCACAGGCACCATCCCATCCTGGAGCTAGCGAAATGCAGGAGCAGCCACGCTCACAGAGCCCAGGATCAGCCTTCACCACAGGTTTCCCACACCAGAGCCCACACCGGGCTTCTTTCCTGGACCCCACCCCATCCTGGAGTTGAAGCAGAGAAGTGGGGCATGTACAGGGCCTGGGAGCAGCGCTTACCACTGGGTCCCCAAGCACCATGCCTGCAGTGCCATTTGGGAGAACATGGAAGGTAAAAAGGCACCAGGGACCTCAAGGGCTGCCCCACTTGTGCAGTGGGTGGAGGGGTGAAGGGGTGGAGGGGAGCTGTGAGATGTCAGACCTCAGGGAGGCCACAGGCCCAGTGGACACAGACACAGATGAAGCCCTCTCAGAACCCACCACTAGACACCCTTCTAAGAAAGACGAATTGGCAGATGCTAGCACAATGTCCAGTTTACAGATGAGGAAAACAGATTCTGTGATAAAGAGAATTTATTTTCTCTCTGAGTCAGGAAAAGTACCTATTTCCTACTTAAGATGAAGTGAGCAGACTGGCACAGTGGCCTTCCTGGGTCATTGGAGAAATGATTCTGAAACGGTTTTCTTGTTGACAGTGTGTGTCTGTGCCTGCCCAGGGCAGCCAGGTGCTCAGGCTCACCCCAAGGTGGGACTTCAGTGAGTATGGGCTCCACTCCCAGAGAGACCCAAGCAGCCCACCCTGGGCTGTATTCCTCAGGCACTTCCCTGTTTTCCTGCTCCAGTGCCTCAGTACAAAGGAGCCTGCCAGCACGAGGCCTGTCCAGTGGCCACAGCAGAAACGATAACCACTTGAGCACACTCCTGTCACCCCAGGTCTGCTCACAGGGTAAATACACATCATAAACATTGCAGAAAAAAATGGATTAACTTCAGTGACTAGGCACCAACAGTGATTTGAAAAATGAAATGTCAATTTTAAATGGTACCAAGTCAAGAACTTAAGACTGGGCTTCTTGCCCATTTTCTCTTAAGGAGAAACCAAACATTCTGTACAAAATGATTCTAAACAGCAAGATACAAGTAGCCAACAAACGAAAACAAGGACACACACTGCCGGACCGAACATGCCAGCCTGACTCTGCAGTGGGCTCTCAGCAGGCAGACGGCCATTGTCCCAGGCCCCAGGGGCCTGGTGTATCCCAGAATGATGCCCTTAGTGCTCTGCAGATCCACCTCCCCTCCCCCACACTTCCTAGATCAAGGCCCAGGCCCAGAACAGCAGTGCTCACTTCCCTGTCCTGCATCTCCCTGGAGGTCACAGTCACGTGGGTGGTGCTGTGCCAGGGCCTGGGACTGAGGTGACAGCCTCTTAGCACACTGAAGGACCACAAGGCAGACTGCAACTGAGCCTATGTTCCCACAACCAGAATGGCTGTGCTTCTGCTGTAGAAATGTGGTCTATTTTAATGGTTTGAACTAAAGAAGTTGTCCACATCAAGCCAGGAAGGGACTGGCTAATTGGCCAAAGCTCTGGTGTTGCTCATCCCTGGTGATGCAGAGCCTCCAGAGAGAAGTAACAGAGCAAGGAGCTCCCCAAGACCAGCAGAGCCTCAGCCTAGGAAGGGGCCAGAAAACATCGAATCCAACCACCCACTCCACAGATGGAAAAGTAAGGTCCTAGGGAAACGTCCTTACCCGTTTCTCATTGTTCCCACCTGACTGCTCTCTAACTTTGCAGGTGGTGGGGGGGTGAAGAAGGCTCCCCTGGAGAGCCCAGCAGGACAAGCCCCCATGTGAGTTGCATTGGCTGAGGTGTCCCTTTTTGGGGTCTCAGTCATGGCCAGGCCACCAGGGGAGGTGAACTTTAACCTCATGATAGGTCTAAGGACCCCTGTATTAAGCTGAGTTGACTTTTCCTTCTGGGCTGGAGGGTGGAGGGGTGGATACATGCTAGACATGACTGGAGTTCAGGCTTGGGAATAGAGCTCTGCTTCCAATAGGCCAGTGTCCTCTTCTCTTGCCCTTCTTTTCATCTCCACCCCTCATTTCACCCTCAGGGTTTTGGTGGTCACAGGAACCAAGAGCTGGAAGGAACCCCTCTGGAGATGGGACTTCAACACCTCAGTCTCTGAAGCCTCCACCAGGTTCATGCACACCACGCACACTCAGAACACGCAGCACTGTCTCAGCAGCCTGGGATCAACAGGGAAGGTGACTGGGCTGGGAACTGAGATCAATACTGGGCCCCATTGTAGTCAGCTGGGGATAGGGGACAGCAGTTAAGAGCTGCGCTGTATGGGACCCCTTGCAGAGGACCTTACAGGGACACAGTCAGGGCTGGGCCAGCCAGCACCCTGCACATTCTGCCCAGTGTGGCCACCCGGCCATCATTCCAACTGTGGGAGCACAAAGGCCTTGCCCCTGCAGTTCTGAGCAGCTGAACCTGCACTCCAAAGTCCCTTTGGTCCCTCAGCACAAGGCTTTTCCAGTCTCTCGTTCCTTCTTCCTCCACTGCATCCTGGTCCTGCCCTTCTTCCCTGTAAAAATCTGACCTAACCTCCTCTCAAGCCTAACTCAGGCACCCCTTGTCCTAAAACCCACCTTCTCTGCCTCCACTCCCTGAGGAGTTTTCACTTTCTGTGCACCCCCTCAGCATCTTCAGCCCATCTTGGCCATCACCACTGTCTGTGTCCTTGTCCTTTCCCTCACTGATGTGACCTTGTCAAGTTTGGGAAAAGGTCTGATAGACTCCCCGTGTCCTCAGTGCCTAAAGCCTGGGTCCTGGCCACCTGAGCCTTTGAGATGCCAGGGGAGAGGGCTCCTGCTGAGGGGTAGATCCCCAGAAGCTGACCAGGCCCCTGGTCTCGTGAAGTGTGGTGCTCACAGGTGCTGACAGGATGTGGAGGCCGCCTCCATCAAACCCTGTGGGCATTTTTCGGAGGAGGAAAGTCGATTCACCCCAAGGTAGGTTGAAGTGTCTGCTCTGCCCTGTTCATTCTGAAACTCTTAATGTTTTCCCTTCCTTTTGCCTTTCCCTCTCTGCCTCTCCCACCCGGGGGCAGCTGCCATACTCTGGCCTCAGTCTGAAAGTGGGAGCCCCTGCAGGTATCAGCTGCCTTACTGGGTCTAAGGATCTAATTCCTTTGCTTCTCAAGACCACCTTTAACCTCCCTTCTCAACTATTCCAATGTCTGATGGCCTTGCCTCTCCCCTGACCAAAAAATGCCAGGGCTGAAAAGGTCCATGTCCACTGTGGCCTGCGGGCCTTGGGTCCCAGGGTCAGCAGGGTAGCTCCTCATGTTCCAGGATTGAGGGGAACAGCCCAAAGGCTAGAGGGAAGAGGCTGAGGACCATGAGCGAGTGTGAGTGTGGAAATCTGTTGGGAGCCCGGGTCTAAGGGGCAGGAAGAGACTGAGGATGCTTGCTGGCAACTGCTCCGAGCAAGAGGGTGAAGGTGGGGACCACAGCCAGCCAAAGGCAGACATGGGCCCCAAGCAGGCAGAGGATGTGTCTTGATCAGGCCTCTGCTCTCTGGATAAGAGATGCGGTCCCTGATACCACAGAGCTGTAGAGTGTGGAGGAGCAGCTCTGAAGCACTGTCCTGACCCCGCTCTGGTTTTGGTGGCCCAAGTCACAGCTTGGCACCCCTGGGAGGCTCCAAGGACTGCCGCAGGCACATCTGTTCATGCATGGTCTTCTGCAGGGCCCAGGTCTTCTCTAGATCCACCTGGACATAGTCCACCTTCTTGCTGGATGTGACAGAGCCTACGGATGGCTGAGGGACAGAGGGTGGAAGTGGGAGTGGGAGTGTCTGTGAGTTCCTGGTGAGAAAGTTTGAGGAGGGGGCTCTCCCAAACTTTCTCAGGGGGAAAGGAACCTCTCCCTCCTGCTCTCAGCAGCCTCGGGGGGCTGGGCTTTAAAGCCTCAACTCCAGGCTAACCTCTCCTGCTGCTGGATGCCACAGCCCTGCCAGCACTTCTCATCTCCCAGCTCGCAGGAAGAGCCAGGCCCTTCTCTGTCCCAAAGATTGGTCAAGGCCTTCCCCTCTAAACACTCATTCAGGGCAGGAAATTTCCCAGGTGTCAACAAGCACCAGCCTAGGCCTTTCCAGGGGTGCCTCGGTGAGCCCTGTCTCCCCAAAGGGGGCAATGCACAGAGGTGGAGCTCTCCACCCTGATGTCTAGACAGGCTGGCTACTGTCTAGTAGTAGACAGTGCTTTACTGTCTACTAGTAGGTGTACTTTCTTGGGAGGCATTCTGGGGCCCTGAAGTCCCTTCTGAGGCCCCTGCATCCATGGCCAAGCTCTGGAACCCTCCCACACAGTGAGTTCTCCTCACAGAAGAGTTTGGCCTGGAGCCAGGTTGCTGAGTCCTGGGTCTCTCCTGATTTATTCCGCAACCTCCACAGATCAGGTCTCCACATAGTCATCTGTCTGTCTCTACAGGGAGTCGGGGCAGGCTGATGAAGGTACCACGCTGAGAGGGAAGGAACAGGAGCCCCGAGATCCAGATCAGAGCACCACTGAGCATAAAAGCCAGGCACTGGGCTGGGAGTGGCAGCCCAGCAGCCCAGTGCTGCTGGTGCTGAAGGGCCTGGCCCCACACTCTCTCCCCCAGGGCCCAAGGACTCTGCCCAACCCCAACTCCAACCCAGGCACCTTGCTCGGCTGGAAGTCCAGGGCCACATAGTGGATGTTACCAGTGCTCCTTGGCAGGGCTGAACTGCAGGTGCCACCAGAAACAGGAAATGCAGATGCTGGATTCTGCTGTCACAAGGAGGAAAATCCTGCAAATAAGTCTAGGTCATAGACAGACGCAGCACCTAGTGGATCACACCTGTGGGTGTAGCTGCGAGCCCACTGGGTCCTACTCTGAGCATGCACTGGGGCACTCTCTGCTCATTCAAACCCCCTCAGCAGTCCTGTGAGCCAGGTGTTACCACTGTGCCTCTCCTTCATACACTAGATGCTGCACCCAATCAGTCCTCTGAAACTCCCACCCACGACCCAGAGTGGGTCCATCCTACAAATCAGCTGCCTCCCCCTCCAGCTCTCAGAGATCGGTAGTGCCCGCTGCCCCAGGCTGCATGGAGCCTACTCCCTTGGCAGCTCTCCAGGAGACACGCAGGGTCCCCCCAGCCTCCTCCCTAGAAGGCTGCCACCTTGCTGGGACATTCCTGAAGTGTGGCTCTGGTGAGAAAAGCGGCCGCCCTGGGCTCTGGGTTTTGGCTGCTTTGCTGGCTGGCTGGCTCATTCTTCCGGTATCAATGCAGCAACTATCAAGTGCTGGTCATGATGCCCTCTTCAGTGCCAATCTAAGGGGTATCCTGTCCTTCACCTGTATCTCCACATATCTCACAGCCCTCATCATGGTGAGGCATGTACATTTGCGTCTTCTCATGGCC
>NW_012122787.1:59205-60310 GCF_000951035.1 Colobus angolensis palliatus | reverse complement strand
GCCCTTCTAGCTCTCAGGACCCCGTGGGGTCCAAGTACAATTTGTGACAAATCTATAGGATAAAATATCTTTAGTGGCTGGGTCTACTCTGGTTTCTGGATGCTGGACGCAGGCAGAAGGCAGCACAGGCCGTGCACCATGCAGATGTGGCCCAGCACCCAATGTCCACTCGGGTTTCTGGATGCTGGACCCAAGCAGAAGGCAGCATGGGCCGTGCACCATGCAGGTGTGGCCCAGCACCCAATGTCCACTCAGGTTTCTGGATACCAGACCCAGGCAGAAGGCAGCACAGGCCGTGCACCATGCAGGTGTGGCCTGAAGACCCACCATCCACCTCAAGTCCTGACTCAGCATTGGCAGGTGTGGGGAAAAGAAAGAGAGATCAGACTGTTACTGTGTCTATGCAGAAAAGAAGTAGACATAAGAGACTCCATTTTGTTCTGTATTTGAGATGCTGTTAACCTGTAACCCTACCCCCAACCCGTCCTTGCCAGAGACATGTGCTGTGGTGACTCAAGGTTTAATGGATTTGGGGCTGTGCAGGATGTGCTTTGTTCAACAAGTGCCTGAAGGCAGGACACTTGTGAAAAGTCATCACCATTCTCTTAATCTCAAGTACCCAGGGACACATACACTGCGGAAAGTCGCAGGGACCTCTGCCTAGGAAAGCTAGGCATTGTCCAAGGTTTCTCCCCATGTGACAGTCTGAAATATGGCCTTGTGGGAAGGGAAAGACCTGATCGCCCAACACCCGTGAAGGGTCGGTGCTGAGGAGGATCAGTGTAAGAGGAAAGAAGGCCTCTGGGCAGTTGAGATAGAGAAAGGCATCTGTCTCTTGTCCGTTCCTGGGCAATGGAACATCTCAGTGTAAAACCCGATTGTATGTTCTATTTACTTCAGATAGGAGAAAACCGCCTTAGGACTGAAGGTGGGACGTGCTAGCGGCAGTGCTGCTCTTTATGTCCTAAAAAGGTTTATGGAGATGTTTGCATATGCATATCAAGGCACAGCACTTTTCCTTAAACTTATTCATGTCACAGAGATCTTTATTCACATGTCTTTCTGCTGACCTTCTCCCTACTATGATCCTATTTGGTAAAGGTAA
>NW_012122787.1:58128-58835 GCF_000951035.1 Colobus angolensis palliatus | reverse complement strand
CTCATGGCCAAGCAGACACCTCCAACTCTGCCTCTTCCAAGGCAGGGCACCACCTGTATCACCATCATGAGGGTGAGGCAGGCTGCCTCTGCTCTTCAAGTTCCAGACTTCCTTAAGGGGAAACCATCATATTCCTAACCCTGATGATTGCCTGATATGCCTGCACTCAAGAAGGCTTGCAACAGGAGACCAGATCACACCACACTGGGCTGGGGTGAGTCAGTGGGGTAGCTGAGCTGGGAACCAGGGACGTGAGTGTCGGTCCCGGGGACTCTGATAGGCACCTTACAGTGACCCCCAAGGACTCACCAGGAAAATCTCTCTCTCTCCACTGTCTTCTGAGTCTGTGCTGGTGATGTTCTGCATGAAGATGGGGTGTTGGGAGGAGCTGGAGTCAAAGGTGTGGCTGTCGTGGGAAGAAGGCAAGGAGTACATCCCGGGTGGGGCTCAGGGCTTCCGTCAGGGCTCCAGCCTCCAGCAGGGCCCTGACTTGAAGCATCCAGACCTCACACTGTTACCAGATCAAGAACTGATAGGGGCAGGGATCATTATTCCCCCTCTACAGATGAGAAGGCCGCCACTCCTCGTGAGACGGAGTCAAGATCAGCTATGTCCAGATAAACATCAGCATCCAGTTTCCTGACCACAAGCCAATGGCCATCCCACTCACTCCTCCACCAACCCGGTCCCAAGCTCCTGTTTCCACT
>NW_012122787.1:56626-58018 GCF_000951035.1 Colobus angolensis palliatus | reverse complement strand
TGGGAGGCCAGGCTCCAGGGGGTTCTGTGGGTGCTGCCTCTGAATTCTGTATTGTGCTGGCTCGGCTTGGAAAGGCTATGGAAGCCATGGATGTGACCGCTGACTCCATCGACACTGTATGCACTGTGCTGGGCAAGATTTTGCACGGCTGTGCTTCTCCTCATGGGGAATGGGGCCCTGGAGCCCTGGGAGAAGCTGGCACTCCTAAGACAGAGAAAGGAGGGAAGGGGCAGGGGTGAGAGGAGGCCAGGACTGCCCCAGGGAGGCAGGCAGGGAAGTTCCCAGCCCCATGTAGTGAGATGATATGGAGAAAACACAGGAAGAGGAATTGGGCAGACTGAGGTTTGTCTAGTTTGGGAGTTCACTACTTTGTGGCCTTGAGCATTTTCCCTTTCTGAATTAGTGTCTCCATCTATAAAATGGCAATTAAAAACTCACTTTGCAGGTTGCTTAGAAATCAGACTCTATAAGAAGGCAAGGAGTACATCCTGGGGGGGGCTCAGGGCTTCTGTCAGGGCTCCAGCCTCCAGCTGGGCCCTGACTTGAAGCATCCAGACCTCACACTGTTACCAGACCAAGAACTGATAGGGGCAGGGATCATTATTCCCCCTCTACAGATGAGAAGGCCGCCACGCCTCATGGGACAGAGTCAAGATCAGCTATGTCCAGATAAACATCAGCATCCAGTTTCCTGACCACAAGCCAATGGCCATCCCACTCACTCCTCCACCAACCTGGTCCCAGGCTCCTGTTTCCACTGACAGACACTCACCTGGTCCCAGACCAGGACTCTGAGACAGGTGGCTTGAAGGAGAGCTCACTGATGACCCTGTTGTTTCTCAGGTTGGATGGTGTTGGATTTGCTGGAGCAGGAAAAGAACCTTAAGTCATCAGCCAGGTCTGGTTTCCTGTGGCCAGACTGATCCCCACCAGGTATGCCACTCCTTCCTTGAACCCCATGCTGGGCCAAGGCCACAAGGTGAGGTCATAGCAGCCTGGAGCCTGAACTCTAGCTCTTCTTCTTCCTGGTCTACCCGTGGAGGGCACAGACCAAACTTCACTGGACACCTGCTGTGAGCCAGGGCCACTGTCCCAGACACTCTCCTTCCAAACAAACCCAGGAAGTAGGAGTTACTATCTCCATTTCACAGAGAAGAAAACTGAGGCTTGGAGAATTCACATGACTTGCCAAAGTCAGACGTTCCACATCCAGGATCCACCTGACCCCTAATTGAATGAAGCGTCCCTGGACATTGTCAAGAGATAGAATGGGGAAAGACTTACCTTTCCGGTTAGGCTTGAGGCTGCGGTTGACAGGGGGCAGCTGGACCTCATGTCCCTGGCTGAGGTCTTGGTGCACAGAAAGCTCTGTGAGTGGGAAGCCAAGCAGGT
>NW_012122787.1:51501-53536 GCF_000951035.1 Colobus angolensis palliatus | reverse complement strand
TGTTCACCAGGTGGCCCCCAAACTCCTGGCACAGGGTGCTTCTGGGTGCCTTGAAGGGGTACACACCCTCATTATCTGCCTCAGAGCCTGTGAGGCTGCCTCTGGTGTGGCCATGGGAGGCCAGGCTCCAGGGGGTTCTGTGGGTGCTGCCTCTGAATTCTGTATTGTGCTGGCTCGGCTTGGAAAGGCTATGGAAGCCATGGATGTGACCGCTGACTCCATCGACACTGTATGCACTGTGCTGGGCAAGATTTTGCACGGCTGTGCTTCTCCTCATGGGGAATGGGGCCCTGGAGCCCTGGGAGAAGCTGGCACTCCTAAGACAGAGAAAGGAGGGAAGGGGCAGGGGTGAGAGGAGGCCAGGACTGCCCCAGGGAGGCAGGCAGGGAAGTTCCCAGCCCCATGTAGTGAGATGATATGGAGAAAACACAGGAAGAGGAATTGGGCAGACTGAGGTTTGTCTAGTTTGGGAGTTCACTACCTTGTGGCCTTGAGCATTTTCCCTTTCTGAATTAGTGTCTTCATCTACAAAATGATGATTAAAAACTCACTTTGCAGATTGCTTAGAAATCAGACTTTATTATATCTAGAGCTAGTATATCTATATCTGGGCTGTGATTAGCAGGGTGATCAGTTTCACCCCCACAAAACAGACCGCAGCAAGCCAGGTACACTGACTATTGGTTCCCTGCTGTGAGCATTCCAGAATGTGCATGTCTGAATGCCCAGGCTGAGAAATGGTGGGGAGAGCTTTGAAGGGGGTGGCAGGAAGCAGCAAGCAAGTCATCTCATCTCTGAGTCTCAGTGTTCCCCTGTAAAGTAAACCAGCAGCTCATGGGTGTCAATGTGGTTAAGTTATAAAGAACTATTCAGAAGTAAGCAACAGATTCATCTTCTACCAGGTATTACGGTGGTCAGAGAGGCAATTAGAGGGAAAAGTTTCTCTCCCCAGAAACCTAAACATCTAAAGAAAAAATGGTTTCCTGTTTGGCAACTACATCTGGGATGGAAAAAGGTTTGAAGCCAGGCACAGTGGCTCACACCTGTAATCTCAGCACTTTAGGAAGCCCAAACAGGCAGGTGGCTTGAGTTCAAGAGTTCGAGACTAGCCTGGACAGCATGGTGAAAACCTGTCTCTTCAAAAAAAAAAAAAAATTAGCCGGGCATTGTGATGTGCACCTGTAGTCCCAGTTACTTGGCTGGGAGACTGAGGTGGGAGGATGGGTTGAGCCCAGGAGGCCGAGGCTGCAATGAGCTGACATCATGCTATTGCACTCCAGCTTGGGCAACAGATCCAGACCCTACCTCAGAAAAAGAAAAAAGAATAAGTTTTGAATTATTAAAATGTAGGTTTTGGGAGATAAGGCAAGTAGTTAAAAGAGAATCAATGAATGAGAAGAGAGCTGTGTCATGTTCCAGCGCTGCCACTGATAAGCTCTGTGTGCCTTCCTGATTGCCCCAGACATGACCCGGAAATCACAGTGATTTCCAAGTGTCCATCTGGCTCTGCAGCTCTACAGCCTTCAGCTTTATGAGAGTGGTTTGGAACTGGGTTCTGTGTTCTGTGTGGGTGCTCTGGGAAACTGGAGGATGTAGTTTTGAGCAAGTATGGATCTAGGTCTTCTTCCCTATCTTTTATATTATTATTCCTCCTAGGATTTAATGTAGGGAAAAAAGTAAGACTGGATCCTTATAGCAGTGGTTCTCAGCCTCTTCATGGCCACGGGCACCATTAAAAAGCTGAGCAAAAGCTCTTGGGGTATCTCCCCAGAATGAGGCATATCTCACACACATGCACATTTGCAAGCTGTTTCTAGGGGTCATAGCCCTCTGAGACCAATTCGTGGAACTGCCTCACTGGTGTGCTCTCAGCCTGTGGAGAGCTTTCCCTTGGGGACGTGGCCACAGCTGGCCCAGAAGCTTAGAAAAATGAAGGGAAACAGGTGTTCAGACCAGGCTACCTCCTCTGTGAACATGGGCCACCAAGCTTCACAGCCTTCCTCCCTGGGCCTCTGCATTCCTTCTCCCTTTCTAT
>NW_012122787.1:45510-46891 GCF_000951035.1 Colobus angolensis palliatus | reverse complement strand
GGTCAGCATCTTAGACCCTGATCAAGGCAAGGATCATATCAGATGTCTTGGCCCTGGAAGGTGAGGTGTGGGGCGAGGTGCACTTCCGCAGACAAGAGATTCCTCTCCCCCAACGGCTGTGATTACCAGACAAGGTATCAGGGAGGTACAGGGAGCTTGGAGCTCACTCAGGCTTGTGGGTGACCACCAAGCTGCAAGCAGAGCTGCCACAGAGTTGTGCAATACAGCAGACCTAGGTACAGCCTTCCTCCAGCTCCTGCCCCATCTGCCCTCTGCCTTGGTTACCTAATTCCCACCATTAAGACCCCTTAATTATAAGGGGCCCGAAGCCAGGCTTTGTTGCTTGTCTGACACCTTGGAAAACTGTGGTTACCCTTTCCAAGTGGCAGCCTGGAATCCATTCACCTCACCTGACTCGGAGTACTGCCCTTGCCTTGAGGCTCACATGGAAGCACCTCTTCTCCAGAGGATCTCCTGGACAAGGCTGCTGAATCAGATCACCCACCACCCCAGTAGCCTGTCCCCTCTGCCTACCCATACCAAAGGCTCACAGGGAAGCACTCCTGCTCCAGGGGACCTCATGGGTTAGACCACCTGCTTAGAGCACCCAGAACCCCAGCATTCTGCACCCTCTGCTACCCACAGGGCTGGTGAGCCTTGTGATCCCACCTACTTAAGTACTCACTTCCTTCCAGACCTGAATACCTGTCTCTCACTTATCCAAAAACTGAACCTATGAATCTGAACTGAGGGAAGAACCTAGGCAGGCTCCTAGGCGGGAGATGCTGTCACCCTTTGGGGGATGTGCTTTTAGTTCCATGGAGTGTGACCTTTACCTCCCTGAGCCAGCCTGGGGACCCCTGGCTCAGTCATACTCACCAGGAAAGAACTGACTCCCTCATGCATGGACTCAGCAGGCCGGCCGGCATTCCCTCCACCATGCCGGGGGTACTTGCAGGAGGAAGCTTTGACAGAGGAAGGAGATCCACATGTGTCACAGCTGATCCATGTGTTGATGCCTCCACACCCTCCCCAGTGCTGCTCAGGGTCTCACTGACGCTCCAGAGGACACGACTCTCAACCCCAAATGACAAGGTGTTACCTCTAACACATCCTTGTCCCTACCACAACTCCTCCTGGGTTTCCAGGTCCAGCTCCAGTGTTACCCAGAGTGTCTCTCCTAGACATCTACCCTCAGGACACACTTCTCCTTCAACTCCTACAGCACCCACCACCCATCCCCTTCACCCACCTGCCACCTCCAGTAACAGTAAAGAGGGCTTGTACTGACTTCTGCATGTCGGTTTCATTTCATTTTATACATAAATGTGAGCTCTGAACAGCAAACCTGTTTTATATATGTCTCTATCATTTCAATTTC
>NW_012122787.1:30712-39929 GCF_000951035.1 Colobus angolensis palliatus | reverse complement strand
CACATGCACATTTGCAAGCTGTTTCTAGGGGTCATAGCCCTCTGAGACCAATTCGTGGAACTGCCTCACCGGTGTGCTCTCAGCCTATGGAGAGCTTTCCCTTGGGGACGTGGCCACAGCTGGCCCAGAAGCTTAGAAAAATGAAGGGAAGCAGGTGTTCAGACCAGGCTACCTCCTCTGTGAACATGGGCCACCGAGCTTCACAGCCTTCCTCCCTGGGCCTCTGCATTCCTTCTCCCTTTCTATTCCTCTCCACACACAAGACCAAGCCAACAGCATGGGCCTCCATAACTGAACACGTGTCTCTAAAGCATGCTGTGCTTCACCAGCAGACACGAGAGTGGAAGAAGATGCAGGATCCTCATGCTCATATTTGTCTTTGGTGCCTTTCACTTGGTCTTTTGGAGTTTCCAGCTGTCTGGTAGATATGCCACCTGGATTTGCTCCTGTGATGTTTGCTCATGCCCCACTTTCCATCTAGGCCAGGCACAGCAGACACAGATGCCACCTGCCCTGCAGGACAGGCGTCACAGCAGTGGAGGAGGTGTCATGAACACACACCACCACAATCAGATGGGATGAGCACACGGCTACCGACAGATCTGGATGAGCTCTCCCTGGTGGTGGTCGAGACCACCAGGAAAGCTTTCTGCAAAGCCTTCCATCTCAGTGAGCCCGGAAGAATCAGCAGGAGCTGGCCAGACAAAAGTTGAGACAAGGGAAAAGCTGTTCCACTTGGAAACAGCAAGATGCAGAACACAGCCTGGCCGTTCAAAAGGCTGCAAGCTGCTCAGGCTGAGATGACAGTGGAGGGGCCAGGCCAGCACTGAAGGGATCAGGAGCTTCGGAAGGATGTCAAGGTGGGGATGGGGTGTGGGAAAGCACCTCAGGTGTCCTGCGGTAATCTCATACATATTCAGAATAAGCCCATCATCTTCCTCCTGAAATCTACCTCTCCTGATTGTTCTGTCTTAGGATTGGCACCAGCCTCTCAAACCCAAAACATTGGAGTTACCCACACTCTCACTCACTCACCAGTCAGCCTTAGTGAGCCCACCCTACTCATTTCCTCCTGATCCTTCTACTGGACCACAAAAGGTCTCATAACAAGTCTTCCTCACATCTTCCCAGGGCCTCTCCAGCCCTCTCCATCCTGCTATTTACCTTCCTAACCTCCCAGCTTGAACATCTTCACCACTGTCACAGAGACTTTAGGACAAAGTCCAAACTCCCAGCTTTACTCCATTCCATCTCTCCAGTCTTTTCTCCCTAGTTACACTTCCCACCTAGGACCCACTCAAACCAGACGTTACTGTGTCCCCAGCGTGCTCCTCAGTGACACTTCTGGGCTTTATCCTGTTGTCAGCTGTCCCTGGATGGCTTTTGAGGTCCCTTTGGCAAGCTCCTACTCCATTTATCCTTCAAACTCAGCTCAAAAGGCACATTTTTAAAAGCCTCTCTTATATCCTCTTCCTCCAAGCATAACCACCCACCTGCATAACTGTTCTTGGAGTAGCAGCATATTGCTGTCTGCATCACACTCCATTGTTACTTATCTCCTCCACCAGACTATGATTTCCCTGAGGAAGGAAACCCTGTCTTACTCATCTTTCTTTCCTCAGCACCCAGGTTAGTGCTTGTCACATAGTAAACAATGAATAAATGTTTGCTGAAGGAAGAAGCAAATGAATGCAAAAGTAAATAAAGACAAGTGGGGTGTTGCCATCCTTTTTCCTGAGCTTGGCCCAAACACTTTGAACCAGCAGATCCAAACTCTTCCTCCTTAAACCCCACTTTCTTATGTCCCAACATCCGCCTGCCCAGGTCCTTTACTCCAGCTCAGATACTTCTCAACCCTGAGCACGTCCCACATGGTCTAAACCCCATCGCTGGGTTTGCATGCCTCATCTTGCCTTGGAATGCTTCTCTGATGCATCAAAATGTTCCACCAAGTCCAAAAGACTTTCCATCTACAAAAGAATTACTGGTCCCTAATTCTCCCTCCAATTTTAAGCAAACCCTCCTCTGTGCCCCCATAGCACCTGGGCTCCCATCAGGACATGCACTCACTCTGTCTTTTGTGTGTTACCAGTGTATGAGTCTCCCCACTCCCAGCAGACCCTGTGCTCTTCCTCCCTGTTCCCACAGCACCTGGGCTACCATCAGAACATGGATCTTGCTCTGTCTTGTGTTGGTTTCTGGGTCTGTTTCTCTCTACTCTTAGCCAACTATGTCCTCCAAGACAGCAGAGGGCCACATTCTGTCCCCTGGAATTATGCCTGGCTTATGGTAGATGACACTGATGCATTTTGAGCAGGACTAATCATCACTTCAGGCAGCAGGTAAAAGGTAATCAAGGGAAGCTAACATGCCTGAAATTACCTACTCAAAGAACAGGAGCACTGTGCCAGCACCCAGGGCTCTGGACACCCTGCTCAATCCCTGCTGCAGTGTGCTCCCCTTGGGCAAGAATCAGGAGGAGAACTCTGAGGACTCAGAGGTCCTGGGGACTCCATTACTGACATGCAAACCCATGTGAGGCCAATGTTACTATGATGTCCTACATTGCTTTTGTTGGATGGATACCTGGGAGCAGTGGATTTGGAGAGAGGCTTCTCTTCCAGGACTGCAGGCTGACAGAAGCCACATAAAACAAGTAAGACCCTGTGTCAGGTGCATGACATGTGATGCCACTTTAATTCTTCCTAATAGGTCTGAGAGACACGTGTTACCCCTGCGTAGCAGATGAGGAAGGTAGTATATGGCCAAGTTGATACAGGGAGGCACTAAAGCACAAGTGCACAGGGTGCTTCCTGGAGTCAGCAAGCACTTTGGGAGGAAACACTCACTCCAGCCAGCAGCACACTGCATCTGCCCTCCTGTCCTAGGCTTCTGGCTGTACAGAGGCTGTGGCATGTGGGGCTCTCACACCACCTTCTGCATATTCTTTGGTGTCAATATCAACCCAGAGCTCTCCCCTGACTTTTAAAAATGATTTCCTAGTTTTTGTAGCCACTTCCTTTTGCACTTGGTCACTATATTTGAATAAATAAATAAACACTGTAAAAATCTAAATGACGGGTGGCTGCTAAGATGGCCGAATAGGAACAGCTCTGGTCTGTAGCTCTCAGCAAGATCAATGCAGAAGGCAGGTGATTTCCGCATTTCCAACTGAGATACCCGGCTCGTGTCACTGGGACTGGTTAGACAGTGGGTACAGCCCACAGAGGGTAAGCCAAAGCAGGGTGGGGCATCACCTCACCAGGGAAGCTCAAAGGGCTGGGGAATCCCTCCCCTTAGCCAAGGGAAGATGACAGGGACTGTGCTGTGAGAAATGGTGCATTCTGGCCCAGATACTACACTTTTCCCATGGTCTTCACAACCCACAGACCAGGAGATTCCCTCGGGTGCCTACACAACCAGGGCCCTGGGTTTCAAGCACAAAACTGGGCAGCCATTTGGGCAGACTCCGAGCTAGCTGCAGTTTTTTCTACACCCCAGTGGTGCCTGGAATGCCAGAGAGACAGAACTGTTCACTTCCCTGAAAATGGGGCTAAAAGCCAGGGAGCCAAGTGGTTTAGCTCAGCAGATCCCACTCCCATGGAGACCAGCAAGCTAACATCCACTGGCTTGAAATTCTCACTGCCAGCACAGGAGTCTGAAGTCAACCTGGGATACTCAAGCTTGGTTGGGGAAGGGGCATCCACTATTACTGAGGCATAAGTAGGTGGTTTTCCCCTCACAGTGTAAACAAAGCCTTCAGAAGTTCGAACTGGGCGAAGCCCACGGTAGCTCGGCAAAGCCACTGTGGCCAGACTGCCTCTCTAGATTCTTCCTCCCTGGGCAGGGCATCTCTGAAAGAAAGGCAGCAGCCCTGGTCAGGGGCTTATAGATAAAACTCCCATCTGCCTGGGACAGAGCACCTCGGGGAAGAGGCAGCTGTGGGCGCAGTTTCAGCAGACTTAAACATTCTGCCTGTGGCTCTGAAGAAAGCAGCATGTCTCCCAGTACAGCTTCCGAGCCCTGCTAAGGGACAGACTGCCTCCTCAAGTGGGTCCCTGTCCCCTGTCCCTCCTGACTGGAGACACCTCCCAGCAGGAGTCAATAGACACCTCATACAGGAGAGCTCCAGCTGGCATCTGCAGATGCCCCTTGGAGACGAAACTTCCAGAGCAAGGAACAGGCATCAATCTTCGCTGTTCTGCAGTCTCTGCTTGTGATAACCAGACGAACAGGGTCTGGAGTGGACCTCCAGCAAACTCCAGTAGAGCTGTGGCAGAGAGGCCTGACTGTTAGAAGGAAAACTAACAAACAGAAAGGAATAGCATCAACAAAAAAATCCACAGAAAAACCCCATCTGAAGATCACCAACATCAAAGATCAAAGGTAGACAAATCGACGAAGATGAGGAAAAACAGTGCAAAAAGGCTGAAAAACCAGAACACCTCTTCTCCTCCAAAGGATCACAACCTCTCGCCAGAAAGGGAACAAAACTGCACCAAGAATGAGTTTGACGAAAAGACAGAAGTAGGCTTCAAAAGGTGGGTAATAACTCCTCTGAGCTAAAGGAGCATGTTCCAACCCAAAGCAAAGAAGCTAAGAACCTTGATAAAAGGTTACAGGAATTGATAACTAGAATAACCAGTTCAGAGAAAAAAATAAATGACCTGATGGAGCTGAAAAACACAGCATGAGAACTTCATGAAAAATACACAAGTATCAATAGACAAATCCATCAGGCAGAAGAAAGAATATCAGAGATTGAAGATCAACTTAATGAAATAAGCATGAAGACGAGATCAGAGAAAAAAAACTAAAAGAAATGAGCAAAGCCTCAAAGAAATATGGGACTATGTGAAAAGACCAAGCTACGTCTGATTGGTGTACATGAAAATGACAGAGAAAATGCAACCAAGTTGGAAAACACTCTTCAGGATATTATCTGGGAGAATTTCCCCAACATAGCAAGACAAGCCAACATTCAAATTCAGGAAATACAGAGAACATCACCAAGATACTCTTCGAGAAGAGCAACACCAAGACACATAATTGTCAAATTCAGCAAGGTTGAAATGAAGGAAAAAATGCTAAGAGCAGCTAGAGAAAAGTTGGGTTACCCACAAAGGGAAGCCCATCAGACTAAGAGCAGATCTCTCTGCATAAACCCACAACCCAGAAGAGAGAAGGGGCCAATATTCAACATTCTTAAAGAAAAGAATTTTCAACCCAGAATTTCACATGCAGCCAAACAAAGCTTCATAAGTGAAGGAGAAATAAATTTCTTTACAGACAAGCAAATGCTAAGAGATTTTGTCACCATCATGCCTGCCTTACAAGAGCTCCTGAAGGAAGCACTAAATATGGAAAGGAAAAATCGGTACCAGCCACTGCAAAAACATACCAAAATGTAGAGACCATCGACTCTATGAAGAAACTACATCACTAACAAGCAAAATAACCAGCTAGCATCATAATAACAAGATCAAATTCATACATAACAATATTAACCTTAAATGTAAATGGGCTAAATGCCCCAATTAAAAGACACAGACTGGCAAATTGGATCAAGAGTCAACACCCATCAGTGTGCTGTATTCAGGAGATCCATCTCACATGCAAAGACACAGATAGGCTCAAAATAATAGGATGAAGGAAGATTTACCAAGCGAATGAAAAGCAAAAAAAGCAGGGGTTGCAATCCTAGTCTCTGATAAAACACACTTTAAGCCAAGAAAAATCAAAAGAGACAAAGAGGGCATTACATAATGGTAAAGGGATCAATTCAACTAGAAGAGCTAACTATCCTAAATATATATGCACCCAATACAGGCACACCCAGATTCATAAAGCAAGTTCTTCTAGACCTACAGAGAGACTTAAGACTCTGACACAATAATAGTGGGAGACTTTAACACCCCACTGTCAATATTAGATCGACGAGACAGAAAATTAACAAGGATATTCAGGACTGGAACTCAGTTCTGGAACAAGCATATCTAATAGACATCTACAGAACTCTCCACCCCAAATCAATAGAATATACATTCTTCTCAGCACCACATAGCACTCACTTATCCTAAAATTGACCACATGATTGGAAGTAAAACACTCCTCAGCAAATACAAATGAATGGAAATCATAACAAACAGGCTCACAGATCATACTGCAATCAAATTAGAACTCAGGATTAAGAAACTCACTCAAAAACGCACAACTACATGGAAACTGAACAACCTGCTCCTGAATTTATTTACTGGGTAAATAATGAAAATAAGGCAGAAATAAATAAGTTCTTTGAAACCAATGAGAACAAAGACACAACGTACCACAATCTCTGGGACACAGCTAAAGCAATGTTCAGAGGGAAATTTACAGCACTAAATGCCCACAAGAGAAAGCTGGAAAGATATAAAATTGACACCCTAACATCTAGAGAAGCAAATGCAAACAAATTCAAAAGCTAGCAGAAGACAAGAAATAACTAAGATCAGAGCAGAGTTGAAGGATATAGAGACACAAAAAGCCTTTCAAAAAATTGATGAATCCAGGAACTGGTTTTTGAAAAAGATTAACAAATTAGACAGACCTCTAGCCAGACTAATAAAGAAGAAAAGAGAGAAGAATCAAACAGACACAATAAAAATATGATAAAGGGGATATCACCAGTGATGCCACAGAAATACAAACTACCATCAGATGATACTATAAACACCTCTAAGCAAATAAACTAGAAAATCTAGAAGAAATAAGCAAATTCCTGGACACATACACCACCCCAAGACTAAACCAGAAAAAGTAGAATCCCTGAATAGACCAATAACAAGTTCTGAAATTGAGGCAGTAATTAAACACTATCAACCAAAAAGAGCCCAGGACCAGATGGATTCACAGCTGAATTCCAGCACAGGCACAAAGAGGAGCTGATATCATTCCTTCTGAAACTATTCCAATAAATAGAAAAAGATGAACTACTCCCTAACTCATTTTATGAGGCCAGCATCATCCTGACACCAAAACCTGGCAAAGACACACAAAGAAAGAAAATTTCAGTTCGATATCCCTGATGAAGATCGATGCGAAAATCTACAATAAAATACTGGCATATTGAACCTAGCAGCACATTAAAAAGCTTATCCATCATGATCAAGCCGGCTTCATTCCTGGGATGCAAGGCTGGTTCAACATATGCAAATCAATAAATGTAATCCATCACATAAATAGAACCAATGACAAAACCGCATGATTATCTCAATAGATGCAGAAAAGGCCTTCAATAAAATTCAACACCACTTCATGCTAAAAACTCTCAATAAACTAGGTATTGATGGAACATATCTCAAAATAATAACAGCTATTTATGACAAACCCACAGCCAATATCATATTAAATGGGCAAAAGCTGGAAGCATTCCCTTTGAAAACTGGCACAAGACAAGGAAGCCCTCTCTCACACTCCTACTCAACATAGTATTGGAAGCTGTGGCCAGGACAATCAGGCAAGAGAAAGAAATAAAGGGTATTCAATTAGGAAGAGAGTAAGTCAAGTTGTCTCTGTTTGCAGATAACATGATTGTATTTTAGAAAATCCCATCGTCTCAGCCCAAAATCTCCTTAAGCAGATAAGCAACTTCAGTAAAGTCTCAGAACACAAAATCCACGTGCAAAAATCACAAGCATTCCTATACACCAATAATAGAGAGCCAAATCCTGAGTGAACTCCCACTCACAATTGCTTTAAAGAGAATAAAATGCCTAGGAATAGAACTTACAAGGGACGTGAAGGACCTCTTCAAGGAGAACTACAAACCACTCACTGCTCAAGGAAATAAGAGAGGACACAAACAAATGGAAAAACATTCCATGCTCGTGGATAGGAAGAATCAATATTGTGAAAATGGCCATACTGCCCAAAGAAATTTACAGATTCAATGCTATTCCCATCAAACTACTTTCTTCACAGAATTAGACTTTCTTCACAGAATTAGAAAAATCTACTTTAAATTTCATATGAAACCAAAAAAGAGCCCGTATTGCCACGACAGTCCTAAGCAAAAGAACAACCTGGAGGCATCATGCTACCTGACTTCAAACTATACTATGAGACTACAGGCACCAAAACCGCATGGTACTGGTACCAAAACAGAGATATAGACCAATGGAACATAACAGAGGCCTCTGAAGTAACCACACATCTACAACCATCTGATCTTTGACAAATCTGACAAAAACAAGCAATGGGAAAAGGATTCCTTGTTTAATAAATGGTGTTGGGAAAATTGGATAGCCATATGCAGAAAACTGAAACTGGATCCCTTCCTTACACCTTATACAAAAATTAACTCAGGGTGGATTAAAGACTTAAAAGTAAGACCTAAAACCATAAAAATCATGGGAAAAAAAACTAGGCAATACCATTAAGCAAACAGGCATGGGCAGAGACTTCATGACTAAAGCAACAAAATCTATGGCAACAAAAGCCAAAATTGAAAAATAGGATTAATTAAGCTAACCAGCTTCTACACAGCAAAATAAACTATCATGAGAGTGAACAGGCAACCAACAGAATGGGAGAATATTTCTGCAATCTATCCATCTGACAAAGGGCTAACATCCAGAATCTACAAAGAACTTAAACAAATTTACAAGAAAAATCCAGACAATCCCATCAAAAAGGGGCCAAAGGAAGACATTTATCGGCCAACAAACATGAAAAAAGCTCATCATCATGGTCATTAGAGAAATGCAAATCAAAACCACAACAAGATACCATCTCATGCCAGTTAGAATGGTGATCATTAAAAAGTCAGGAAACTACAGATGCTGGAGAGGATTTGGAGAAATAGGAACATTTTTACACTGTTGGTAGGAGTGTAAATTAGTTCAAGCATTGTGAAAGACAGTGTGGCGATTCCTCAAGGATCTACAACTAGAAATACCATTTGACCTAGCAATCCCATTACTGGGTATATACCCAAAGGATTACAAATCATTCTACTATAAAGACACATGCACTCGTATGTTTACTGCAGCACTATTCACAACAGCAAAGACTTGGAACAAACACAACGCCCCTCAATGATAGACTGGATAAAGAAAATGTGGCACAAGACAGGGATGCCCTCTCTCACCATTCCTATTCAACATAGTATTGGAAGTTCTGGCTAGGGCAATCAGGCAAGAGAAAGAAATCAAGGGTATTCAGTTAGGAAAAGAAGAAG
>NW_012122787.1:28568-28894 GCF_000951035.1 Colobus angolensis palliatus | reverse complement strand
AAAAAAAAAAGGAAATGTGGCACATATACACCATAGAGTACTATGCAGCCATTAAAAGGAATGAGTTCACCTCCTTGGCAGGGACATGAATGAAGCTGGAAACCATTATTGTCAGCAAACTTACACTAGAACAGAAAACCAAACACCACATGTTCTCACTCATAAGTAGGAGGTGAACAATGAGACCACATGGACATAGGGAGGGAAACATCACACACCAGGGCCTGTCAAGAGGTGGGGAGATAGGGAGGGATAGCATTAGGAGAAATACTTAATGTAGATGATGGGTTGATGGATGCGGGAAACCACTATGGCAAGTGTATACC
>NW_012122787.1:9213-28268 GCF_000951035.1 Colobus angolensis palliatus | reverse complement strand
GAAATAAATAAAATTTAGAGTGAATAAAATAAAATATCAATGAAACAGAAACTTTGTTTTTTTGGAAAGATAAACAAAATTGAAATCCTTTAGCTAGATTAACAAAAAAATGAGTCAAGCCTTAAATAAAATCAGAGAGACAAAAAGGAGACATTACATCTGATAAGACAAAGGAGACATTACATCTGATAAGACAAAAATTCAAAGGACCATCAGAGACTATTATGAGCAACAATATGTCAAAAATTGGAAAACCTGGAAGATACGGATTAATTTCTACACAAATACAACCTAACAAGGTTGAATCATGAAGAAATAGAAAACCTGAACAGACTAACAAGTCACAAGATACATGCAGTAATAAAGAAATTCCCATCAAAGAAAAACCCAAGACCTCATGGCTTCACTGCTGATTTCTACCAAACATCTAAAGAACTAACATCAATTCTTCTCAAGCTATTCCAAAATGTTGAGGAGGATGGAATACTTCTAAACTCATCCTATAAAGCACTATCCTGATACCAAAAACAGACAAAGCTACAACAAAAAAGGAAACATCCCTGATGTTTATAACGATATATTATAAAGATAATTCATCTTGATCAAGTAAGATTCATCTCAGGGATGCAAGATGGGTTCAACATATGCAAATAAATAAACATGATATACCACATTAATAGATTCAAAAACAAAAATCATATGATCATTTCAAAATATGACAAAAAGTTATTTGATAAAATGCTACATCCCTTCACAATAAAAACTCTCAACAAACCAGGTATAGAAGGAACATACCTCAAAACAATAAAAGGTTTTATATGCAAAACCCACAGCTAGCACATACTGAACAGGAAAAATTAAAAGCCTTTCCTCTAAAATCTGGAATAAGACAAGAATGCCCACTTTCACACTGTTATTCAACATGGTACTAGAAGTCCTAGCCAGAGCAATGAGAAGGGAGAAAGAAAGGGCATCCAAATTGAAAAGGAAGAAGTAAAATTGCCCTTGTTTGCAGACAATATAATCTTATATTTGGGAAAACGTAAAAATGCCAAAAGGTTGTTGGAATGGATAAATAAATTCAGCAAAGATGCAGAATACAAAATCAATGTGTAAAAATCAGTAGTATTTCCATATGTCAACAGCAGAGTCTAAAAAAGAAATTAAGAAAGCAATCCCATTTACAGTAGCTACAAAAAAATAATTAGAAATAATCTTAAAGAAGTAAAAGATCTCAACAATGAAACTATAAAATGCGTATTAAAAAATTAAAAAGGACATGAAAATGGAACAATATCCCATGATCATGATTACAAAAATTAATATTGTTAAAATGTTCATACTACCTAAAGAAATCTGCAGAATCTATGCCTATCAAAATACCATTCAGTATTCTCCATGGAAATAGAAACAAAAATTCTAAAAGTTATATGAAACCACACAAATCAGAACAGCCAAAGCAACCCTGAGCAAAAAGAACAAAACTGGAGGAATCATATTACCTGACTTCTGTTGGGGAAAATCTGAGTGTTGTGAAAAAAGCTGAGGCAGGGCTTGCATGTCTGAAATAATGTAAAAGAGTCTTGGAACATGTCCAGGGTCCAGGGTTTAAAACCCCTCTTGACCTTTGGAACACCAAGTTCTGTGCCAAAGGGTAGAAGTCTGCCCTGCCACACCATAATCTAAGCCCAAGGCATAAAACCCCTCGTGGCTTAGATAGAATCCAGGACTCAGGGCATAAAACCCCTAGTGGCCTCTGGAAAGTGTCTAGGCTTGCTGGCTCCTTGCTTCTAGCACTCCCAGGCTCATAGATGGATTGTATCTTAAACTAGAACATGTTTCCCATTATCTCAAGTAGCAGAACATGTTCCATATGCTTCAAAGAAAAATGCTAAAGTGTCACAGCTGTAGAAGATGCACTTGATGCATCACTTCCTTTCAATCCCCACATCCTCACCACCTGTTTCTTTGTTTGATCACCAACAAATAGCGTGAGCTCCCAGAGCTTGGGGCCTTTGCAGCCTCCATACTAGCGTTGGCCCCCTGGTCCCACTTTCACTCTTAACTTGCCTTTTCTCATTCCTTTGACTCCGCCCCCATGGCCTGGGGTTGGGTCTGATCACCCCAACATTCCTGGCACCCAACGTGAGGCAACAAAGACCATGGTGAAGGAAGCCTAGAGCATGTGAAAGTGGAGGATGCATTATCAGAGGACACCTGAAGACAACTGAAAGAAACTCGGCGGGAAGGCTGAGTGCTTGGAACAACCAGAGTAACAATGGGACAAAGTGAAAGCAAACATTCTGCTTATTTGAATTTCTTAAGGCATTTATTACAAAGAGGGGGAGTGAAAGTTAGTACTCGGAATTTGTTATCACTCTTTAGTACAGTAAAGCAGTTTTGCCCATGGTTCCCGGAACAAGGGACTATGGAGCTGGATGAATGGGAGAGAACTGGCAGAGATTTTAAAAAGGTGTATAAAGATTGAGCAAAAATTCCAGTTTCCATCTGGTCAATGTGGGCAGCTCTTGAGCCATTTCAAACAGATAATGAGGCAGATGCAGATGAGGAAGAGAAGGACAAGTGTAAAAAACTAACTTCAAATTCTGAATGTGAGGAACAAAAACCAGAAAAGGTTAAAGAAAAGAAAGGGTAACTGAAAAAAGTATGTTTTACTAGCTGTTGGTTCCATCTGCTGAATTAAGAATCCACCTCCACTCTCTCCCTTTAATGGGCAAGAAAATGAACTAACTGAAAAATTTACTGCTCCTGTAGTTGCAACATTAAAACCTGGAGCAATTTGTGGTGCTACACAAAATTCTACTTAAAAAGCTAGAGCTGAGGGAGACCTTGAAGCATGGTAATTTCCAGTTACTATAACTCAGCAAGGAGGAAAGAATATAGCTAATTGGGCCACTTTTCCTTTTAAGTTATTAAACGAATTTAAGCAAGCCATTAGTCAACATGGACCGAACTCTCCTTTTGTGCAAACTTTTTTTAAAAATGTGGCTCTTGATATCAGGTTAATACCATATGATTGGGATACCTTAACAAAATCTGTTCTCACTCCATCTCAGTATTTACAGTTTAAAACTTGGTGGGCTGATGAAGTTCAAACTCAGGAAAAGGAAAACACACAAGTGCAGCCACCTGTGCCTGTTTCCTTTGAACAGTTAATGGGAATCAGCCCTAATTGGGGTCAGTTAGAAAATCAAGCAGTAATGGAGGATGTTGCCATTGTTCAGCTGTGCTCTGTGTGCTTACAGGCATGGGAAAGGATAAACGTTACAGGGGAAAAATATCCTTCTTTCAGTTCTGTCTGACAAGGACCTAAAGAACCATATATTGATTTTATTGCTCAGCTCCAAGAGGCTGTGTGTAAAGCCATAACTGATAAAACAGCTCAGGATGTTGTAATACAGCTTCTTGTATATAATAAAGCTAATTCAGAGTGTCAAACTGCTATTAGACCTCTGAGAGGGAAGGTTCATTTAACTGAATATGTTAAGGCTTGCAATGGCATTGGAGGTAACTTACATAAGGCTACTCTTTTAGCTCAGGCTATGGCAGGATTGAAAGCAGGAAAGAATATGCCCCGTTTCTCAGGCTGTTGCTTTAATTGTGGGCAATTTGGACACACAAAAAAAAGGAATATAGAAAACTAAAATAAAAAGTCTGGACAAGATATACAGTGGAGGGATGCACATACAAAGAGCTGGGAAAAAGGAAAGATAATTTTATGGGGAAGAGGATTTGCCTGTGTGGGTACCCAACAAACATCTGAAGATCTATCATGAGCCACAGCACCTAGTGGACCCACCTGTACAGTGCACATTGAAGGTTTAAGGATTGCTTTTAAGCCTAGATTTGCTTTCTCTGTGCCTTCTGTCAGAAGGGGCCTGTTTCTCATTATCAGTGGAAAGTTTTACGCCATGGTAATTAACCAAAGAGGCAGAAGCTGAGTTACAGCTTGTAGAACAAATGCTTCAGAAATGGCATGCCTCCTGACTACAGCCACAAAAGTTTTTGCATCTGTTTTGCTAGATTTACTAATGTGGGGTTGAGGGTATGCTTGTGTTTTTGTAGGAGATGAACAAACCGTGTGGGTGCCCTCAAGATGTGTACAATCATGGAACAGGAGACTGGAGGGACCCAGGGATCCCAACCATGGACCTGGTTCCCCCAGTACAAGCCATGAGCCAGTTGAATCTGAATACAAAGATGGAAAAAGGACTGACCAGAGTCATGGTGACATCAACCCCCATAACATGGGGACAGATCAAGAAAACCACACAGGAAGCTGAGAAACTGCTGGAGCGCCAGGGTTTTACCTTTTGCTGGGATTCAGAGGTACAACAGATGCTTAACTGACCAATGCTTTCTGACTGAGCTCCTCTCTACCATGAATACAAGAGACCCTAATAGTTAGGCAAGAATATCATCGCCCCTATTCAGCACGAGGAAGTTACAGAAGATGGACCTTCATCCTGGTGCAACCGTTAAGATTAAGGGTCCTCTTGTAAAAGGGAAAGGGGAAATACGTAAGAAGCATTCAAACCAGAGCGACTCCATTTTGAATAAGGGCCAATGCATCCTAATGAGGAAGGGATGAAAATGAATATATTTATAGGATATAAATATCCCCCAATACGCCTGGGACCTGTTGTTGGATGTTTACAGATTGACACACAAGTCTGGTTGGCAGTAGTCCCCAGAAAAAATAAATCACAGGCTGCTTTGCATATGATTTTGGAACGTAGTTTAAAATATAATTATTCCAATCCTAAAACTCTGAAGTTTCATCCAAATAAGCTCAAATGTAAACAAAATAGAGTTTGGTTTGAAGGTATAGATGCTTGAACTTGGAAAGATTATATAGCAAGTAAGGCTGAGGTGCTACAAAATAATTCCTATGGAATCGTCATTGATTAGTTCCCTAAGATGATCTTTAAAGAAAATTGCACCAGAAGGCCCTCTTGTGACACAAATGTGGTAAGCTGATGGACTCGCTGGCAATTAAACCATACACAATACACTCAGATGGAAGCTAATGCCCTTATCATATAGAATCCTGCTGGCATTGTTGCCCCTAGTACAAAAATGGTATCTCCTGCCATAGGACAGGAACATTCAAAATTATGGAAATTAGCTATAGCTCAAAGTTCAATCAAAACTTGGGAGGGTAAATATAACAAATATAAAGAGAAGAGAGGAAAAAATAAATATGCTCTTTCTTTCTTTTCCAACAGGATCTTTTGGATTCAAAGTTGTGTTTGGCCACCTTTTATGTTAGCAATAAGGAAATGTTACCAACTTTTAATAAAAATCAGACTATCCTGATAATTAAAGCCAGAGAAGGAGTTTGGATCTCTGTGTCTCTAAAGAGACCATGGGAGGTATCACCATCCATTCACATAGTAACTAAGAGCCTTAAAAACTCTTATCCTGAAGATTTATAGTTGCTCTTATATTTGCTATAATTGGCCTTATTGCTGTTACTACTACTGCTGTAGTAGCTGGTGTGGCTTTACATTCATCTGTGTAAACTGTTGAATTTGTTGATAAGTGGAAAAAGAACTCTACAAAATTATGGAACGCTCAAGCTCAAATAGATGAGAAAACAGTTTTGTATTACCCCCCACAGTTATAATGAAACAGAACACTGATGGGAAAAAATTAAATGCCATCAGGAGGGCAGAGATGAAAATCTCACCCTTGATATTGTAAAATTAAAAGAGCAGGTTTTTGAAGCCTCTCAGGCTCACTTGAATCTGCTCCCTGGAACTGACATTTTAAGCAAGACAGCCGACAGGTTTTCTACAATCAATCCTCTTAAATAGATTAAGGCCACTGAAAGCTCTATACTTGCAAATCCTGTTCTAATAATTATGTGCTTGTGCTATCTCCTTTTAGTCTGCAGATGCAGAAGCTGCTGCTGGAGCGAAAGCCACCACTGAGAACAAGCAACGATAGCTGTGGAGGTTTTACAAAAAAGAAAAGGGGGTATGTTGGGGAAAAGCTGAGTGTTGGAAAAAAAGCTGAGACAGGGCTTGCTTGTCTGACATAATGTAAAAGAGTCTTGGAACATGTCCAGGGTCCAGGGTCTAAAACCCCTCTTGGCCTTTGGAACACCAAGTTCTGTGCCAAAGGGTGGAAGGCTGCCCTGCTGCACCATAATCTAAGCCTAGGGCATAAAACCCCTCGTGGCTTGGATGGAATCCAGGACTCAAGGTATAAAACCCCTAGTGGCCTCTGGCTCCTTGCTTCTAGCATTCCCAGGCTCATAGATTGATTGTATCTTAAACTAGAAGAACATGTTTCCCATTATCTCAAGTAGCAGAACATGTTCTGTATGCTTCAAAGAAAATGCTAAACTATCACAGCTGTAGATCATGCGCTTGACGCATCGCTACCTTTCAATCCCCACGTCCTCACCACCTGTTTCTTTGTTTGATCACCAACAAATAGCATGGGCTCCCAGAGCCTGGGGCCTTTGCACCCTCCATACTAGCATTGGCCCCCTGGTCCCACTTTCACTCTTAACTTGTCTTTTCTCAATCCTTTGACTCCGCCAGACTTCATAGCCCCCATGGCCTGGTGTTGGGTCTTATCATCCCAATACTATCTAAAGAAACCTGCAGAGTCAATGCCTATCAAAATACCATTCTGTATTCTCTACATAAATAGAAACAAAAACTCTAAAATTTTTGTGAAACCACACAAGAATCAGAACAACCAAAGCAACTCTGAGCAAAAAAGAACAAAACTGGAGGAATCATATTACCTGACCTCAAAATATACTACAAAGCTATAACCAAAACAGCATGGCACTGACTTAAAAATGGACACAAAGGCCAGTGGAACAGAATACAGATTCCAGAAATAAATTCATGCATTTACAGTCAACTCATTTTCAACAAAGATGCAAAGAGTATACACTGGGGAAAGAATAGTCTCTTCAATAAATGGTGCTAGGAAAAATAAATATCCATGTGAATGCATGAATGAAACCAGAGCCCTATCTCTCACTCTATACAAAAATCAACTCCAGATTGATTAAACATGTAAATGTAAGATCTGAAACCATGAAACATCTAGAAGAAAACATTGAGAAAACACTTCAAAACACTGGTCTAGCCAAAACGTTCTTGCATAAGACCTCAAATGCACAAGTAATCAAAGCAAAAACTGACAAATGGGATTATATCAAGCTAAAAAGCTTCTATACAGCAAAGGGAAAAATTAACAAAGTGAAGAGACAAGCTACGCAATTGGAGAAAGTATTTTCAAGCTATTCATCCAATAAGAAATTAATAGAATATATAAGGAACTCACACAACTCAATGGACAAAAAATCAAATAATCAGATTACAAAATGGACAAAAGATCTGGACAGACATTTCTCCAAAGAAGACATCCAATGGCCAAGAGGTAAATGAAAAAATTATCAACATCACTAGTCATCAGAAAAATGCAAATCAAAACCACAATGAGATATCATCTCCCCCAGTTAAAATGGCTATTATCAAAAAGATAATAACAAATGCTGGCAAGGGCATGGAGAAATGGGAACGCTCTATATATTCTTTGTAGGAATGTAAATTAGCACAGCCACTATGGAAAGCAGTATGAAGGTTCCTCAAAAAACTAAAACTAGAACTACCGTGTGATCCAGCAATCTCACTGCTGAATAGATATCCAACATCTGTATTATCTTGAGGTTCACATCTGTGCCTTCCAATTAGAACTGGTTGAATTCTGCTGGTTCTCCATAAGCTGAGAAATTGTGAATTTCATCCTGAATGTTGTGCATGTTGTGTTTTGTGTAGACTGTGGGTTGCCATAATCCTTGGGAGAATGTTGATGTTTTGGTTTCTGCAGAAAATCAAGCTGGTTAGGTTGAGACTACAAGTTCCAACTCTCCTATGTGTGGTAGTTCCAAGCTGTGCTCAGTTCATATAGCTCTGTTACAGTGGTTTGGGACTTTGCACACATTAAGTGTAGCTTAAGGTGAGCATAAGACTTTGGTGGTTTCATGCTCAGAATTAGCAGATCCCTTCTCCAGCTCACTCTGCTCTAGAATCCTTTCCAGCTCCACTGGGCTCTTTTCTGGTTCCTCTACCTAGAAAGATGGGGTTTCCAGGAAAGTTCTAACCACTGGCCCCACTGTGTTGCTTTGTGTGGACGCACCCTGGAGGCAAATCCACGGAAGACAGAAAACTGACCTCTGCATATTTACTGCTCCAAGTTTTTCTCCAGTCCACACTCTGCCTCCTTTCATTTACTTCTCAGGGTCTTTGGGTAATCATACTTTGTATGTGTCCAGAGTTTTAATCTGTGATCTGGGAAGGATATCCTGCAGTGGGTCTGCCACCACAGTGGAGCTGGAATTTCTAAGTCCTTTTCCAGAGTCCCTGTATCTCTCCCGAAATCCATCATCTCTTCACCCATTACGTACATTTCTTGCCCATAGATTAAAAAGTTAACATACTTATTTTAAAGTCTTTGTAGGCTAGCTCCAAAATCTGGGTCTATTCTGGTCTGTTTCTATGTACTGAGTTCTCTAAATTGTGGGTCAACTTTTACCACTTACTCATAAGGCTAGTAATTTTTCATCGTACACTGAATATCTGGGATCTGTTCTAGGAAAAGCCATGGAAATCGAATCTCAGTTTTTTCAAGAGTCAAATCTGTTCCAGTTCCTGCCAGAGTTTTGATTGTTCTCCAGTGCCTTCAAAGAGTTGTTTCTTAATGTCTCAGTTTCTAACTGTTCAGTAATTTAGTATGATGCAAGCTATACCACTATCATTAGAAACAATATCATCTTTCAGGACTTAAGAAAGCTTCCTTCCTATTCTCCATCTCCCCTTGGAATTTGGCAAACAGTGTTTGAACTTTTCTGTAGAAACTACCCTGAAATATTGCTCATTGCCCTCTCACTCCCTCATCCACACAAGCGAAAACAAAGAGAGAAGACAGCACAGCCTGGCCAAGGGCCCGTGGCAGTGCTGTTCTCAAGCTGTAGACAGTTCTTTCTCCTCCACTGTGCCATCTCACTACAGCACACGACCATCAAACACTGATCATGTATTGATGCAGACGTACTACATGCCTTGCCTTGTGTCCTCAGAGCATCTTAATACGGAAATCCGTAACATGACCTCCATAACATCCAGAACATCTTAACATGGAAATCCATTTAACATGAGGCAGACAGCCCCAAATGCTGGGAGAGAGAACATAAACAACTGCTGTGGTGATTCAAAGAAACCAACTCCTGCTGGTAAGACTAACAGGAATTTCAGGAGGAAGGAATGCAGAAAGTGGACCCTCACTGCTCATGCAGGCAGAGACATTTATGTGTCTGTCTCCTTTTGCTTCAGCTGTGTCATTGGAGTGCAGGTGGTAGTGGCTGTTAGTATACCAAGCCTTCTACATAAAGTGTGTCCTGCAGATGAGCTGCACTGGTATCCTCAGTCCGTGTCAGCAAGACAGGACTGTAGGACTCACCCAGGTCCACTGATGAAAACAAGCATCTCAGCAAGCTCACCAAGTGTTCTACGTGCATGTGAAAGTGTGAAGGGCACCAACACGAAGCACTGTGTCTTTTACAAGAACGACTGTAAGACCTCACTTCTCTCTGTCCAGGCATTCACACATTCAGTAGAGGGAAAGGGGCACAGGGAGAACCACAGGTAACATGGACTGAGCATCTGCCACTGTGCACTTCATGTGTGTTCTGTCACCTTACACCCATCAGCCCTTGAGTTAGTCATTTCCATTCTGAAGATAAGGAAGTTGAAGGTCAAAGAGGTTAAATAAGTGGCCCAAGATAACAAGAAAAGTGGCAGAACCTGAATTTGAAGCCATATCTGGCTGATGCCAAACCTGTGCCATGCTTTCCATTGCACTGTACTGCCTATCCCCGATGTGGGACTCAGGAGAGACAGGTACTGGTGTGGTTCTGCCACTAACAAGTTCAGTGATCTTGGTTAATTCTTTCTATCCTTCTAGAACACAGATCTTCACGTATCAGTTGATGAAGGTGGAACTGCTGAAAGTTCACAAATGAAGGAATAGCGTTGCTTCAGGGAAATGGCTGATGGAACCAGCCTTCAGATTGAGTGTTGGAGCCCCTGCTGTGTTACAGAAAAAGAATGAGAAAACCAGGAGTGCAGCAAAGTGTGAGACAAAGAGTTCAGGATAGATGTGAGGGCACCTGGGTTCTAGTCCCTCCTCTACCATTTGATAGCTGTGAGCCTCAGCTGCTTCATCTATAAAATGGAGACAAATGATCTTTCTAGCTATCTCTCATATGTTTGACTGGTTTCAGTGAGATTATGTATGAAAATATTCTCAGAGATGTCATGAAGTAATCTATTAACACAGGCATTTATCTGTCTGCCTTCATTTTCACAGCATGATTTAGGTATTTCTAAACTAACAAACCAAGGAATATGACTGTGATCTGTGTGCCATGGTGGCAACTGAGCACCAGCTCTGGCCAAGCCCATCCCCTCTGCACATTTGCCTGCCCTTACACTGGGAATTACAGGTGATAAAACTGGTGCAGGCTCTGCCCCTGTGAGACAGCCAGTGGTGTCAGAGAAGCAGAGGTCATGGTTCCAGAGCAAGGAGCCCCTTGTGAAACCATCTGTGGTGATGGGCATGCTGCCTATCTTTGCTAGTCACTTTGGTGGCTACCATAACTGAGAAACTGAACTCGAAATTTAATTTAATTTTAATTAGCTTAAATTTAAATAGCCATGACTGCAGCTACTGGGGAGCAGCACAGCTTAGAATTCAACTGAGCTGTGGATCTGTTCATCAATCTTAAGGTTTCATAGCTGTCCTCTTAAGGCCAACACATAAACTGACTTTGTTATTTGCAGTTCTGAAACCCTAGCCACTAATGCTTTTTTCCCCAAAATCAAACAAAATTTTCATGGCATGATTTTTTATAATGGTAGGTTTCTTAGGAATCCAATTATCACTTTGTAGCAACATAAATAAAACCAATAAAATGTGAAGGCCACAAAAACAAAAAATTAAATTTTGTTATGTATGTTTGCCTACCTGGAAAGATATAATATTTTATGTCCTTCTCTTTGAAATTAAAAAAAAATCAGGGACTGAAAAGAGTAAGACGTTGTGGGGGTCACTCCCCCTACTGGCCGTAGTGGTCCCCTACCTTGCATGTTCTGCTTCCTGGCTGGCGTGCTGGTGCGAGCAGAGACACCCCCGAGGTGCAGGGATGGGCCAGGTGGGCGGCACACGGTGAGACACAGGGGGTTCAGATGTCGGTTCTCGTTCTTGGGGGAGGTGCTGATGGGAGCGGCTGGGCTCAGCTGCAGAAGAGCAGGGGCCGTGACTGGCTGAGGAAATGTTTCCCAGGGAGCCTGTGAATGAAACAAGAAGGAAGGGCATCTTTGTCCTAAAGTGGGCTGCTAGAGGCAGAAACACATGAAGGCAGAGGCGATAATCCAGCCCCAGCACCCCTCCTCTCACATGCCCGCCCCTGTGTCCTCCCAGAGGAGGGCTGGGGCCTCCTGGCTATCACGGCTGAGGAGCAGACCCTCTGCCTCTTTCCTACCCTACAGCAGCCTGGAAGCCTCATAGTGCCCTGGGCCATGACTGCGCCACTCCCAGACGGTGTGACTCCCCACAGTCCAGGAGTGTGGTCCAGGCCCCCAGGCAAGACAGCCTCTGCAGTAGTGAGTGCCACCACCTCCCTCCTCCATGGTGGCTCCTCTGTCACGGCCTCCCTCAAAGTTAAGGCTGCCTGGGTCAAGTGAGGCTTGCCAACTGAAGCCGCATTCTTGGAAACCCAGCTTTCCTGACTGTCCTTCCATGGCATCTCAGACTCCTGATGTGTTGGCAAGGAAGAGAGGGTATCATGAACAGGTGGTACTTTGCTGCACCCCAAGCCCAGCATACTGTTCATCTGGCTTGCTCTCCAGGACCTGTCCACACTCCTCAACAGAACCTACAAGGCCTTTCACAGTCTGACCTGTTTCCTGCTTTCCTACACTCACAACCAAGGTATATGGCAGCATCGGCCATCCTGCACACACCAGCCTCTTTCAGGCTTCTTTGCTTTGGCTTATGCTGTTCTTTCTGCCTGGATTTCACTTCTACTCAAACTCACATGCAGACTTTAAGACCCTGCTCAAATATCATATTCTCTCTGAAACTTCCTGAACCAGCTTTCTTCTGGGTGTCACAGCACTTGGCCCATGTTCCCATTATATGCATGATCCCATCATAGGCACTTCCTTGCCCAGTCCATGGGTTTTTGAGAATCGCAACTGATGTTGTTACCTCCACGGCCCAAGCATTCACCTAATAAGAGGCCAGGTACATAGACAGTTTTTAGTTTGTGTTTGCAGAATAAATAAAAACATAACTTTCAGCAATCAAAAATCCCAACAGCAAAACTTCTTGTTCAAAAGAAATGAAGGTCTACAGGTGTAATTTCAAATGATGTGATCGTTAGTGGGGTTATGTTTGGGTGGTGTTGATGGTGGCTTTCTAAGGGTTCCTCAAGTCATATCAGAGGGGACAGAGTTCTCTTTCTGCCTCCCTGATATCTGGCCTATTTCTGGCTGTGCCACCTCATGGCCTGAAGCAGGAACCCCAGCTGGCTAACGCCCCTGAGTGTCTGCTCCTCTCCAGCTGTTTCTGATGCTGGCAAGACAAGTTCTGCCAGTGAGCAACAGAAACATCTGACAGGGCTCCGGGAAAGATGGCTCCACTGACAGCTACGTGCACTCCAAGATGAGCTCCCATGCGGGTCTCCTGGTGAGGAGGGTCTCCTGCTAACAGAATCAATGGCCTTGCAGCTCCAAAAGACCTGCAAGATGAATGCTCTACCAGTGGAGGAGAAAGAGTCTATGCTAGGGGGCCAAGCAGCCACGGCACCAAGGATGAACACAGCTGCTGCCCAGGGAGGGTGCAACAGAAAGCTCTGCCGAGCCTCTGCTCCTGCCATCTTGTTGGATCTGCTTCCTCTGCCTTCAATGGAGCTATTCTTCAGGGTTCCGTTCTAGATCCTCCTCACCCTGACTCTGGATACTTCAGGATGATCCTGTCCTCCCACAGCCCCTGGTACCGCCTAAGTGATGGCAACGCTAAAATCTGAACCTGCAGCTCAGGCCTTTCTGGGGCTCCCCGCTGCAAGGCAGACACACCACAAGCAGGTGTCCCCGATGCTCCAAGTGAGCCCCTCGCATGCCTGTGTTCCCTCTAGGTGAGGCACATCAGCATGACTGTCCACACCACTCTCCAAGCCAGAGCCCAGGCATCACTGTGACCCTTCACTGTTTCTCACCAACCATGTCCTGTCTTTACGGCATTGCTCATGGAAAGCTCTTCCACAGTGGCCCTGCATCCTTAAGTTGACTCACACAGCATTCTCTCTCTTTCTAAAACCATATTTCTGTTTATTTCTTCAACCAGTTTCTTGCCAGTAATTGCTCGTGTTTCAAATGGAATTCTTGTAAAATACCAACCTTTCTCTCATCGCTCCATACATTCAGCTCAAAACTCAGTGAGGGCAGAGATTTTATCTCTTTTGAAATGGTTTTGTTCTCAGAATCAAGCCCAGTGTGTGATACAACAAGTATGTGTTGATCAAACAAAGGATGTAGCATAGTAAGGAACTACTCTCCTGGTGACAGTCACTGCTCTTCATTGCCCTCCCAATAAAGTCCAGGCACCTCAGTCTGGTAGGAAAGGCCACTTTTCCACAACCCACTCACTCTGTCCTGTCACCCCAAGCATCCTTCATGCCCCCAGTTGTATGTGTGGGCTGTAAGGATGAAAGAGGGACCCACCCTCACCTCCACAGCCCCTGTCTAGCACTCAGGCAGTAGAGTCCTATCCGTGACCCAGAGTCCATTCATATGCAGACCTGAGGGTCTATCAGCACCAAGTCATGGCTATAAAGCTGATCAGCTCTCTCAAAAGGCCTATAGCTCCAGAAACATTCTTTCAAAGCAGTTCTGACAATAAACGTTGCCTGAAGAGATCTTAAAACCAGACTGCTGTGTTTTGTCCCAGAGTTTCTGATTCAGTAAGTCTGGACTGGGGTGCAGACTGACTTACAAGAATGAATTACTTACTGACATTCTTACAAGAATGTGCAGGTCTAACAAGTTCCCAGGTTATCCTGATGCTGATGAACTAAGAATGGTTTTTACATTTTCAAAGGATTGTAACATTTTAAAAAAATAGGAATATAAAAGAGACTATATGTGGCCTTCAAAATCTAAAATATGTACAGGAAGAATCTGCTGAGCCCTGGACCCTTGCTACTCAAAATGAAGCTTTTCTTTTCAATTTTACCCTCCCAAAAAAGTGGGAAAGAGTGCAGCTTCCAAAAGACACAAATGCCTGGGTCCACCACTCAAAGATTTCTAGGTAACTCACTTGGCACAGGTCCTTGGCATCAACATTTTTTAAATGTCCCTCAATTCTGATGTGCAACCAGGTTCAACAATGATCAATTTAGACCATACACCTGCCTCAGGAAAAAAAAAAAGAAGAAAAGCCTGCTCCTTAACCTTCCTGGTGAGTAGAGGATGAGCCCGAACAAATGTGAAGGAGCACTTCTGCAACTTAAAATTCATTTTAAAAAGCTGAACTACTCTTTTGTGAAGGTTATTAAAACCCAAGCATAACTCTGTATTTGCTCCTTTCACCTGTCCCCTCCTAAGTGATTACAAATCAGTAAGATTCACAAAGCACCCCTAAACAAACCCACCAAGGGTCAAGTGCAACTGTGCCAGGTGGTCTGAAGTAGGTGGGCCAGAACAGCCAGAGATGGATCAGTAGAGGGCAAAGGAGAGGTCTTCCCTAGGGGTGGCTGAGAGGCGACAGGTCAAAGGTGCAGAGAGCTCAGGGAAGGGAGAGAGGTGAAGGACTGAGGATGGTAGTGATATCGAGGTATCTGAAGAAACACCCAAAATGCCTTTAGCTTCATCATGAGCCCAACACTTCTTGGCAGTGTTGGCAGCTAGAGCTACCCTCCTTGCTGGAGATCGGAGGGCCTCATCTCAGCCCCTCCTGAGACAGGGCTGTGTGTGCTCCCATACCTGTGCTTTCCTCAATCTGCCTGAAGCCGCAGATCTGACAGATGCTCTGGACCCACTTGTTCATGTCCTCCCTGGTCTCAGCCACCAGGTAAAAGGTACGCTCACTGGTCTTGATGTCAAACATGTAGCCCTTCTGAATCTCCTTCTTGTTGAAGTTCAGAGTCACACCAACATCCAGCTGCTCACAGAGGTTCAGGTTGATGGTGCGCAGGGGATTCTTGGAGCCATCATTCTTGTAGTATTCCAGAACATCTGGGTCACTGCTAGTCTGGCCCCTCCGCAGGATAAACCAGCGTTTCCTCCAGACCTAAATCCCACCAGGAAGGAGTAAGAAGAGGGGAAACATTCATTTGTTATTACCAAGCTTTTCACAGATCTAAGACATCACTAAGTTGAGGACGGGACTTGGACCTGCACTCAGCCTATGTCTCCCTTTCGGATTTCCCCAGAGTTTCAAAGGTGGCGAGTGACTCTGAATGCATTTTACTGCAGTATCTCACTATGTCAACAGAGTCTCATCACTACAAAATAACATGTGCATTTCCACACTTTAGAGCAGGAGGTTGGGTGAGAACACTTTATAGCAACAATGTCATTAGGCTAGAACACTGATAGCACTTTTAGACAGAGCAGAACTCTCAAAGCCACAACATCTTAGTTTATAGATGGGGACCTCCACTAAGCATGGTGAGTTGAAGCAACAGTGTCAGAAGCAGAAGTATTAGCAGTAAACAAGTAGCAGAAAAACATGTTTCCCAACTTTTAGTAAAATGTGCTTTTTACCATATCATGATGCTTTAGAAGAGTCACAGAAAAACCCTTCTAAAACTTCTCTCAAGCACAGGACTTCAGGATGCTTCATTTTTAAGGGACACAGTCTTACTCTGTCACTCAGGCTGGAGTGCAGTGCTGGCACAGTCACAGCTCACTGCACCCTCTAATTCCTGAGCTTAGGTAATCCTCCCACTTCAGCCTCCTAAGTAGCTGGGACTAGAGCACACACCACCATACCTAGCTAATTCTTTAATATATTTTTCTGCAGAGATGGGGTCTCACTATGTGCCTAGGCTCATCCTGAATTCCTGGCCTCATGTGATCCTCCTGCTTCTGCCTCCCAAAGCACTGAGAGGCTTTTTTTCTGTCTTGTTCACTGCTCTATCCCTAGTACTTATAATAGTGTCTCGTACATGCTAAGTGCTCAGTATGTATTAGTGATCAGATAAACTCCTTACACTACTCCACCCCATAGAATTGAACGCATGATTATATTTTCTCTCAGGCTGTCTTCTTCCATCTCTTCAACAAGACTGAATGATCCACGAGCAGACACTACACACAGGGATAAAAGACTACCCATGGTAGAGAACTGTGGAAGAGTCTATGCTTTTCCACTGGCTCCAGGTGTGACTTTCCAGTAAGCCACTTACCTCTTTGGAGCTTGTCTCAGCTACTGGAATCACCACCACCACCACCACCACCACCACCCTGAGTACCTTATAGTTTTATTATGCAAATAAACCCAAACCACTTGGTATACAACCCTGAAGGACTACAGATGCCAAGCATCAGGTTATTATCACAACTCTTTAGAACGCAGGAGACCTACACTCTAGGACTCCTACCACCTTTTCCCACTCACCTTTTATCCTTATTCTCCCCCTTATCAACCTTCCTTTCCATGGCTCTATTATAATCACACCCTTGCTTCTTTCTCCATTACCCTTATTTATCTGGCAAAACCACAGCCCCTGGCTAAGCCTAATGCTTTGCCTACTCCACCTGTTCCCATTCAGCTGTGAACAGCTGGAGAGAATTACATAACCATGCTGCCTGGTATCACTTTAACTTCAAGGGGCCCTCATGTGGCCCAATGTCCTACCATATTTACCTAGTTCATGGCTTTCTCCTGCTGTTTTGCAACAACTTCTCAACTTCTCTCCCTTTAAACCTCCAACACCCCTATTTCTTTGTTTCTTATTCCATGAGAAAATATAAGCAATGCAAAGAGAATCCGCCTCCACACCCACCAGCCTGCCTGTGCCTATAGCACTGGACCTTGTCACTGGGGAGCACAGAATCTTCATCCATTCTAAGGCCAACCTTCTTGCATTTGTGAACACCCTCTCACTCGCAAATGAACATCACCCCAACAGTTCTCCACCTCTACTAGGATCATTCCCATCAAGACACAAACTTCTCCCATCTTAGAAAAAAATTAAAAGTTTGGCTTTAGCCCGCATTCTCTTCCAACTATGGCCCAGGTTTTCTACCCTCTTTACCTTAAAACTCTGAAGAGTTTCCTCACTGCTAATCTTCATTTCCTCTCCTCCTGTTTTGTGAAATCACTCTAATTAGGCTGTTCCCCTTCTGCACCACTAAAATGACTCAGGGAAGGTCCCAAAAACTTCATTGCTGCTATATCAACTCCTGGGCCTCACTTAATCTCCCAGCATAACCCATGCCCAATAAGCCTTGGATTGAAAAAGATTGAAGATTGAGGCACAGCCAGACAGGATAGAGTTGAAGAACATAAAAATAAGTGCTACTTATTTTACAGTCACCTGAAGTCTTGCCCAGGCTGCTGCCTTCACAATTCTGCATATGCGTGGTGCAGGTGCATGCATATTATGAGCATAGCAAGTGTACTGTTACTACTCTAGCTGGCGTTTACTCTCATATATTGTGAGAGTTTTTATGCTACTGCATTATTTCAATTTTGTGTAAATTATGCAGCTGTATTTCCATACATTAAGTTAATATGTTCACCTTAAATTCTGTGATCTTGCTATATTCACCTAGTTCTGGGAGGGTTTTTGAAGATTTCTTAGAAGTTCCTGTATATCCAATCATGCCTTTTGAGAATAAAGACAATTTTACTTCATCTTTTACAATCTCCCTGACTTTCATTTCTTTTTAATGCTTGTTATACTGACTAGACCCTTTGGTACAACACTGTATAAAAGTCACATGCACAGACATCCTTGCTTTGTTCATAATCTTAGGGCAAAACGTTCAGTATTTTATGATTAAGAATGATGTTAGCTGTAGGTTCTTCATAGATACAACTAATTTTCTATGGTTTGTTGAAATTTGGTCAAATACTTTTTTGCATCTATTCAGATGATCATGTGATTTTTCTTTATTCTCTTACTGTGATGAACTGCACTGGCCTGTTTTTAAATGTTAAGCCAACTTTGCATTCATTCTATAAACGCCTTGGTCATAAAGTGGCAGAGCAAGACTTCAAGCCCAGCAGCCTGGTTTCATGGGGTCTGCTTGTTCTCTCACCAATATTGCTTTACGTGTAGAGTTTGGGCTGAGGGTAGGGGAGAGGGAACAGTGATGACGATAGCGCTGCAAAGATAGTTGGGTGGATAACGGAATACAGTTTCCCAAATCTGTAAGCAGATCCTTGAAAGCTGTGGGTTGCTCAGCTCCAGTCTTCATCCTCCCAACACTTTCCTCCAGTGCCTGTAATTTACTGGAAATCCTTCTGCGTCCATGTTGTGTATCAGTATCATTACACTCCCTAGAAGCACACTGCTGAAGTATTTCTTTTAGCATTTCTCATATTGTGGGTTGTCTGGAAACATACGGTCTTAGTTTGTTGTTGTTGTTGTTGTTTTCTATCTGATGCTCTGACAGTGTGTTTGTTTTGCCTTCATATTTTAAAACAGAATTTACCACTGGAGAATCCAGGATGATGGCACCACAGACTGTGTCATGGCCTGTGTTCTCCATGTCTTCATTTCCTCACCTGAGAAATGAGGACAACACTGTGCCTATGCTATCAGGCTGTTCTAAGGATATGAAGTGACTCAGCTAAAAGCCTTGGTACTGCGCCTCACACCTAGCAAATATTCAATGAACACTTAAAGAAAAACCAATGTGTGCCTACAGTGATCAGATTCTGTTAGGCAGACTACATATAGGATAAAAGCCACAGGTCATGGTTTCCAG
>NW_012122787.1:5021-8913 GCF_000951035.1 Colobus angolensis palliatus | reverse complement strand
CAGGAGGCGGAGCTTGCAGTGAGCTGAGATCCAGCCACTGCACTCCAACCCAGGCCACAGTGCGAGACTCCGTCTCAAAAAAAAAAAAAGAAAAGAAAAGAAAATTGCACTGGGTGTAGAATCTCAGATGATGGCTTTCTTCCTCCAGGGCTGCTGACACATCAGTGCACTGTCTTCTGGCCTCCACTGTTTCTGGTAAAAGCTGATTGTCAATCTGGTACAGTGTGGGTTACCCCTCTGGCTGTTTTTTTGTTTGTTTTTTGTTTTGAGACAGAGTCTTGCTCTGTTGCCCAGGCTGCAGTGCAGTGGTGCAATCTTGGCTCACTGCAATCTTCACCTCCCGGGCTCAAGCGATTCTCCTGCCTCGTTTTCCTTACCTTTGTCTTCCGCGATTTGATCATGATGAGCTTAGGTACATTCTCCTTTGTGTTTATCCTGCTTGGAATTAGCTGAACTTCTAGGAGCTGTGGACTACTGTTTATGATCAAATTTGGCAAAATTTCAGCTACAATTTCTTCAAACATTTTTTCTCTCCTCTCCCTCATCCTCTTTCTGGAACTTCAGTTAAACATATGTTCAATTTCATGATACCACCTCACAAAGTGGCTATTCATTTTTCAATTTATTTTTTTCAAGCAGGATAAATAGCATGAAATAAGACAACAGAAATAAACCCAAGTATGTCAGTAATTACATATCCAAATATGACAATAATCACAGCAGCCTGGGGGAGACTGCTAGATGACCTGGGCAAGGAAGGTTTCTTCGAGGTAGTGACATTTTATAACAGCAATCACTTCTACAGAGCCTTACTACACACTGAGCACCATTCCAAATGCTAAATATGTGTGTGTATGTACACATATATACGAATTTATTTATCCTCACAACCTAGTCAAATAGATATTACTACTCCAATGAACAGTTTAAGAATTGGGATGCAGAGAAGTAACTTGCCCAAAGTCACAGAGCCAGTAAGTGGTAGAGTCAAAATTTGAAACCAGAGCACATGCTCTCAATCACCTTACAACACTGCTTGAAAATACCAGCTGATACTAGAAGAATGAGAAGAAGCCAGGCATGTGAAAGTGGTGGAGGAAGCTGCTGCATCCCAGGAAGAGGGAACTGCAAGTGCAAAGGCCCTAAGTGGGGAAGAACTTGGCTCTTTCCAAAGCAAGAAAGGGGTCACTGTGGCTAAATGACAGTGATCTCTCACTGTCATGGGAGAATGTGGCACAGGAAATTTGGAAGGTAGCACATGCCACACTAAGCAGTTCATTTGATGGCTAACTCTACCTCAGGTACTGAGCTCCATACCTTGTATCAACCTTACATTATACAATTTCTTAATACAACAGTCACCTGTGATACATATTATTTGCACCCCACATTTTGTAGAAAGTGAAGCTTCATTCACTAAGTAGATTTGCCTATAATGCACAGCTATTAGGTAGAGCCACGATTCAAACCACATGGGACCGCCTGCAAAATTCAGGCCACAACCACACAAGACATCAGGTCAAGCTAAATACAATCATTTGTCCAAGAATCATCTCCACCTCCCTAGAGAAGCACCTGGCTATGAACAGAAGATGCACACAGACTTCAAAGAGACTTCTGAATAAGGTGACTGTGAGGGAAATGCTTTGTACTATGGAACTTCAGATCAGGATTACCTTTATTCTGAACTTGGCTTTGTCCCAGAAAGCCAGAGTTTCTTGTTAATTTCTTCCTTTGTCTAGCTCTTGGTTCTAAAACTGCATCTGTATCTCAGATTTATGTCAATATTTAATATTTACTGCTGCTGGAGTTGCCTTCTTTCAGGGCCTCAGTTGAGCCCTGGTAACCTGTATTGATCTGTGGCATTTGTCTCTACCTCAGGCCAGCAGAATGCAGTCTAATGGCTAAGGATCCTCATAAAAAGGGACAATGACCGGCCGAAGGTAAAAACGGAGAAAGAGGCCACTGGGAAGTTTAAACATGGTGCAGAACTCATGACAGCACAGCAAAGCCGCTGTAGCCAGACTGCCTCTCTAGATTCTGCCTCTCTGGGCAGGGCATCTCTGAAAGGCAGCAATCCCCCAGTCAGGGGCTTATAGATAAAACTCCCATCTCCCTGGGACAGAGCACCTGGAGGAAGGGGCAGCTGTGGGCGCAGCTTCAGCAGACTTAAACGTTCTGCCTGTGGCTTTGAAGAGCACAGTGTATCTCCCAGCACAGCACCCAAGTTCTGCTAAGGGACAGACTGTCTCCTCAAGTGGGTCCCTGATCCCTGTTCCTCCTGACTGGGAGATATCTCCCAGCAGGGGTTGAGAGACAACTCATATAGGAGAGCTCCAGCTGGCATCTGGCAGGTGCCCCTCTGGGACAAAGCTTCCAGAGGAAAGAGCAGGCAGCAATCTTTGCTGTTCTGCAGCCTCCACTGGTGATACCCAGGCAAACAGCGTCTGGAGTGGACTTCCAGCAAACTCCAGCAGACCTGCAGAAGAGGAGCCTGACTGTCAGAAGGAAAACTAATAAACAGAAAGCAATAGCACCAACATCAACAAAAAGGACACCCACGCAAAAACCCCATCCAAAGATCACCAACATCGAAGACCAAAAATAGACAAATCCACAAAGATGAGGAAACACCAGGGCAAAAAGGCTGAAAATTCCAAAATCCAGAATGCGTCTTTTCCTCCAAAAGATCACAACTCCTTGCCAGCAAGGGAACAAAACTGGATGGAGAATGAGTTTGATGAACTGACAGAAGCAGGCTTCAGAAAGGGGGTAAAAACAAACTCCTCCAAGCTAAAGGAGCACGTTCTAACCCAATGCAAGGAAACTAAGAACCTCGATAAATGGTTACAGGAACTGCTAACTAGGATAACCAGCTTAGAGAAGAACATACATGACTTGATCAAGCTGAAAGCAACAGCACGAGAACTTCGTGAAAAATAAACAAGTGTCAATAACCGAATTGATCAAGCAGAAGAAAGGATATCAGAGATTAAAGATTAACTTAATGAAATAAAGTGTGAAGACAAGATTAGGGGAAAAATGTAAAGGAATGGATAAAGCCTCAAAGAAATATGGGACTATGTGAAAAGGTCAAATCTACCTTTGAGGTATACATAAAAATGACGGGGAGAATGGAACCAAATTGGAAAACACTCTTAAGGATATTTATTATCCAGGAGAACTTTCCAAATCTAGCAAGACAAGCCAATATTCAAATTCAAGAGATACAGAGACCACCACCAAGGTACTCCTCAAGAAGAGCAACTTCAAGACACATAATTATCAGATTCACCAAGTTTGAAATGAAGGAAAAAAATGGTAAGGGCAGCCAGAGAGAAAGGTTGGGTTACCCACAAAGAGAAGCCATCAGACTAAGAGCAGATCTCTCTGCAGAAACCCTGCAAGCCAGAAGAGAGTGAGGGTCAATATTCAACAGTCTTTTTTTTTTTTAGTTATACTTTAAGTTCTATGGTACATGTGCACAACATGCAGGTTTGTTACATATGTACACGAGCCATGTTGGTTTGCTGCACCTGTTAACTCGTCATTTACATTAGGTATATCTCCTAATGTTATCCCTCCCCCCTCCCCCTACCATACAACAGGCCACAGTGTGTGATGTTCCCCACCCTGTGTCCAAGTGTTCTCATTGTTCAATTCCCACCTATGAGTGAGAACATGCGGTGTCTGATTTTCCGTCCTTGCAATAGTTTGCTGGGAATGATGGATTCCCCAGGAGTTGGTTTTTTGAAAACATCAACAAAATTGATCGACCTCTAGCAAGACTAATAAAGAAAAAAAGAGAGAAGAATCAAATAGACGCAATAAAAAATGATAAAGGGGATATCACCACCGACCCCACAGAAATACAAACTACCATCAGAGAATA
>NW_012122787.1:1222-1556 GCF_000951035.1 Colobus angolensis palliatus | reverse complement strand
TGGTAGGCTATTAATCACTGCCTCAATTTCAGAACCTGTTATTGGTCTGTTCAACTTCTTCCTGGTTTAGTCTTGGGAGAGTGTCCAGGAATGTATCCATCTCTTCTAGATTTTCTAGCTTATTTGCATAGAGGTGTTTATACTATTCTTTGATGGTAGTTTGCATTTCTGTGGGATCAGTGGTGATATCCCCTTTTTTATTTTTTATTGCATCTATTTGATTCTTCTTTCTTTTCTTCATTAGTCTTGCTAGTGGTCTATCAATTTTATTGATCTTTTCAAACAACCAGCTCCTGGATTCACTGATTTTTTGAAGGGTTTTTTGTGTCTCTAT
>NW_012122787.1:0-1172 GCF_000951035.1 Colobus angolensis palliatus | reverse complement strand
ATTTCTCTGATTACCAGTGATGATGAGCATTTTTTCATGTGTCTGTTGGCTGCATAAATGTCTTCTTTTGAGATGTGTCTGTTCATATTCTTTGCCCACTTTTTGATGGGTTGTTTGTTTTTTTATTGTAAATTTAAGTTATTTGTAGGTTCTGGATATTAGCCCTTTGTCAAAAGGGTAGATTGCAAAAATTGTTTCCCATTCTGTAGGTTGTCTGTTGACTCTGATGGTAGTTTCTTTTGCCATGCAGAAACTCTTTAGTTTAATTAGATCCCATTTGTCTATTTTGGCTTTTGTTGTCATTGCTTTCGGTGTTTTAGTCATGAAGTCCTTGCCTATGCCTATGTCCTGAATGGTATTGCCTAGGTTTTCTTCTAGGGTTTTTATGGTTTTAGGTCTAACTTTTAAGTCTTTCATCTATCTTGAATTAATTTTTGTATAAGGTGTAAGGAAGGGATCCAGTTTCAGTTTTCTACATATAGCTAGCCAGTTTTCCCAGAACCATTTATTAAATAGGGAATCCTTTCCCCATTTCTTGTTTTTGTCAGGTTTGTCAAAGACTAGATGGTTGTAGATGTGTGGTGTTATTTCTGAGGCCTTTGTTTTGCTTCATTGATCTGTGTATCTGTTTTGGTACCAGTACCGTGCTGTTTTGGTTTTTGGTTACTGTAGACTTGTAGTACAGTTTGAAGTTGGGTAGAGTGATGCCTCCAGCTTTGTTCTTTTGGCTTAGGATTCTGTTGGCAATGCAGGCTCTTTTTTGGTTCCATATGAACTTTAAAGTAGTTTTTTCCAATTCTGTGAAGAAAGTCATTGGTAGCTTGATGGGGATGGCATTGAATCTATAAATTACCTTGGGCAGTATGGCCATTTTCACGATATTGATTCTTCCTATCCATGAGCATGGAATGTTCTTCCATTTGCTTTTGTCCTCTTTTATTTTGTTGAGCAGTGATTTGTAGTTCTGTAAGAGGTCCTTCACATCCCTTGTAAGTTGGATTTCTAGGTATTTTATTCTCTTTGTAGCAATTGTGAATGGCAATTCACTCATGATTTGGCTCTCTGTTTTGTCTGTTCTTGGTGCATAGGAATGCTTGTGATTTTTGCACATTGATTTTGTATCCTGAGACTTTGCTGAAGTTGCTTATCAGCTTAAGGAGATTTGGGGCTGA
>NW_012122786.1:0-2029 GCF_000951035.1 Colobus angolensis palliatus | reverse complement strand
CTTTCTTGGGTGAGTTTGAGAACATGCCATAGCAACTGTGTCCCTGAATCTACAGATTCAGTATTGTCTCAGATCACAGTGAGCACCTACCAAGCTCTACAGCACATAATCACCTATGGAGAACTTGATCTTAATTTCTCTCAATTGCTTCCTGTCATTATTCTGCCTGCTACAGCCCTTGTATTTCATGATACAATGTCATGGTATTCCCAGCTGGACCTGCTGGTGGTCTTGTTCAATAGCTCAGTCTTTATTGATAGAGTTTCCATTATTTAGTTCCTTACAGAACTCTTATGAGGTGTTGTTATTGAAAGAATTCCACAGTGTTTAGGTAGGCAGATTCATTAGTAATTTTTTACTTGATAGTATTTATTGAATATTAACTTTGTGCTAGGCTCTGTGAATTGTCTCATCTAGTTTTTAGAAAAACACAATTAGAGTTAGCATAAAAGGTTTTTAGAGGTTATATTTTATTATCCTTATTTTATAGCTGAGGATGCTGGCAATTACAGAGTTAAAGTAACTTTCCAACAGCCATTCAGCTAGTAAATATCAAAGTTGGCAGTTTAACCAGGATAGTCTGTTTCCCATGTAGGCATGCTTAAGGTCTATACTATGAATAGATGGTAATGATGATGTGTTACAAACTCAAGAGAAAACATTTTATCTTAAATAATGAATAAGTGAGTGAATTAGTACATAAAATGTATCTTAACACCAAAGAAACAGAGGAAAAAATTATCAAAATATGGTGATAAATTTCTCATCTACAGGTACTTTTTATTTTTACATTTTCTTCTTCAAAATAGGGAAATCATTTTCTGAGCTTATGTATGAGAAACATAGATTTTAAATATACATTAGAAATTGTCTTAGTTATGTGTTCTTGATTGTGTAAATTAGCAAGTTAGCAGATGATATTTCAATAAACATTTATTTAATAATGGTGAAACTCAGCTTTCAGTATTATTTAATGAATCATGTTTTTTATCTCTCTAAAGTCATTTGGGAAATACCATAAAAATACCTTGCTATAAATTGTTCAATTGGTTACTTATTTGCCCGGTCTTAATTCGGTTTTAAATCCCCTTAATCTAGATAATGGGAAGCTACTGCAATCTACTGTCATGGAAATAAAATAACGTTTTGTGGAAAGATACAACTGAAAGATAATTAAAATATAACTATCTTAGTTTTTTTTATTTACTTTATTTTATTTGGAGATGGAATTTCACTCTTGTTGCCCAGGCTGGAGTGCAATGGCATAATCTTGGCTCACTGCAACCTCTGCCTCCTGGATTCAAGTGATTCTCCTACCTCAGCCTCTTGAGGAGGTGGGATTACAGGCTCCCACCACCATGCCCAGCTAATTTTTTGTATTTTTAGTAGAGATAGGGTTTTACCATGTTGGCCAGGCTGGTCTCAAACTCCTGACCTCAAGTAATCCACCCGCCTTGGCTTCCCAGTGTGTAGCTTAGCATTTTTTTATACTCACTTATACCTTCTGAATCAGGACCTTAATACGAATTTTCCTTGCCACCTGAGAATTAAGTTAAATCTCCCAAGTGTTTATTCTGATGCTGTTTTTATTAAAACGATGTATTTAATAAATTTTGAAGGAAAAGAACTGATGCTTTTCCTAGTTGAAAATTGAGGAATTTTGCTCTATAAAATGAGGGCTAATATATCTTTTTCTGGTCATTTTGTCTCTTCTAAACTGACACTTGCTTTCTTAAGATTTTTTGACAACAAGGGAACTATTCTTAGCTCCAGAAGTTACAGTGATTTGATAAAATTCTTTCAAACTACACTTAAACTGGATATTTTAGGTACCAAATAGTTGAGTTAGTCTAGGCAGTGAAGGAAGTACTTTCTGCTGTTATCCATATGGTTAAGAGTTTTAAAGAGTGCAGTGAATTTCTGAATTTAGACAAATGTGGAGAATGCTTGCTGATTGTGCTGCAAATTTGTCCAGGACTCATGTTGTTTAATTATTCATGACTTTAAAAGTAGCATACATTACAATTTT
>NW_012122785.1:0-1502 GCF_000951035.1 Colobus angolensis palliatus | reverse complement strand
TGAACCCGGGAGGCGGAGCTTGCAGTGAGCCGAGATTGCACCATTGCACTCCACCCTGGGCTACAAAGCGAGACTCTGTCTCAAACAAAAGAATACAAAAATAAGAAATTTGAGATCTTGGCCGGGCATAGTTACTCACACCTGTAATCCCAGCACTTTGGGAGGCTGAGGTGGGCAGATAACAAGGTCAGGAGTTCGAGGCCAGCCTGGCTAATATCATGAAACCCCGTCTCTACTAAAAAGTACAAAAAAATTAGCCAGGCATGGTGGCGTGCACCTGTAGTCCCAGGTACTCAGGAGGCTGAGGCACGAGAATCGCTTAAACCCGGGAGGCAGAGGTTGAAGTGAGCCAAGATCGCACCACTGCACTCTAGCCTGGGCGACAGAGTAAGACTCTGTCTCAAAATAAAAAAAAAAAAAAATTAAATATAAATAAAAAAGAAATGGGAGATCTTAAGCTGAAAGTCACAAAAGATAACTGAGTGAGAACTACTCATTTTACTCAGTCTCACCCCTACCTCACCAAATACTTTTTGTCTTGTCTACCTCTCCTTTTGAGATTCATTGCCAAATATTAGAATTTCTTTTTGATGGAAATTATTTACTATGCCGCCCCTACAGGAATTGCTACACTCTACTATTTGCAGTAGGATTCTAGACTGTAGCATTCTCAGGGTACAATATTGGACAGAGAATCTAATTACTGTAGCATTTTGCTTAATTATCATCCTCCTAGTAGGAATAACAGCTACTAACAGGAAGTAAACATGAGTGTTTTACTTTCAATAAGTCTGTTAGGACTTCTTGTCAGACTTAGTAATATGTCACATCCTTTAGCTCCTGCAGTATCAGCTATGGCCCATTTGGATAACAAGACTAATTGTTGGGTCTGTCCTAAGTGGTTTGCTCAGTTTAATGACACTAAGGAACCCTTCAGTGACCCACAACTCACCATCGTAGGATTCCCTTTGTTAGCTTTACCTTTAATCCTTAAAGATTTAGGAGACATAAATGGGACATAGTTTGGGGGCACTTTTAACTGGGTAACTAACTCCTCTCAGCACGACGCTCTTCCCCCAGTGCCAAAGAAAACTCTCCCCAAAGATAAACTTCACACCCTCAGGCTGGTAAAAGTTGACCGGGTAATAGCAAATACCTCCCTCTGCTTTAAAAGCAGTAGGGAAGGACCATACTTGGGAGATCTCAGATACTGTAACATCACACTTGTAATTGCTGATAGTTCAAAGATGTGGGGAGGAAAACGCAACAGGAGCGATCTAAAAGGATGAGAAGCCCTAATGGGGGGCTTTCAAAATCTAGCCTTTCTTTCTGGTTGGAAGTCCCAATGGGAGTGGTATGCTCTAAGTCACCATGTCGACTATAATATAAGGAATAACATGGGGCGGGCGCGGTGGCTCATGCCTGTAATCCCAGCACTTTGGGAGGCCAAGGTGGGTGGATCACGAGGTCAGGAGATTGAGACCATCCTGGCTAACACGGTG
>NW_012122784.1:0-1666 GCF_000951035.1 Colobus angolensis palliatus | reverse complement strand
GCAGGAAAACCGCTTGAACCTGGGAGGTAGAGGTTGTGGCGAGCCAAGATCGCGCCATTGCATTCCAGCCTGGGCAACAAGAGTTTAACTCCGTCCTCAAAAAAAAAAAAAAAAGTTGGGCAGATGAGAGAGGGAAAGATAGGAAAAATGGAAACTGTTCTTGTTCAGCATGTGCCATTTATGTACATGCACAATCTCCTTCAATGCTCAAAAAATATAAGGTAAGTGTTCGTGTTCATCCCCATTTTACAGATGAAAACACTGATCTCAGAGCGGCTGAGGAACCAGTGAACCAGGCAGATCAGACTGACTCCCAACCCCATCCTCTTTGTGCCATGAGACCATGCAGACAGACAAGTTGGCACTAAGGCTGAAGGTCGTAAGTTCTCACTTACTGTTTATTTAAGACATTACTAAACAGGTTTTAAAAAAACTGGCTGGGCGTAGTAGCGCATGCCTGTAATCCCAGCACTTTGAGAGGCCGAGGCAGGCAGATCACCTAAGGTCAGGAGTTCGAGACCAGCCTGGCCAACATGGAGAAACCCCGTCTCTATGAAAAATACAAAATTAGCCAGGCGTGGTGGCGCATGCCTGTAATCCTAGCCACTCGGGAGGCTGAGGCAGGAGAATTGCTTGAACCCGGGAGGCAGAGGTTGTGGTGAGCTGAGATCGTGCCATTGCACTCCAGCCTGGGCAACAAAGTGAAACTCTGTCTCAAAAAAAAAAAACCAGCCAGGTGTGGTGGCTCACATCTGTAATTCCAGCACTTAGAGAGACCGAGGTAAGTGGATCACCTGAGGTCAGGAGCTTGAGGCCAGCCTTGCCAACATGGTGAAACTCCGTTTCTACTAAAAATACAAAAATTAGCTGGGCATGATGGTGTGCACCTGTGATCCCAGCTACTCAGGAGGCTGAGGCAGCAGAATTGCTTGAACCCAGGAGGCGGAGGTTGCAGTGAGCAGAGACTGCGCCACTGCACTCCAACCTGGGCAGCAGAGCCAAACTCCATTTCATTCAATAAATAAATAAATAAATTGCCAAAAATGTTAAAGTTACATTTAGGCTTTGAATTTTCTGACTCTACCATTAGCCGGCAGAGTGACTTCTTCAAATCATACAGACTGCCTGCCAGAAATTATTTAGCTATTCATTTTTACATCGAGCAAAAAACAATCAGGTGAATTCTAGTGTTCTAAAATCAAAAATAAATACATGCAAAAATAAAAAGGAAAAAAATGAAATGGGCCGGGCGCAGTGGCTCACACCTGTAATCCCAGCACTTTGAAAGGGCAAGGCATGAGGACTGCTTGAGCCCAGGAGTTCAAAACCAGCCTGGGTAACATACTGAGACCCTGTCCCTACAAAGGAAAACTACAAAAAATTTGCTGGGCATGGTAGCGCGCACCTGTAGACCCAGCTACTCAGGAGGCTGAGGTAGGAAGAGAGCTTGAGCCTGAGAAAACAAGGGTGCATTAAGCTGTGACTATACCATTGCACTGGGTGAGAGAGCGAGATTCTGCCTCTAAAAAAAGTTTAAAAACATAAACTGTGGGCCGGGCGCGGTGGCTCAAGCCTGTAATCCCAGCTGCTAGGGAGGCTGAGGCAGGAAAACCGCTTGAACCTGGGAGGTAGAGGTTGTGGCGAGCCAAGATCGCGCCATTGCATT
>NW_012122783.1:0-1163 GCF_000951035.1 Colobus angolensis palliatus | reverse complement strand
CACCTGGCTGGGTGCAGTGGCTCACACCTGTAATCCCAACACTGAGAGGCTGAGGCAGACCAACCTGGCCAATATGGTGAAACCCCGTCTCTACTAAAAATACAAAAATTAGCCAGGCATGGTAGCAGGCATCTGTAATGCCAGCTACTCGGGAGGCTGAGGCAGGAGAACCGTTTGAACCTGGGAGGTGGAGCTTGCAGTGAGCTGAGATCACACCATTGCACTCCAGCCTGGGTGACAGAGGGAGACCCCGTCTCAACAAAATAAAAATTGAAATAAAAAAATAATTAAAAGCACACCCATTTGGTCAAAAGTCTTGATTTTTAGTAGCTATTACTATGGTGCATAGAGCATTTGCTGGGGAAAGATTGCTTTTCAAAACTGTATCTTTAAATTCATTTTCTTACATGTGCATACGAAGGGTGTGTTTTTCTAAGTACCTTGACACATGTTTCTTGTAAGATGATCGCTACATGTTCCAAATTTAAGAAGAATCTTCGCTGCCTTCTCTAGTTCTCCAACAACATTTTAAAAAATTCTAGATGTAAAGGAAATTTGATCTTTAATTTGACCTGGCATTGACATTTTATGTGCTGCGGAAATAAAGGAATGGTGTAATTTATCTTAGGTTCGTTGATGATATAAGAGCAGAATCATACAATTTGTAATTTCAAATGGACTTAATTTAAAAATAACATTGGATCTATGAATATAGAATTTTCATTCATCTCAAAGAATTGTAACAAGATTTACAGAAGGGTTTATATATTATATATAGGGTTTAGATATGACATCTTTATATATTATATATGTTATATATAATATAGATATAGATGGAGAAAGATGTGAATATAGATATAGATTCATTACTATTATTGAAATAATACTCAAACAAAGGACATTTTAAATCATTAATAAAAGCAAATGCATTTCATTTAGCAACAAACTCTACCTTGAAAGATGAATTTGGGCTGGATGCAGTGGCTCACGCTTGTAATCCCAGCACTTCGGAAGGCTGAGGTGGGAGGATTGCTTGAGCTCAGAGGTTCAAGACCAGCCTGGGCAACATGGAGAAACCCTGTTTCTACAAAAAAAATACAAAAATTAGCTGGGTATGGTGGTGCACACCTGTAGTCCCAGTTACTTGGGAAGCTGAGGTGGGA
>NW_012122782.1:0-1148 GCF_000951035.1 Colobus angolensis palliatus | reverse complement strand
AAAAAAAAAAAAAAAAAAAAAAAAATACAATGGAAACCTATGTAAATAAAATATACTAAAACTGCAGTATATAGAACGCACACCTTGTGCACTTAGTACATATTTACAGCCTGTGTAATCTCAACTATTTCTGTTTGTTATCCTTAGATTTACAAAGTCTACATGTATAAGCCACTTTAACATTTTGATGCAGCTTTAACAGAGCAATATGAATCTGCATTAAGTTAAAGCCTGCTGCATAATCCTTCCTGTTCATACTCCTTTTTTTTTTTTTTCAATTTTACTTTAAGTTCTCAGATACTTGTGCTGAATGTGCAGGTTTGTTACATAGGTATACATGTGCCATGATGGTTTGCTGCACCTATCAACCTGTCATCTAGGTTTTAAGCACCGCATGCATTAGATATTTGTCCTAATGTTCTCTGTCCCCTTTACACCCACCCCCTGACAGGCCCTGGTGTGTGATGTTCCCCTCCCTGTGCCCATGTGTTCTCATTGTTCAACTCTTACTTATGAGTGAGAATATGCAGTGTTTAGTTTTCTGTTCCTGTGTTAGTTTGCTAAGGATGATGGTTTCCAGCTTCATCCATGTCCCTGCAAAGGACATGAACTCATTCTTTTTCTTATGGCTGCATAGTATTCCATGGTGTATATGTTCCATGTTTTCTTTATCCGGTCTATCATTGATGGACATTTGGTTGGTTCCAAGTCTTTGCTATTGTAAATAGTGCTGCAGTAAATATACATGTGTGTGTGTGTCTTTATAGTAGAATGATTTATAATCTTTTGGGAATATACTCAGTAATGGGATTGCTGGGTCAAATGATATTTTGGGTTCTAGATCCTTGAGGAATCACCACAAAGTCTTCCACAGTGGTTGAACTAATTTACACTCCCACCAACAGTGTAGAAGTGTTCCTATTTCTCTGCATCCTTGCCAGCATCTGTTGTCTCCAGACTTTTTAATGATTGCCATTCTAACTGGTGTGAGATGGTATCTCGTTGTGGTTTTGATTTGCATTTCTCTAATGACCAGTGCTGATGAGCTTTTTTTCATATGTTTGTTGGCTGCATAAATGTCTTCTTTTGAAAAGTGTCTGTTCATATCCTTTGCCCACTTTTTGATGGGGTTGTTTGTTTTTTTCTTG
>NW_012122781.1:0-1351 GCF_000951035.1 Colobus angolensis palliatus | reverse complement strand
GGAGTGCAGTGGCGCCATCTTGGCTCACTGCAACCTCTGCCTCCCGGGTTCAAGCAATTCTCCTGCCTCAGCCTCCTGAGTAGCTGAGACTACAGGTGCATGCCACCATACCTGATTAATTTATGTATTTTAATAGAGACAGGGTCTCTATTAAATAAATAAATTTTTTGTATTTTAATAGAGACAGGGTTTCACTATGTTGCCCAGGCTGGTCTCAAACTCCTGCACTTCGGCAATCCGCCTGCCTCGGCCACCCAAAGTGCTAGGATTACAGGCGTGAGCCGCCGCGCCTGGCCACACATGGCTCTTTCTAAGCACTATTGTTTCTTTCCATAATTCAAGGTACAAACTAGATAATAATCTTTTCCAGGACAGGGACACTATTTTATGCTTCTTTTATGTATCCCACAGAGCAGATGCTTAGCAGGTCCTAACAATCTACTTACCGAATTGAACTGATAATAAAATAGTGAGAATAATTATTTTATTGAGCACCTCAATGTGATTGGCTTTATACTAAGCACATATATATTATCCTATTTCATTCTGAAAACAACATTATGAAATATTATCCTTATTTTACAAATGAGAAAATTAAAATTCAAAGAAATTTAAATAATTTACTATTAAATGGCCACATGGCCATTCAGACCAAGATCTGATTCCACAACCAGTGTACTTTAACCCCTATGACATATTGCCTTCTACTTACCTGTATACCTTTGTTAACCAAATTTTAAAGACATTTCATGCAGCCACAGATGTCTGCACTAAATGTACATACAACTTACTGTATTATCAGAATTTCAGGCTTGAGACTTTGCTTACTTTCCTCCCTGAATCACAACTGCAATTTTCTCTCATAGCAGCCATGCACAGAAGCAAGGTGGCTGTGAGATAAAAAGAGAAAGGAAAAATACCCTGACAGAATTAGAGTGATCATTAAAATCATTAAGTGAAGCATTGGGAGTTTATTATGAGCCATAGCAAGGAAGTTCACAGCCACAAGCTTAGCAGGCTAAGCTATACTTGCTATAATTATATCAGGGATGGTTATGGTTTGCACACTTATTGTATTATACTTTGAGATCATGCACAACATTTAAGTAAGGAAAGGTTTTTAGAAATGATATTAGTTTCAGTCTAAATCTAATTTTTGAAAAGTAAACAATGCACAATGTATCTAAACCACAGTTAAAAGTGAAAGTCTTTGCTTTGTATCTACCAACATATCTTTTTCAGAAACTTAAAAATCCAAACTCCTGGCCGGGCGCGGTGGCTCAAGCCTGTAATCCCAGCACTTTGGGAGGCCGAGACGGGCGGATCACAAGGTCAGGAGATCGAGACCATC
>NW_012122780.1:0-1125 GCF_000951035.1 Colobus angolensis palliatus | reverse complement strand
TGAAAAAAGGTTGGGGGAGGCTGGGCACGGTGGCTCAAGCCTGTAATCCCAGCACTTTGGGAGGCCAAGACGGGCGGATCACAAGGTCAGGAGATAGAGACCATCCTGGCTAACCCGGTGAAACCCTGTCTCTACTAAAAAATACAAAAAAAAAAAAAAAAAAAAAAAAAAAGATGAATGGCTATGCTAATTAGCCTGATATAATCACTGTACATTTTATGTATCAAAACATCACTAGGTATCCCATAAATATGTACAATTATGATGTGTCATTCTAAAGGTAAAATAAACAAAAAGATATATTAATTGATTTTAATTTATGGGCCTTATTTGAACTCCAAATCAAGCAAACTATAAATAAATAAATAAATAAATAATATATAGTTACATTTGGCTGGGCGCGGTGGCTCACACCTGTAATCCCAGCACTTTGGGAGACTGAGGCGGGTGGGTCATGAGGTCAGGAGATCGAGACCATCTTGGCTAACACAGTGAAACCCCGTCTCTACTAAAAATACAAAAAATTAGGGAGTAGTGGCGGGCGCCTGTAGTCCCAGCGCCTCAGGAGGCTGAGGCAGGAGAATGGTGTGAACCTGGGAGTTGGAGCTTGCAGTGAGCCGAGATTGAGCCATTGCACTCCAGCCTGGGCAACAGAGCGAGACTCTGTCTCAAAAAAATAAATAAATAAATAAATAAATAAAATAAATATATAGTTATATTTATCAAACAATTGGAAACTTGAATGCTGAATACAGATTGGATATTAATGAATTGTTGATAACTAAATTTGGGTATGGTAATGGCATTAGAAATATGTTTTTAAAGAATGTCTTTGTCCTTTAGATATACATATAGAAATATTTATGGGAAAAATATTTAAGTCTGTAGTGGATATTATGGTATGCCTCCCACATCTACTCACTGCCCTCCCAGGACTGAAGTACTCACTCTTGTAGCTACTGAGAGGTTTGGCTATTGACAGCTCATAGCTCAGATCCCCTCTGGAACTTGTTCTCTGAGCAATCCTACTTCTCTTACTTTTCCACAGGTATTGATTCCAAGAACAACACCCAATAAACCTCCTGCATACAAAAAAGGAAAGGAAAGGGAAGGGAAGGGAAGGGA
>NW_012122779.1:0-1252 GCF_000951035.1 Colobus angolensis palliatus | reverse complement strand
AAAAAAAAAAAAAAAAAGAAATTAGATGGAAACTAAAAAGTTCTCACAAAAAAAGGTTTTTGTAAATGTTTGACATTGTATACATACAAGGAAACAATCTTTTATCTCTAGGAAATGTAATTTGCTGTATTTGCACTTTATTTTCATTTTGGTTTTCTCTAGTCTTTCTAAAGTATATATGAATGATTTTGAATCTAGGGGGATTTTCCTCCAATCAAGAAATCACTGGGCTGGGCATGGTGGCTCATGCCTATAATCCCAGTACTTTGGGAGGCCGAGGCAGGTGGATCACTTGAGGTCAGGAGTTCCAGATCAGCCTGGTCAACATGGCAAAACCCCATCTCTACTAAAAATACAAAAAATTAGCTGGGCATGTTGGTGTGCACCTGTAGTCCCAGCTATTTGGGAGGCTGAGGCATGAGACTCATCTGAGCCTGGGAGGTGGAGGTTGCAGTGATCCCAGATTGCACCACTGCACTCCCGCCTGAGTGACAGAATGAGAATCTGTCTCAAAAAAAGAGAAAACAAAACAAAACAAAACAAAAAAAACCTAGCATGGTAACTCACACTTGTAATCCCAGCACTTGGGGAGGTTGAGGTGGGTGGATCACCTGAGGTCAGGAGTTTGAGACCAGCCTGAACAACATGGTGAAACCCCATCTTTACTAAAAATACAAAAAATTAGCTAGGCATGGTGGCACATGCCTGTAATCTCACCTACTCAGGAGACTGAGACAGGAGAATCACTTGAACCCGGGAGGCGGAGGTTGTAGTGAGCCAAGATTGTGACACTGCATTCCAGCCTGGGCAACAAGAGCGAAACTCTGTCTTAAAAAAAAACAACAAAAAAAATTTTTTTGGATGCTTAACGTTTTTATGGTTATCTGGTTGATTTCTTCTCTTAAACTTTAAGAGGTTAAACACATTTCACCGTTAGACCTTTTTCTCCCCTAATTGTTAACGATATGTCCAGTGATGTATCCTGGCTCTAATGTCCCTGTGCACTTTTCATTTTCAAAGAGTCAGAGCCCCAGAATTCCATCTCTTCCTTGCCTCTCATCGTAGGGTCCACATTCATGTAGCCATAACGGATCAGGAGACATTCTATTCTTTTTATTGTGGAAAATTTCAAAATTACACCAAAGTAGAGGGAATAGCATAATGAACCCTCTGTACCCATTACCCAGTTGCAACAATGATCAGCATCCTACACGTTGCACAGATCTTTCCTTCTCTCTTTTTTTTTTTTTTT
>NW_012122778.1:0-3704 GCF_000951035.1 Colobus angolensis palliatus | reverse complement strand
AAAAAAAAAAAAAAAAAGATAGGTAGATAGATAGATAGCTAGATAGATAGATACTATTGGATGCAATAGAAGTTTTCAGCCCATATTTTCATTATATAAGGATACAATATTAAGAGCAAAATACTAAGAGAAGAGAAATATAGTCTACCATTAGAAATTTTAAAACTTCTATTTCAGGGTTTCCAAATGGGCTATTCAAAAGTGAATTGAATCTCCTGTCTTTTCTCTTGCTTTCATTTGTGACAAACCTAATGTAGTTGGGAAAAAAACCTGAGCCTTTCTAATCACGTTTGGGTTTAACTATAACTCTCCTTTAGTAGTAGTGTGGCTTATTTATTTATTTATTTATTTATTTATTTAAGACACAGTCTTGCTCTGTTGCCCAGGCTGGAGTGCAGTGACGTTGTCTCAGCTCACTGCAACCTCCACCTCCTGGGTTCAAGTGATTCTCCTCCCTTAGCCTCCCAAGTAGCTGGGATTACAGGTGCAGGCCACCAGGCTCACTAATTTTTGTATTTTTAGTAGAGACGAGGTTTCACCATGTTGTCCAGGCTGGTCTCGAACTCCTGATCTCAGGTGATCCTCTCGTCTCAGCCTCCCCAAGTACTGGGATTACAGGCATGAGTCACTGAGCCTGGCCAAAGTAGTGTGACTTTAAATTGCTCCAACTCTTTCGTTGTTGTTGTTGTTTTTGATGGAGTCTCGCTTGCTCTGTCGCCCAGGCTGGAGTGCAGTGGCACAATCTTGGCTCAACTCAGCCTCCACCACCTGGGTTCAAGCCTCAGCCTCCTGAGTAGCTGGGATTGTAGGCACCCACTACCACGACCAGCTAATTTTTTTGTCTTTTTAGTAGAGATTAGGTTTCACCATGTTGGCCAGACTGGTCTCGAGCTCCTGGCCTCAGGTGATTCACCCACCTTGGCCTCCTAAAGTGCTGGGATTACAGGCGTGATTTCCACACTGCCCAGCCTAAATTGCTTAAACTCTTAGGGCAAGTATCTCTTCTGTAAAATTGGGATAATAAAACCTGTTATGACGTATTGTGTAAGAACTAAAAGAGATAATGAAATTATGGCTCCTCCCTAGCACACTAGGTTTTAAATAGGTGTTATTTCTCTCCCCTTCCACATTTACCTCTGATGGAAACTTGTTTGACATTTGTGTTATTTCTCTCCCCTTCCACATTTACCTCTGATGGAAACTTGTTTGACATTTTTGAAGTGAAGTGGTTAGTCAGTTCTTAGTTTCTGAGTAAACTGCTACTCTAAACCATTGCACAGTGTATTTCTTTTGACTCAAGATAAAAATGAACTGTGGAAAATCTTATTATAATACAGTTATGAAGAAGGATTATTTTCACATGATAGCCCATAGTAATGGTGTTTTGTTGATCAAATTACAATAGATTAATATCATTATAAAACAAATGTTCTTTTTTCCCTGTTCTCATAGTTGCTCAATTTAATAAGAGGTAATTGATTAAATTCTGTTTGCATTGTAGTCAGGAAACTGGAGAGGGCAGCAAACTATAGGAGATTTTGCCCCACCGCCCTACCCAGGGCTCCCTATCAAGACTTCACTGGCTGGGCGCGGTGGCTCAAGCCTGTAATCCCAGCACTTTGGGAGGCCGAGGCGGGGGATTATTTGAACCCAGGAGGTGGAGGTTGCAGTGAGCCCAGATGGTGCCACTGCATTCCAGCGTGGGTGACAGAACAAGACTTCGTCTCAAAAAAGAACACAGGCAACTTATATTAATAGTGGTAAGCAAGTCTACATTAAAGAGAAACTGTGCTTTCAAAGAGTTACTTTTGTCTCAGAATGAAACTGCTTTACAAAATGGCTGCTTTAGAATTCTATCTTGCCGAGAGGCTTTGGGCAAATTTATAGCATGTTTTCTTTCACAGGCAAGAACTCCTAAGATATCATTTTGTATAATGATTAATTACCCTCTATACATATCAGACATTTTTTGTTTTAATGGAGTATCTTCAGGAAGACATTACCCTATCATAAAATATAGTGTTTTTAAAGCAATATTGCCAGGCACAGTAACTTGTGCCTGTGGTCCCACCCACTCGGGAGGCTGCAGTGAGAAGATTGCTTAGCCTGGGAATTCAAGTCTGGCCTGGGCAACATAGCAAGAACCTGTAACTTTTTTAAAAAGGCAATATTAGATTATTAGTAGCTATAGTAACTATAAACAATAGAACATTTCATCTACAATTGACTGATGTAGAGCTTATTTATAAACTGCAATCTATAAGACTGTATGTATCATGATCACATCTCAACTGTGTTCATATCTCATTTGCATTGTCAACCACTGTACAAAGAGAACAATGTAGGATAACTAGAGTGAAGTTTAAAGATTCATACTTAGTAAGTTATCTGATACAAAGACAATATCTGCCAAATAGTTTAGCACAAAAATTATTTTTAAGAGTTATGTAAGTCTGAGAGAGAGTGAAGGAGAGGAGGGGAGAGGGAGGGAGGAAGGGAGAGAGAGAAAGAGAGAGAGAGAGAGAGATGCCAGCCTGCCAATATTCAAAGAGTTTAAACTTCAACCATAACATTTATTTTTTCTCCTTCTCTCATCTTTCCCTATCTATAGAAATATAAAAACATATTTTAGATTTAGCATAAAAAATAAACTGTCATTCAAATGAATGAAATTAGAATGTTCTGAGCATTGCCACTGCCACCACTATGACAACTGTTTTAAAATTATGAAAATCTTTTTATTATTTTATTTTAGACCATTAAGCAACTTATTGTTGCTCTAAAAGCATGCATAAAGCCAACTTTTAACATCATGGAAGTCATCACTGACAAGAATGCTGCCTCAATTCACATGATATTTTCCATTACAGCAGTCTGTTGATATGTGTATTGCATTCATCAGTAACTTGAGAAGAAATTGATAAATTGCCTTCAGTCTTCTTTCTCTTCATATTTGCAAATGTCTTATATAATAAGTACTACTACAGGCCAGGCATGGTGGCTCACACTTGTAATCCCAGCACTTTGGGAAGCTGAGATGGGTGGATGGCTTGAGTTCATGAGTTCGAGACCAGTCTGGGCAACATGGTGAAACCCCTTCTCTACTAAAAATACAAAAAATTAGCCAGGCTTGGTAGTACATGCCTGTAGTTCCAGCTACTTAGGAGACTGAGGGAGGAGGATTACCTGAGCCTGGAAGGTTGAGGCCGCAGTGAGCTATGATCGTGCCCCTGCATTCCATCCTGGAAAATAATAAGACCCTGTCTCAAAAAGAAAGAAGAAAAAACAGTTTTAATTTAAAAATTAGCTGGGAGTGGTGGTACTTGTAGTCCCTGTTCCTCTGGAGGCTGAGGTGGGAGGATCACTTGAGCCCAGGAGGTTAAGGCTGCTGTGAGCTGTGAATGCATCACTGCACTCCAGCCTGGACGACAAGAGAGAAACCCTGTCTCAAAAATGATAGATAGCTGGCCACGGTGGCTCATGCCTGTAATCCCAGCATGTTGGGAGGCCGATGCGGCTGGATCACGAGGTCAGGGGTTCAAGACCAGCCTGGCCAACATGGCAAAACCTTGTCTCTATTAAAAGTACAAAAATTAGCTGGATGTGGTGGCGTGCCCCGTAATCCCTGCTGCTTGGGAGGCTGAGGCAGGAGAAATGCTTGAACCCGGGAGGTGGAGGTTGCAGTGGGCTGAGATCGCACCAAA
>NW_012122777.1:0-1685 GCF_000951035.1 Colobus angolensis palliatus | reverse complement strand
ATGGCATAAACCCGGGAGGCGGAGCTTGCAGTGAGCCGAGATCCGGTCACTGCACTCCAGCCTGGGCGACAGAGCGAGACTCCATCTCAAAACAAACAAACAAAAAAAAAATTATAACTTGTCAAAAGTCAGGCACAGGCACAGTGGCTTCTGCCTATAGTCCCAGTTACTTGGGAGGCTGAGGCAAGAGGATCACTTCAGCCCAGGAATTATTTATTTATTTTTTTTTTGGAGATGGAGTCTCGCTGTGTCACCCAGGCTGAGTGCAGTGGCGCAATCTCAGCTCACTGCAAGCTCCGCCCTCACCCCTGTTCACACCATTCTGCTGCCTCAGCCTCCTGAGTAGCTGGGACTACAGGTGCCCACCACCATGCCTAATTTTTTTTTTTCTTTTCTTTGTATTTTTAGTAGAGACAGGGTTTCACCATGTTAGCCAGGATGGTCTCCATCTCCTGACCTCGTGATTCGCCCGGCCGATCCTGTCTCTTAAGAAAAAGGGGGCTGGGGCCAGGCACGGTGGCTCACGCTTGTAATCCTGGCACTTTGGGAGGCCAAGGTGGGCGGGTCACGAAGTCAGGAGTTCAAGACCAGCCTGGCCAACATGGTAAAACCCCGTATTTACTGAAAATACAAAAATAGCTGGGCGTGGTGGCGGGCGCCTGTAATCCCGGTTACTCGGGAGTCTGAGGCAGGAGAATCGCTTGAACCTGGGATGCAGAGGTTGCAGGAGCCGTGATCATGCCACTGCACCACAGAGCCTGGGCGACAGAGCTAGATTCCATCTCAAGAAAGAAAGAAAGAGGAGGCCGGGCATGCGTCATGCCTGTAATCCCAACACTTTGGGAGGCTGAGGTGGGCAGATCACCTGAGGTCACGAGTTCAAGACCAGCCTGGCCAACATGGTGAAACCCCGTCTGTACTAAAAATACAAAAAATTAGGTGGACACCTGTAATCCCAGATACTCAGGAGGCTGAGGCAGGAGAATCGCTTGAACCTGAGAGGCGGAGGTTGCAGTGAGCTGAGATCGCGCCATTGCACTCCAACCTGGGTAACGAGCAAAACTCCGCCTCAAAAAAAGAAAAAAAGAAAATGGGCTGGGCATGGTGGCTCACACCTGTAATCCCAGCACTTTGGGAGAATGAGGTGGGCAGATGACCTGACATCAGGGGTTTGAAACCAGCTTGGCCAACATGGTGAAACTCTGTCTTTACTAAAAATACAAAAATTAGTCGGTGTGGTGGTGCACGCCTGTGATCCCAGCTATTCCGGAGGCTGAGGCCGGAGAATCTCTTAAACCCAGGAGGTGGAGGTTGCAGTGAGCTGAGATCACGCCATTACACTCCAGCCTGGGTGACAAGAGTGAGACTCCGTCTCAAAAAAATAAATAAATAAGATATGGTCTAGGGCTATCATGTGTCTTGGTTTTGTTTTTGTTTTGTTTGTTTGTTTGTTTTTTAGACAAAGTCTTGCTCTGTTGCCCAGGATGGAGTGCAATGGTGGGATCTTGGCTCACTGCAAGCTCCACCTCCTGGGTTCACACCATCTGCCTCAGCCTCCAAAGTAGCTGGGACTACAGGCACCCACCACCACACCCGGCTAATTTTTTGTATTTTTAGTAGAGATGGGGTTTCACCATGTTAGCCAGGATGGTCTCGATCTCCTGACCTTGTGATCCCTCCGCCTT
>NW_012122776.1:34084-34661 GCF_000951035.1 Colobus angolensis palliatus | reverse complement strand
AGAAAGAAAGAAAGAAAGAAAGGAAAGAAGGGAGGGAGGGAGGGAGGGAAGGAAAGAATTGACTGTGGAGCCTGGAGCTACAATTCAGAGTTGAGTTGTATTTTTTCCCCTATTTGAAAACAAGGGAAATTACCAGTACTGATATTTTCTGGAAACTGTCTTTCGTTGCAAAACAACAGCCACACTTAGATCAAATCATTAATTGAAAACGATTAAGTCACCTAAGCTGGATGAGAGTGTATACCCTTGCTACGCAAAGTGTGGTCGACAAGCCAGTAGCACCTGCCAGAACTCAGAATTGCAGACTCCCAGGACCATCCCAGACCTGCCCTATCAAATCTGCCTCTAGCAACATCCCCAGGTTAACAATTATGCAAATTAAAGTTTGAAGGAACTTTTTTGAAAACAGACTCTCCCTGCCAGAGTCGTAGTTTATTTTCTAAAAAAGTGAGCCCTAACAAAAAAAAAAAAAAAAATTTTTTTTTCCTCTCCTTTGGTGGTCTCCAGAAAGTTAATCAGCATTTGCCACTTGAAGTTCTCTTACGAAACTTTACAACTTGCCGGGCGCGGTAGCTCA
>NW_012122776.1:32718-33187 GCF_000951035.1 Colobus angolensis palliatus | reverse complement strand
CCTGGCCCATCTTTGAAATACTATTGTTAGTCCATTTTACAGCAAACGAAACAAAGGCCATTAAGGTTAAATAATGTACCTAGTTCAGCTTGGCTGCGCGGCTTTATACAAACCACTAATTCTCTTAGGCCCTTAGTTTTATGGCCTATAAAACTGAGAGAGTATCTCTCTCATCAAATGTAAGGATTAAAAAAGAATACCAACTGTGAAGGAGTTCGTATGTGAGATACCTGGTCTACAGAAAACAATACTCTTCCTTTATGTTCTCCGCAGATGTCGAGTACTACTATTCAAACAGACTCCTGGCGGGGCGCCGTGGTTCAAGCCTGTAATCCCAGCACTTTGGGAGGCCGAGACGGGCGGACCACGAGGTCAGGAGATGGAGACCATCCTGGCGAACATGGTGAAACCCCGTCTCTACTAAAAAATACAAAAAAAAGGCCGGGCGCGGTGGCTCAAGCCTGTAATC
>NW_012122776.1:31304-31757 GCF_000951035.1 Colobus angolensis palliatus | reverse complement strand
TCAGATAGCTGATGACCTTTTTAAAAATCGCAAAAAAATTTATAAAGTTTTAAGAAAGTTTACGAATTTGTGTTGGGCTGCATTCAAAGCCATCCCGGGCCACATGTAGCCCCTGGGCCATGGGTTGGACAAGCTCATTCTAAAAGATGTGGAATAAACCAGTAGCATTAGAAGATGGGCAGAGAGGCTGGGAGTGGTGCCTTACACCTGTAATCCCAACACTTTGGGAGGTCGAGGAGGGCGGATCACGAGGTCAGGAGATTGAGACCATCCTGGCTAGCATAGTGAAACTCCATCTCTACTAAACATACAAAACATTAGCTGGGCGTGGTGGCACACACCTGTAGTCCTAGCTACTTCGGAGGCTGAAGCAAGAGAATTGCTTGAACCTGGAAGACAGAGGTTGCAGTGAGCCAAGATCGCGCCACTGCACTCCAGCCTGGGCGATAGAGC
>NW_012122776.1:29734-31254 GCF_000951035.1 Colobus angolensis palliatus | reverse complement strand
TATATATATATATATCTCCATGTCAGATATATGGCAAAATATGGTGGCACCAGGCAGTAGTACTAGCTACTCTAGAGGCTTAGAGGGGAGAATCTCTTGAGTCTGGGAGGTCCAGGCTGCAATGAACCATGATTGTACCTCTGCACTCCAGCCTGGGTGACAAAGGGAGGCTATGTCTCTTAAAAAAAAAAAAAATCAGCAGTATTGATGTAAAAAACTCTAGACATAGAAGCCAGACATGGGCTTGAATCCTACCCTTCACAAGTGGATGTTTTTTTTGGACACAGAGACTCACTCTGTGACCCAGTCTGGAGTGCAGTCTTATAATCTTGGCCCACTGCAGCCTCCACCTCCCAGGTTCAAATGATTCTCCTGCCTCAGCCACCCAAGTAGCTGGGATTTCAGGTGTGTGCTACTATGGCCAGCTAATTTTTGTATTTTTAGTAGAGACAGAGTTTCGCCATGTTGGCCAGGCTGGTCTTGAATTCCTGACTTTAAATTATCCTCCAACCTTGGCCTCCCAAAGTATTGAGATCATAGGCATAAGCCACCGCACCCAGCCTGTGACATTGTAGAGATTAATCTTTGGTAAAAGTTTTGCTGCTACTGGTTTATTTATTGATGTATGTTTTGACACAGAGTCTTGCTCTGTGCCCCAGGCTGAAGTGCGATGGTGCTATCTTGGGTCACTGCAGGCTTCATCTCCTGGGTTCAAGTGATTCTCCTTCCTCAACGTCCCAAGTAGCTGGGATTACAGGTGTGCGCTACTATGCCCAGCTAATTTTTGTATTTTCAGTAGAAACGGGGTTTTGTCATGTTGGCCCAGCTGGTCTCAAGCTCCTGACCTCAGGTGATCTGCTGCTTCGGCCTCCCGAAGTGTTGGGATTACAGGAGTGAGCCACTGGTTCTGGCCAAGACAGGATCTTGTTCTGTTCTGAGACTATGGGTGCACATCACCATGCCTGGCTAATTTGGGGTGTGTGTGTGTGTGTGTGTGTGTATGTAGAGATGTAGTCTCACTATGTTGCTCAGGATGATCCAGTGATTTTTGTTTTTTATTTTTTTTGAGATGAGATCTCACTCTGTCACCCAGGCTGCAGTGCAAATGGTGCAATCTCAACTCACAGAAGCATCCGCCTCCCAGGCTCGAGCAATCCTCCCACCTCAGCCTCCCAAGTAGCTGAGACCACAGGTGCGTGCCACCATTTTTGGTGGAGGGGAGCTTTTCCATGTTGCCCAGGCTGGTCTCAAACTCCTGAGCTCAAGTGATCCTCGCACATCCACTTCCCAAAGTGCTGGGATTACAGGCGTGGGTCACTGTGCCCGGCTAATACAGGGATTTTTTAAACCAATCACCAACTATAGCTTCTACCATTATGAGTTTCCTTTTGTGGTCATTATTTCGTGAGTCCAATTTTGCAAGTCTATATTTTGTTGCAAAGTATTGATTCTTCCAACAATGTTTACATAATAGCACAGCTTACCTTGGCAGTTTTAGCTATTATCAGCTTCATTTTGCA
>NW_012122776.1:27141-27649 GCF_000951035.1 Colobus angolensis palliatus | reverse complement strand
TTGTTTTTTACTTTTTGTATAGGTGGGGTCTTGTCATGTTGCCCAGGCTGAACTTGAACTCTTAGTCTGAAGAGACTCTCCCACCTCAGCCTCCCAAAGTGTTGGAGTTACAGGCATGAGCCACGGCTCCCAGCCATAACTATTCAAGCACATGGTTAATGAGATCAATTTAGGTCTTACCTGATTACTTCCAGAAGAGCTCCATATGTTTTGAATTATATAAAATATTTACCATTCATTATTGTACTTGATTAAATAATGAAATATGTTACCTCATTTGTCTGAAATCAGGACGACAGGGTCTCACCTTATGCCATCATTTTTTGAAAAACTGTAGTAAGGAGTGTGAGCCTACTCTGGCTCAGGAGGCTGCCTGTTTTAAAAAAAAAGAAAGAAAACAGTAGCATTTCAGCCTGGGCAATAAAAAAGTGATGCTAGCTAAAAAAATATATATATATATATATATATCTCCATGTCAGATATATGGCAAAATATGGTGGCACCAGGC
>NW_012122776.1:25660-27091 GCF_000951035.1 Colobus angolensis palliatus | reverse complement strand
TTTTCCCATTTCAGCTGTTTCAGTCTGGTTAGGGAAACACTACACACTATACATAACATCTTTGAGTGTTGATGTGAGCTTTTTTTCTTTCTTTTTTTTGAATCTCTGTGCCGCCTGTTACTTCCATAAAAGGCCCCAATTAATGATATTTATGAATAGCCCAATTTGTTTGTTTTTTTTTTTTTTTTGAGACAGTCTCACTCTGTCATCCAGACTGGAGTGCAGTGGCACGATCTGAGCTCACTGTAACCTTTGCCTCCCGGGTTCAAGCAATTCTCCTGCTTCAGCCTAGGATTACAGGCGGGATTACAGGCGATTGCTACGCCTGGCTAATTTTAGTAGAGACGGGGATTCACTATGTTGGACAGGCTGGTCTCAAACTCCTGACCTCAAGTGATGCACCCACCTTGACCTCCCAAAGTGCTGAGATTACAGGTGTAAGCCACTGCTCTCAGCCATGAATAGCCTAATTTGTTTGGCATACTTGTACCTTGGAGTAACTATTTTACCAACCAGACAATATTTCTTCTCCTAAGAGACCATATCTTGTACAAATGCTTGGTCTAGAGAAATTACAATATTTTATTAAGGCCAGGTGAGGTGGCTCATGCCTATAATCCCAGCACTTTGGGTGGCCAAGGAGGGCAGATCATTGGAGCCCAGGAGTGTGAGATCAGCCTGTGCAACATGGTGAAACCCTGTCTCTACCAACAATTTAAAAACACAAAAATCAACCAGGTGTGCTGGTGTGGGCCTGTGATCCCAGCTACTTGAGAGTCTGAGGTGGGAGGATCACTGGAGCCCAGGATATAACTACCCAATGAGTTCACCTTGCTAGCTGCCTAGACAGAGTCAATTTATCAAGACAGGAGAATTGCAATAGAGAAAGAGTAATTCACACAGAGCTGGCCACAGTTGTATTATTCAAATCAGTCTTTCTGAGCATCTGGGGGTCAGTTTTTAAACATAACTTGGCCCAGGTGTGGTGGTGTATACCTGTAATTCCAGCACTTTGGGAGGCTGAGATGGGCGGATTTCTTGAGGTCAGGAGTTCGAGACCAGAATGGACAACATGGTGAAACCCCATCTCTACATTTCAACAACATGGTGAAACCCCATCTCTATAAAATACAAAAAATTAGCTGGGCATGGTGGAGCACACCTGTAGTCCCAGCTAGCCACTGCACCTGGCCAACCCGCTGATTTAAAGTGAAATAAATTTATACTATCACAGTTCTGAAGGTCCGAGGTCCAAAATCAAGGTGACAGCAGAACCATGATCTCTCTGAAAGCTGTAGGGGCGAATCTATTCCATGCCTTTCTCTGAGCTCCTGGTGCTCCCAGCAATGCTTGGCACTTATTGGCTTGTAGATGCATCACTTGAATCGCTGCCTGTGTTGTTGCACAGTGTTCTCCTGTGTATCTCTCTTC
>NW_012122776.1:23460-24540 GCF_000951035.1 Colobus angolensis palliatus | reverse complement strand
GCAGCCTTGACCTTCTGGGCTCAGCAATCTTCCAGTCTCAGTCCCCCAAGTAGCAGAGACTACAGGCTTTTGTCAGAGATGGAGTTTTGCCTCGTTACTCAGGCTGGTCTGGAACTCCTGAGCTCAAGCAATCCTCCCACCTCTGCCTCCCAATGTGCTGGGATTACAGGTGTGAGCCCAGCCTGGCTTTCTCTTTCTATATTCTAAAATCATTAGAATCCTGAGCAGAAGAGTAATTTTCCCAAAGTCAGTGTGGAACGGGTCATTATTTCTGAAAACAAGCTCTCCAGCCAGAAGAAAACTGATAAATACAAAGGAAATGTGATAGGTTCTTCATATAGCAAAATTTGGCCAGGTGCAGTGGCTCATGCCTGTAATCCCAACATTTTGGGAGGCCGAGGCGGGTGGATCACAAGGTCAGGAGTTCAAGACCTGCCGGCCAAGATGCTGAAACTTCGTCTCTACTAAAAATACAAAAAAATTAGCTAGGCATGGTGGCACGCACCTGTAATCCCAGCTATTTGGGAGGCTGAAGCAGAGAATTCCTTAAACCCAGGAGGTAGAGGTTGCAATGAGCTGAGATCGTGCCACTGCCCTACAGCGTGGGCAACAGAGCAAGACTCCGTCTCAAAAAAGAAAAAAAGCAAAATGTATCCCATAAAAAAGGTATCCTTCCATAAATGTACTTTGTTTCTACTTGTTTTTTCTTTCTTTCTTTTTTTTGAGACAGGGTCTCACTCTCTTTGCCCAGGTTGGAGTGCAATGGTGTGATCCTCCCACTTCAGCCTCCTGAGTAGTTGGGACCACAAGTGAAAGCTACCACACCTAGCTAGGTTTTGTTGTTGTTGTTGTTGTATTTTCAGTAGAGACAGGGTTTTGCCATGTTGCCCACGCTGGTCTCAAATTCCTAGACTCAAGCAATCCTCCCAACTTGGCCTTCCAAAATGCAGGGATTACAGGTGTGAGCCACTGTGCCCAGACAGTTTCTACTTTTTATGGATCAAAATATTCATTAAAATGGAAGTGACAGCAGGGTGCGGTAGCTCACGCCTGTAATCCTAGCACTTTGGGAGGCCGAGG
>NW_012122776.1:23068-23410 GCF_000951035.1 Colobus angolensis palliatus | reverse complement strand
TCTACTTTTTATGGATCAAAATATTCATTAAAATGGAAGTGACAGCAGGGTGCGGTAGCTCACGCCTGTAATCCTAGCACTTTGGGAGGCCGAGGCGAGCGGATTGCCTGAGGTTGGAAGTTTGAGACCAGCCTGACCAACATGGAGAAACCCCATCTCTACTAATAATACAAAAATTAGCCAGGCGTGGTGGTGCATGCATGTAATCCCAGCTACTCAGGAGGCTGAGGCAGGAGAATCACTTGAACCCAGAAGGCGGAGGTTGCAGTGAGCCAAGATTACGCCATTGCACTCTAGCCTGGGTAACAAGAGTGAAACTCCATCTCAAAAACAAGCAAAAAA
>NW_012122776.1:14724-21866 GCF_000951035.1 Colobus angolensis palliatus | reverse complement strand
CAGGTGATCCACCTGCCTCGACCTCCTAAAATGCTGGGATTACAGGTATGAGCCATTGTGTCTGGCTACTATTAGTTTTTCTATTTAGAAATTGTTCATCTGGATCCTCCCTACCTTTCAGCCATATGCAATGCATTTGTTGAGCATAAAGAGTGACCTTCTTGGCCAGGCGTGGTGGCTGCCGCCTATAATCCCAGGACTTTTGGAGGCCAAGGTGGGTGGATCACCTGAGTTCGAGACCAGTCTGACCAACATGGAGAAACCCTGTCTCTACTAAAAATACAAAATTGGCCTGGCATGGTGGCGCATGCCTGTAATCCCAGCTACTCGGGAGGCTGAGGCAGGAGAATTGCTTGAACCTGGGAGGCACAGGTTGCAGTGAGCTGAGATCGCACCATTGCACTCCAGCCTATAGGGCATCAAAACTTCCTCTCAAAAAAAGAAAAAGAAAAGTGACCTTCTTCTCCACAGCAAAGAGTCACTGGAAGCTGTTTGATGCAATGTGACCTCATCTCTCTAGGCAGTGTTGACTGGGTTACAGGAGGGCACCAAGAAGCTTTCCGCAGGCTGTGCCAATGTACACTTCCAGCAATATCTTCTTAAGCTTGAGTGCAGCCCGTTATTTTCCCAAAGCACAGCTAAGACTAAGGCTGCCAAGTTTTTTAAAAGATTTAAAGGAAACTCTGAGCATAATACAAGAAAAATACTGGCCAGGCCCGGTGGTTCATGCCTGTGATCCCTGCACTTTGGGAGGCTGAGGCGGGTGGATCACTTGAGATCAGGAGTTCAAGACCAGCCTGACCAACATGGTGAAACTCCGTCTCTACTAAAAATACAAAAAATTAGCCAGGTGTGGTGGCAGGTGCCTGTAATCACAGCTACTCAGGAGGGTGAGGCTGCAGAATCGCTTGAACCCAGGAGGTGGAGGTTGCAGTGAGCCAAGATCGCAACATTGCACTCCAGCCTGGGCAACAGAGCAAGACTCGGTCTCAAAAAAAAAAAGGAGAAAAAGAAAGCCTTGAAAGTAAATAAACCAAATAGCATAATTTCCTGTTGGAGTTCTTTGGTCATGTCCATTCTTTGTGGAGCCTCTGTTCAGTCAAATTGTCCTGGGGGCAAACTCACTTGCCAGGATAAAAGCCTCCTTTTCCAGTCTTGCCTTCCCCAGAGAAAATAAGGGGGTGTGGGGGAAGGGACAAAGAACATTAAGACCCTCCCCCTCCAAAAACAGAAATGACCAAAAACAAGCAAGGATTAACATGCTATCTGCAAAGTCACCACCCTGCCCAGTGTGGCCTTTCACTTCACTGAGTAATATATTGTTTGTAATATAACAACATAAAGAGCTTCTTCATTCTAGAACAAAATTTTGCTTTACTATCATCATATACCCAGAAGACCCATTAAATTGTGTTTTCAAAAGAGCAGCCTTTCCTCAGAGATAAATTTTACAACTACCCTAAAGTAGTTCTGTTGGCCAAAGCCTCTTAGCTTCCTAGTGAAAGAAATGAAGTCAAGCCAGCTTAAGCAGAAAAGAAGAATTTGTTCTAAGGATACAAAGATATAGTAAGGTACCAAAAAAAAAAAAAAAATTTCTTATTGGCCAATTTAGATAAGGTGCCCTCCTGTAATGTAATCAACACTGGTAGAGAGATGAGGTGACAGCATACCAAATGGCTTTTGAATTAAGAACGACGGGTATAAACAAATCAGTTGGGAGTCGTGGCACACGTCTGCAGTCCCAGCTATTTGGGAGGCTGAGGCAGGAGAATTGCTTGAGCCCAGGAGTTTGAGACCAGCCTAGCCAGAATCTCTGCCTAGCCTAGGGAGATCTCTACAGAAAAATACAAAAATTAGCCATGAGTGTTGGTGTGCACCTGTAGTCCCGGCTACTCAGGAGGCTGCGGCGTGAGGATCAATTGAGCCCAGGAGGTCCAGACTGCAGTGAGCTATGATCTCACCACTGCATCCTGCAACAGGGACCCTATCTCAAATAATTAATTAATTAATGGAAGAAAGAAAGAAATCCTAGCTTTGTCGTTTACTCTATTGCTTTAGGCAATTGCCTTATGTTTCCAGAACTTCAATTTCCTGATCTACAAAACGGGAATAACGTTTTGAGCTATTTTAGAGCTATTCTAAGGATCAGAGCACATAAGCACATAAGCACAAACCACAAAATATGTCACAGTGTACAGGACAGAGCAGGTTCTCTGTAAATGACAATATTTGCCCATTTATTTTTCTGTAAATATGAGATATACTGGGATACTTGATATGGTTACATTCAGGTGGAAACTGACCTATGAGGGAGATAGACAGATAGGTACAGACTTTATCTGTTCGTGCGGCTATAAGAAAGTACCAGAGACTGGGTTATTGATAAAAAATGGAAATTTTGGCCAGGCATGGTGGCTCATGCCTTTAATCCCAGCATGCTGGGAGGCCAGGGCAGGTGGATCATGTAAGCTCAGGAGTTCGAGAGCAGCCTGGGCAACATGGAGAAACCCTGTCTCTACAACTCTATAAACACACACACACACACACACACACACACACACACACACACACAAAGCTAGGTGTAGTGGTGCATACCTGTAGACCCAGTTAGTCGGGAGGCTGAGGTGGGAGAGTCACTTGAACCCAGGAGGCGGAGGTTGCAGTGAGCCGAGATCGTGCCACTGCACTCCACCCTAGGTGACAGAGACCCTATCTCAAACAAACAAACAGACAAAAAAAAAAAACCCAGAAATTTCTTTCTCACAGTTCTGGAGGCTGGGAAGTCCAAGATTAAGTTGCCAGCAGGCTGGTATCTGGTGAGGGCATGGTGGCCATTTCCAATAAGGCACCTTGCTACTATGTCCTCCTGGGGGGACCAGTGCTGGATCCTCAAGTGACACAGGGATGTAAGGGCAATAAAAGGACCTACCTCGTTCCTGCCAACCTTTTTATGAGGTCACTAATCCCATGCCCTCATGACCTAATGACACTCCCCCACCTCTTAATACTACTAGACTGGTGGTTAAGTTTTAACATACGAATCTTGGGGAACATATTCAGACCACAGCAGATATATTGTAGAAAAGAATAGTCCATAAATTGCCCAGCAGTAACACTTTGCATATTTTGCCTCTTATTACTTGAGGTATACTTTGTTTCATATGGCTTTTTAAACTTTCTAAAAACTGCAGCAAGTGCCTGATTATTTAGGGCTTGTTTATCTAGTGACGGACTATTTAGTCCATTAATTGTGTGCTGTACAACAGGAAAGAGAGAGAAAGAAAAGGACTTCTGCAGAGACTGAATCATCTTTATGTCCTCTATAGTAGTTGGCACTTAGTAGGTATTAAATAAACAATAGGCTGGACGAGATGGCTCATGCCTGTAATCCCAGTACTTTGGGAGGCTGAAGCAGGTGGATAGCTTGAGCTCAGGAGTTCAAGACCAGCCTGGGCAACATGGTAAAACCCTGTCTCTACAAAAACTATAAAAAGTAGCGGGGTGTGGTGGCATGTGCCTGTAGACCCGGCTACTTGGAAGGCTGAAGTAGGAGGATTGCTTGAGCCTGGGAGGTAGAAGTTGGACAGAGCCAAGATCCAGCTCCAGCCTGGGCCACAGAGGGAGACATTGTCTCAAAACGAACAAACAAAAAAGTCTCTTTAACTCCCAAAATGGAAAGTTCTCAAATATATATGCTAAGTGATTTAAAAATAAAAACCAAAAAAAAAAAAAAAGGTGCCAGCCGGGCATGGTGGTTCATGCCTGTAATCCCAGCACTTTGGGAGGCCAAGGCTGGTGGATCACCTGAGGTCAGGAGTTCAAGACCAGCCTGGCCAACATGGTGAAACCCCATCTCTACAAAAGTATGAAAATTAGCCTGGCATGATGGCAGGTGCCTATAATCCCAGTTGCTCGGGAGGCTGAGGCGGAAGAATCACTTGAACGCTGGAGGCGGAAGTTGCAGTGAGCCGAGATCGTGCCATTGCACTCCAGCCTGGGAGAGCACGACTCTGTCTTAAAAAAAAAAAAAAAATTTAGCCAGGCATGGTGGTGCATGCCTGTATTCCCAGCTACTCTGGAGCCTGAGGCAGGAGAATCGCTTAAACCCAGGAGGCAAAGATTGCAGTGAGGGGAGACTGTGACACTGCAGTCCAGCCTGGGTGACAGAGCCAGATTCCCTCTCAAAAAAAAAGAAACTATAATTATTCTCCTCATTAGGTTTTATCTGATACTAGCTTGATACAAGAGCCACTTATAAATGCAGGCTATTTCTTAGCTATTGCATTGGATTTCAAAGTGCAGTCCCAAAGCAGCAGCAGCGGCAGCAGCAGCACCACGACCTGGGAACATGTTAGAAATGGAAATTACAAAGTCCCACCCAGAAGGCCTGAATCCCAAACTCAAGATTAGGGGTCAGCCTTGGGTTTTTGTTGTTGTTGTTTGGTTTTGTTTTGTTTGAGATGAGTTTCTGTCTGTCACCCAGACTGGAGTGCAGTGGTGCGATCTCGGCTCACTGCAACCTCTGCCTCTCAGGTTCAAGCGATTCTTCTGCCTCAGCCACCCCAATAGCTGGGATTACAGGCATCTGCCACCACGCCTGTCTAATTTTTGTACTTTTAGTGGAGACGGGGTTTCACCATGTTGGTCAGGCTGGTGTTGAACTCCCGACCTCAAACAATCCGTCTGCGTCGGCCTCCCAAAGTGCTGGAATTACAGGTGTGAGCCACCGTGCCCGGCCAGCCCTGTTTTAATAAGCACTTTAATACATGCTAGAGTTTGAGAACCACTGAGCTATTGCAGTACTTTAAATCTAGGGATGTCAGGCTAAATACAGACTACCCAGATAAAACACTGAAAGTTTTTTTTAGTATAATTGGAACCCAAATACTGTCTGAGATATGCTTATACTTTAAAAATTCAGTGTTTATCTGAAATTTAAATTTAAGGGGGCACACTGTATTTTTATTTGCTAAATATGGTAGTGCTATTTAAATCTTTCTCATGTAGCTTTTAATTTTAGACTTATAAGAACATAGGATGAATCCATCCTTTTTTAGGTTAACTGCTTTTTGTTTTTGAGACGGAGTCTTGCTCTGTGGCCAGGCTGGAGTGCAGAGGCACGATCTCAGCTCACTGCAAGCTCTGCCTCCCAGGTTCAAGCGATTCTCCTGCCTCAGCCTCCCGAGTAGCTGGGACTACAGGTGAGTGCCACCATGTCCAGCTCATGTTTTGTATTTTTAGTAGAGACGGGGTTTCATCATGTTGGTCAGGATAATCTTGAACTCCAGACCTCGTGATCCGCCCACCTCGGCCTCCCAAAGTGCTGGGATTACAGGCGAGAGCCACTGCGCCTGGCCTTTTTTGTTGAGATGGAGTCTCTCTCTGTCACCCAGGCTGGAGTGCGCATTGGCACAATCTCAGGTCACCGCAACCTCCACCTCCTAAATTCAAGTGATTCTCCTGCTTCAGCCTCTGGAGTAGCTTGGATTATAGTCAGGCACCACCACCCCTGGCTAATTTTTTTGTATTTTTAGTAGAGATAGGGTTTCACCATGTTCGCTGGGCTAGTCTTGAACTCCTGACCTCTAATGATCCATCCCTCTCGGCCTCCCAAAGTATTAGGATTATGGGTGTGAACCACCGTGTCTGGCCTGTATTTTTCTTTATACAAGTAATTCCATAAAGAAAATCTGAAAAAGATGACTGATTTTTTTTTTAAGGGAAATTCTACTCACTGAAAAAGCAGTATGGCCCGGGTGCAGTGGCTCATATCTGTAATCTCAGCACTTTGGGAGGCTGGGCAGGTAGATTGCTTGAGATCAGGAATTCGAGACCAGGCTGACCAACATGGTGAAACCCTGTTTCTACTAAAAGTACAAAAATTAGCTGGGCATAGTGGCAGGCACCTGTAGTCCCACCTACTTGGGAGGCTCAGGCAGGAGACTCCCTTGAACCCAGGAGGCAGAGGTTGCAGTGAGCCGAGATGGCACCACTGCACTCCATGGCTGCCATGGCTCTAAATGTGCATACACCATAAAAAAAAAAAAAAAAAAAAAAAAAAAAAAAAAAAACCGCAGTGTGATAAAATACACCAAAATGTTCACAATGCTTTGCGTGGCAGAATCTTATCATGAATAATATTGACTTATAAACTCCACCCAGAAGAATGGCAGGGCAGATTTCTTTCACTTTCTCAGGCTGAGATAATTTTTACTTTGTGAACCTAATTTTATCTATGTGATATGTCATGGGTTTAGGAAAGTAAATTAGTTCCTACTACCATTTTGATTTCTTAAGAAGTCTTTTTAAAAAGATAAAACCAATTTACTACAGTGTAATTTTCCTAGAATCGTATATACCTATTTTAAGTGTAGGATGAGTTTTGTCAAATGTGTGTATTTGTGACACTACCACAACAGTCAGATACAGAATATCCCACACCCCAAAACATTCCCCTTTATATACTTAGGTTTGTTTCTGGACTCTCTCTTCTGTATTTTTTTTTTTTTTTTTGAGACAAGCTGTCACCCAGACTGGAGTGCCATGGGGCAATCTCAGCTCACTGAAATCTCTGCCTCCCAGGCTCAAGCAATCATCTCACCTCAGCTTCCCAAGTAGCTGGGACTACAGTCATGTGCCACCAAGCTCAGCTAAGTTTTGTCTTTTTTGCAGAGGCAGGGTTTCACCCGGCTGGTCTCGAATGCCTGAGCTCAAGCAATCTACCCACATCTGCCTCCCAAAGTGCTGGGATTACAGGCGTGAGCCACCACACCAGGCCAAGCCACCATGCCCAGCCAAGCCACCGCGCCCGGCCTCTTTTTTTTTTTTTTGAGATAGAGTCTCACTGTCACTCTGTTGCTCAGGCTGGAGTGCTTTACAGTGATATGATCTTGGCTCACTGCAACTTCCATTTCCTGGGTTCAAGCCTTTCTCCTGTGTCGGCTTCCCAGTAACTGGGATTACAGGTACACACTACCTGCCCAGCTCATTTTTGTATTTTAGTAAAGACTGGGTTTCACCATGTTGGCAAGGCTGGTCTCGAGCTCCTGACATCAGGTGATCCAGCCACCTCAGCCTCCCAGAGTGCTGGGATTACAGGCACCTGCAATCATGCCTGGCTAATTTTTGTATTTTTGTAGAGA
>NW_012122776.1:5439-9646 GCF_000951035.1 Colobus angolensis palliatus | reverse complement strand
AAAAAAAAAAAAAAAATTCTTGTATTAATAGAATTGGAAGTTGGTTGGTTAATTCAAATGGCTTCCCACTAGTGTAACCTACTAGACATAGTAGTCAGTGGACTGTTAGCATCACTCATATATTTTATAGGGAAATGGAAGGTAAATAAGTGTTGCTTACATCAGGCTCAGTTAAGAGAATTGCTCCTGCACTTGGACTTTTCTTTTTTAAAGAGGATGAATTTCTCCTATCTCATTGCATAACAATAACATTTATTGAACACTTACTATGTGTCAAGCATTGTCTTAAGTGCTTTAAATTATCAATTCCTTTAATCATTAACAACCCTATGAATGAGTACCATTAGTATCTCCTTTCATAGATGAGGAAACTGAGGTATACAGGGAAGAAAATTAAATTGTTCACAATTATGCACACTGTGGGTGGTAGAGTTTGAATTCAAACCCAGTCTGGTTGTTAGAACCCATTCTTTTTTTTTTTTTGAGGTGGAGTCTTGCTCTGTTGCCCAGGCTGGAGTGCAGTGGCACGATCTCGGCTCACTGCAACTTCCACCTCCCGGGTTCAAGCGATTCTCCTGCCTCAGCCTCCTGAGTAGCTGGGACTATAGGCGTGCACCACCATGCCCAGCTAATTTTTGTGTTTTTTAGTAGAGATGGAGTTTCACCATATTGGTCAGGCTGGTCTTGAACTCCTAACCTCGTGATCCACCCGCCTTGGCCTCCCAAAGTGCTGGGGTTACAGGCATGAGACACTGCAGCCAGCCTCATGTCACAGTCTATTAATCACTTATTCTAAGAAAAAAAATTCTCACTCCTGTAATCCCAGCCCTTCGGGAGGCCAAGGTGGCCAGATTACCTGAGGTCTGGAGTTTGAGACCAGCCTGGCCAACATGGCAAAATCCCGTCTCTACTAAAAATATAAAAACATTAACTGGGTGTGGTGGCACATGCCTGTAATCTCAGCTACTTGACAGGCTGAGGCAGGAGCATCGCTTGAACCTGGGAGGCAGAGGTTGCAGTGAGTGGAGATTGCACCACTGCACGCCAGCCTGGGCGACAGAGTGAGACTCTATCTCAAAAAAAAAAAAAAAAATGTTCCTTAAGGTTTCTCATTTATAAATATTCCCTTTGTATAGAAATCTCTCTATAGGTAATGGTACATGCCTGTAATCCCAGCACTTTGAAAGGCCAATGCAGAAGCATTGCAGGAGGCCACGAATTTCAAGACTAGCCTGGGCAACAAAGCGAGAACCCGTCTCTAGGAAAAATAAAATAAAAAATTAGTCAGGCATGGTGGTGGCCACCTATAGTACAAGCTACTCAGGAGGCTGAGATCAGAGGATCACTTGAGCCCAGCACTTCAAGGCTGAGTGAGCTATGATTGAGCCACTGCCCTCCAGCTTGGGTGACAGGGTGAGACCCTGTCTCAAAAAAAAATTTTTTTTCAAGGTCTGGGTGAGAATGGAAACACCACCCATACACCTCCCCCACCTCAACACACACACACACACACACACACACACACACGCTAAACGTCGTCCTTTCTTCCTGCCTATGGATTTGATGCCTTCTATGGGGAGAGGTGCTCTCAGCAGGACGTCTCTGCAGGTTCCGTGGGGCTCATCCTAAGGCACGTGCTGGAAGGCAGAATGCCAAGGTGCTTGCACACAGGCCCTCAGGGGCAGGTACGGAAGCCAGAGCCGGATCAGCTATGCATCAGAAAGGGCTGGGGAAATGAGAGGAAAACCTCACAGCGTTTTCCCTCCCTCCCCAGGGAAGACAAACACAGTGCCGGGAGCCCAGAGCAACCTGGGGAGACTCCCCAGGCTCTCCTGGACCTCCTACAGCTCACAAGGGAGGAGGGCACTCAGGGCCAGCCTTGGGCCCTCCCTGTCACTATGTCCTACTTAGATCTCCACCAGGAAAGAATGAGGCCTTGAGCTGGTTGGAAGAGGAGCAACGAAGGTTCAAAGTAAGACCTGGTTCTAGAACAGAGCTCTCCTCTGGCAGGAGGGAGGTCAGGGGAGACCTGGAAAGACAGAGGCTGGGGTGGCCAATGGTACAACTCTGAGAACAGAGCAGAGAAAGGAAACCGATCCCCAGAAAGCAAGCAGCCTCTGTATGGAAAACTGCCCTTCCCCCTCACTGCTTACACAGGGTTCGACCTCCTGGACCCTGCATAGGGAGACCTGGTGATCCCAGAAGACTATCAGGAAAGCACCCTGATTCCTGGTCTTGTGCAGAAGGCTATCACTAGCTTTGCTGATTTTATGTGAGGACGACGATGATGATTTTTTTTTTTTTCCCTGAGACAAAAGTCTCTCTCTCTCCCAGGCTGGAGTGCAGTGGCAGCAATCTCTGCTCATTGCAACCTCCACCTCCCGGGTTTAAGTGATCCTCCTGCCCCAGCCTCCCGAGTAGCTAGGATTATAGGCACCTGCCACTACAGCTGGCTAATTTTGTATTTTTAGTAGAGACAGGGTTTTGCCATGTTGCCCAGGCTGGCCTCAAACTCCTGATCTCAAATGATCCGCCCACCTTGGTTGCCCAAAGTACTGGGATTACCAGTGTGAGCCACCGCGCACCCGGCCTATTATTATTTTTATATGGAACACTTCAAAAATTGGCGTGCCATCCTTGCACAGAGGCCTGCTAATCTCTGTATCGTTCGAGTTTTAGTGTATGCGCTGCGCAAGCGAGCACAACTAGATTTGCTGATTTTGAGCAGCCCTTCCTATTGGCCAATGGAAATTGGACTGGAGGAGGCAGCCGGCTCAACCAGCGCTCCTCCCGCAGTCCTGCTGTGCTCAAGGTCAAGGTGAGGCCATTGACAGGGTTGAGGACCTGGGAAAGCCCTGGAGTCTGAGCCAAGCACCAGACCTTTGCTCTTTTTTTTTTTTTTTTGAGACGGAGTCTCGCTCTGTCGCCCAGGCTGGAGTGCAGTGGCCGGATCTCAGCTCACTGCAAGCTCTGCCTCCCAGGTTTACGCCATTCTCCGGCCTCAGCCTCCCGAGTAGCTGGGACTACAGGCGCCCACCACCTCGCCCGGCTAGTTTTTTTGTATTTTATAGTAGAGACGGGGTTTCACCGTGTTAGCCAGGATGGTCTCCATCTCCTGACCTTGTGATCCGCCCGTCTCGGCCTCCCAAAGTGCTGGGATTACAGGCTTCAGCCACCGCGCCCGGCCCTGACCTTTGCTCTTAATCCCAGGTGGACCAGCAGGAATGTCTGGCCCCATCTTGCCAGTGGGAGAGAAACCTCTACCTGACTGGCTAGTCTGATGCAGAGGAAGCCAGAGCACAGGCAACAAGGGCCTTGAGCTAAAGACAGTGCAGCCATCTCCACATCCTGCTGTGTGCTGGGCAAGGCAGTGGATGTGTTGAACCAGGCCCTCCCTCGTGTGCCTCTCCTGGACAACAAGCTCACTTGCCTGTTGCCGGTCAGGCCCACCCGTGCCAAGGCAAATTGGCTGGAGAAGGATGTTCTCAAGCATGCTCAAGGTGGGTTGTGGGGAAGAGCAGTTGAGGCACAGGCAGGCTGGACTTATTTATTTATTTATTTATTGAGATGGATTATAGGAACGTGCTGTCATAACTTATTTTATTTTTAAATTAATTATTACTAGTTTTGAAACTGAATCTCGCTCTGTCACCCAGCCTGGAGTGCAGTGGCACAGTCTCAGCTCACTGCAACCTCCCTCTCCAGAGTTCAGGGGTTGAGGTCGCATAGGACACCCGAGTGAAGCAGGTGAAGTCCCAGAGGACACTCCAGTGGTAGAGGTGTCTGTGGTCTCAGAAAATCATCAGCTAGAGGAGATGGTAGAGGTACCAGAGTACGCTCGAGTAAAATAGGTGGTTGAGATGCCAGGGGACACGCGAGTGGTGGAGCTGGAGAAGATGGTAGAGGTACCAGAAGACACTGGAGGGAAGGTGTCTTTGATCTTAGAAAATCAACTGGGAGATCCGTGTTTCCACCAAGATGGTGGCGCTGGGCTCGGGGTGACTAGAGGAGATGACAGGGCCTTTTCCCTTCGCCAGGACCCCCACACACCACCCTTCGCTCGCGCACCCCTCTGCCATCAAGCTATCTGCCAGCCTGGGCGCCCGCTGTCCGCCGCCGAGTTCCACTTCACCTCTGCGGACAGGCGCGCTGGGCTGCGGGCAGTCGGGCGGCGGCGCCTCCTTCCGGGCCTCCGCGGAGTAGCTCG
>NW_012122776.1:0-1058 GCF_000951035.1 Colobus angolensis palliatus | reverse complement strand
ACGGCCGGGAATGAAAGCCGGGATTTCCCGGCGGCTCCGATGCCCCCTTTCCCCGCCTCGGTTTCTGGATAAGGAAGCGCGGGTCCCGCGTGAACCCGGCGGAGGGCGGCAGCGAAAGGGAACGAGGCGGTGGCGGGCGGAGGCGGAGGGCGAGGGCGACGATGACCCGTGAGGCGGCCGCCACAGCCCAGGCGCGGGGACGACGACAGAGGGGAGGTACGGTGTCAAGAAAACATGGTCACCATTATTATGTAAAATTAAAATATGGAAGAGATGATCCCTACCATCAACCAGCTTACAACCAGAGGCACTGACAAATGTATACAGACGGCTGTAATGTTAAAAATCTCTTAAGAGCCTGATTTTAGAACTCACCAGCTCCTCAGAAGTTTGGCGAAATATGAGTTGTTAAGCCTACGCTCAGATCAAGGTAGCAGCAAGACTGGTGTGGCAACCTGTTTTTAATCAGTGACTCTAAGCTGTGATCACCCTGATGTCACCGAATGGCCACAGCCTGTAACAGATCACCAGGAGAACCTCAGTCTGACGACACTAAAGCTAACTGAATGAAGCGAGCAGCTGCAAAGCATCTAATGGAATGCCTCATTACCACCTGTGGAAATGAGGCCTGCACGAATGAGTTTTGTGCTTCCTGTCCAACTTTTCTTCGTATGGATAATAATGTAGCAGTTATTAAAGCCCTCGAGCTTTATAAGATTAATGCAAAACTCTGTGGTCCTGAGAACTCGAAAGGTGCCCCCAACAACTCCTGCTCTGAGATAAAAATGAACAAGAAAGGTGCTAGAATTGATTTTAAAGATGTGACTTACGCCTCTTCTTGGGGTCATCATGGGCAGCAAGATGGCATCTGCCAGTAGAGTCGTTCAGGTTTATTGCCCCAGAGAAGTGAATGCACACATACTGTCTGTACCTAAATGTTCATAGAAAAAAAAGAGTTACTAGCAAAGAACTGGGGTCCAGAGCTGAGGGATTCCAGCCTGGCAGCAGGAGTGTGGCATCTCAGCAGGCAGTCAAACCACACACTTTTTTTTTTTTTT
>NW_012122775.1:0-1199 GCF_000951035.1 Colobus angolensis palliatus | reverse complement strand
CGGGAGGCTGAGGCAGGAGAACCGCGTGAACCCTGGAGGCAGAGCTTGCAGTGAGCTGAGATCGCACCACCACTGCACTCCAGCCTGAGTGACAGAGTCTCAAAAAATAATAATGAAATAAAATAAACCAAGTTATTTCCCACCTTGGCTTTAGTTCACTTGGTTCTATCAGTCTGGAATGTTATTCTTTCCAGCACCAATATCCAGCCTCAGCTGTAGAAAGCTTTTTCGTCTTTTACTGGCCAATGCAAATGCTACCTCCTCTGTAAAGCCTTCAAAGTTGGAATTATTTTTTTCACTCTCTTAAAGCATTCTTTCCCTCTGTTATGCACGTATTTTATTCTGCTTTACCCACAGGACTGTAAACTTTGGGTGCAGAAGCTGTGCCTTATTGGTCTTTATATCCATCACAGCACCTAGCGTATTACTTCGCACAAAGTAGTACCTCAATAAATATTTGATTAGTGTATACAAATATTAAAGAAAATGATCCTTGTCTTCCTTTTATTCAACTTGCATTAGATTTAAAGATAATGAAGTATCTCATGGAAATAGATTATTCTAGAATAGTTAATGGGTAGCAGAGCCCATCTGGATAACTCTTATTAAAAATGAATATACTCAGAGATAATTTTATTATTTGTATTTTGCCATATACTGTTATGCCCAAATTTTGTTGAAAAATAACACTTCACCATTTTTAAACTTTAAGATGACTTTATCATTTTAGGTTGAGAATTTCTTCTGTATGGGATCCCCATTAGCAGTTTTCTTGGCGTTGCGTGGCATCCGCCCAGGAAATACTGGAAGTCAAGACCATATTTTGCCTAGAGAGATTTGTAACCGGTTACTAAATATTTTTCATCCTACAGATCCAGTGGTGAGTTGCAATATAGACTCTTTTTTTTCTCAATGTCAAATTGTTCCTAAAAAGAATCTTACCAGCTGTGGCTCATGCCTGTAATCCCAGCACTTTGGGAGGCTGAGGCGGGCAGATCACCAGAGGTCAGGACTTCAAGACCAGCCTGACCAACATGGTGAAACTTCGTCTATACTAAAAATACAAAAAATTAGGTGGGCATGGTAGTGCGTGCCTGTAAGGCAGGAGAATCACTTGAACCTGGGAGGTGGAGGTTGGAATGAGCCAGGATCATGCCACTGCACTGCAGCTTGGGTGACAGAGTAGTGAGACTCCATCT
>NW_012122774.1:0-1169 GCF_000951035.1 Colobus angolensis palliatus | reverse complement strand
CTGCAAGCTCCGCCTCCTGGGTTCATGCCATCCTCCTGCCTCAGCCTCCGGACTACAGGTGCTGCCACCTCGCCCGGCTGGGACTACAGGCGCCGCCACCTCGCCCAGCTAATTTTTTATATTTTTGGTAGAGACGAGTTTCATCAAGTTAGCCAGGATGGTCTTGATCTCCTGACCTCCTGATCCACCTGCCTTGGCCTCCCAAAGTGCAGGGATTACAGGCGTGAGCCACCACGCCTGGCCCCATATTTCTTTCTTTCTTTTTTCTTGCCTTATGACTCTGGCTAGCCAGACTAGTGTGATGTGGAATAGAAGCGGTGGGACTGGATGTTCTTGTCCTGTGCTTCATCTAACAGTGAAGCTTTCAGTTTTCCCCATTAAATATTATGAGGACTATGGGTTCTGCAGATGTCTTTTATTAGGCTGAAGAAGTTCCCTTTTCTTCCTAATTTGCTGAGTTTTTATTGTGAATAGTGTTGAATTTTGTTTAATGTTTATTCCTGTATCTGAGATATGATCGTATGGTTTTTCTTAGTCTTTTAATTGGTTGATTTGCTTTGTTTTTTTTTTTGAAATGGAATTTCACTCTTGTCACCCAGGCCGGAGTGCAGTGGTGTAATCTCGGCTCACTGCAGCCTCCATGTCCTGGGTTCAAGCGATTCTCCTGCCTCAGCCTCCCAAGTAGCTGGGACTACAGGTGCCCGCCACCACGACCAGCCAATTTTTTGTATTTTAGTAGAGACGGGGTTTCACCGTGTTAGCCAGGATGGTCTCCATCTCCTGACCTCCTGATCTGCCCGCCTCAGCCTCCCACAGTGCTGGGATTACAGGCATGAGCTACTGTGCCCGGCCGGACATTTCCTTTTCATATGTTTACAGATTCAATTTCTTCAATAGCCAAAGGGCTCTTTGGTATCAGTTACATTTTGGGTGAGTTTTGGTTGTGGTTTTCAAGGAATTGGTCCATTTCTTCTAAGTTATAAAATTTACATGTCTTGAGGGGAGCTGTTTGTGCTTTTGACTTTGAGTGTGTTTTGGACACAGCCCCTAGACCAAAGATGAATCTTTTTTATTTATTTAATTTTTTTTGAGACGGAGTCTCGCTCTGTCTCCCGGGCTGGAGTGCAGTGGCCGGATCTCAGCTCACTGCAAGCTCCGCCTCCCGGGTT
>NW_012122773.1:0-1117 GCF_000951035.1 Colobus angolensis palliatus | reverse complement strand
GATCTCGGCTCACTGCAAGCTCCGCCTCGCCGGTTCACGCCATTCTCCTACCTCAGCCTCCCGAGTAGCTGGGACTACAGGCGCCCGCCACCTCGCCTGGCTAATTTTTTTTTTTTTTTGTATTTTTAGTAGAGACGGGGTTTCACCGTGGTCTCGATTTTAATAGAGATGGGATTTCACCATGTTGGTCAGGCTGGTCTCGAACTCCTGACTTCATGGTCTGCCCACCTTGGCCTCCCAAAGTGCTGGGATTACAGGTGTGAGCCGCCACGCCCGGCCTGAAATCTCTTTCGTTTATTACAATGTTATGTGTTTCATTATACTGGTAAACGAATGATCCTTGCCTAAAGCGAGTGTTTCTCCTATCTCTATGAGAAACTCATCTGCTTTGTGAAAGATCTGCATAGGTGGAGAGAGAAAAGAAGGGAACCACTGCTGCTAACAATGGCTGAATCAATCCTAGCAAACAAAGGATAATAGAATCCTTTGAATCCAATCTCTCTAACCAGCTGGGTGCCTGGCTCGCACCTGTAATCCCAGCACTTTGCACTTTGGAAGGCTGAGGTGAGTGCATCACTTGAGACCAACCTGGCCAACATGGCGAAACCCCGTCTCTAAAAATAGCCTGTAATCCCAGCTACTTGTGAGGGTGAGACCAAGAGGTGGAGGTTGCAGTGAGCGAGATCCTGCGATTGCTCTCCAGCCTGGGCGACAAGAGAGAAACTCCGTCTCAAAAAAACAAACAAACAAACAAACAAAAACTCTCTAACCAAATATTAAGCCACCTAATACAGGAAACTTGCCTTATGCCTAGCTTACTCTCCCAAAGTACGTGGTAAAAAACGGGTTAGAAAAATATTTGCTACCAGGCGCGGTGATTCACGCCTGTAATTCCCAGCAGTGTGGGAGGCCAAGGCAGGTGGATCACGAGGTCAGGAGATCGAGACCATCCTGGCTAACACGATGAAACCCTGTCTCTACTTAAAAAAAAAAAAAAAAAAAAATTAGCCAGGCGTGGTGGCAGGCGCCTGTAGTCCCAGCTACTGGGGAGGCTGAGGTAGGAGAATGGCGTGAACCTGGGAGGCGGAGCTTGTAGTGAGCTGAGATCGCACCACTG
>NW_012122772.1:0-1061 GCF_000951035.1 Colobus angolensis palliatus | reverse complement strand
CGGTGAGTGTTACAGCTCATAAAGGTAGTGCGGACCCAAAGAGTGAGCAGCAGCAAGATTTTATTTATTTATTTATTTATTTTTTTGAGTCAGAGTCTCACTCTGTCGCCCAGACTAGAGTGCAGTGACACGATCTCGGCTCACTGCAAGCTCTGACTCCTGGGTTCATGCCATTCTCCTGCCTCAGCCTCCAGAGTAGCTGGGACTACAGGCACCCACCACCACGCCAGGCTAATTTTTTGTATTTTTAGTAAAGATGGGGTTTCACGGTGTTAGCCAGGGTGGTCTCGATCTCCTGATCCCATGATCCACCTGCCTTGGCCTCCCAAAGTATTGGGATTACAGACATGAGCCACCGCACCTGGCCAAGCAGCAGCAAGATTTATTGTGAAGAGTGAAAGAACAAAGCTTTCACAGTGTGGAAGGGGACCTGAGTGGGTTGCTGCTGCTGGCTGGGGTGGCCAGGTTTTATTTCTTTATTTGGCCCCACCCACATCCTGCTGATTGGTCCATTTTACAGAGTGCTGATTGGTCCATTTTACAGAGTGCTGATTGGTGTGTTTACAATCCTTTAGCCACACACAGAGTGCTGACTGGTGTGTTTACAATCCTTTAGCTAGACACAGAGCATTGATTGGTGCATTTTTACAGAGTGCTGATTGGTGCATTTACAATCCTTTAGCTAGACAGAAAAGTTCTCCAAGTCTCCACTCGACCCAGGAAGTCCAGCTGGCTTCATCTCTCAAAATGACTTGTGGAAATGCCTTTAATTTAATATTAAGAGGGAAAATCAGAATAAAAATGGCAACTCTATTATGTAGAAATATGCATACACACAAAAACACTTGCAGTAAAAAAATGCTCACAGTGGGTTGGGTACAGTGGCTCACGCCTGTAATCCTAGCACTTTGGGAGGCCACGGCGGGCGGATCACAAGGTCAGGAGATTGAGACCATCATGACTAACAAGGTGAAATCCTGTCTCTACTAAAAATACAAAAAATTAGCCAGGTGTGGTGGCAGGCACCTGTAGTCCCAGCTATTTGGGAGGCTGAGGCAGGA
>NW_012122771.1:0-1021 GCF_000951035.1 Colobus angolensis palliatus | reverse complement strand
AAGACTCTGTCTCAAAAAAAAAAAAAAAAGAAAAAAAAAGAAAAAAAGATCCATGAACGAATAGACTTCTAATAAAATCAGTCCTTCTTTTGACATCTCTCTCTACTTTTGTGTGTATTCAAACCAGTGTCAATGTGTTTGTGGGTCACACTTAGCAATAATACATAGCAAACAAAATGCACATAGCTCACAGAGTAAAATTGTAAGTTTTGCTGGATCACTCATAAGTTGCTGATGAGAATTTGAAATGGTACAGACACTCTGGAAAACGGCAGTTTCTTTCTTTTTCTTTTTTTTTTTTTGAGACAGGGTCTCACTCTGTTGCTCAGGCTGGAGTACAGTGGCGTGATTATAACTCACTGCAGCCTCAGCCTCCTCAGGTTCAGGTGATCCTCCCACCTCAGTCTCCTGAGTAGCTGGGACTACAGGCGTATACCACCACACCTGGCTAATTTTTGTATTTTTGTAGAGACAGGGTTTCGCCATGTTTCGCAAGCTGGTCCTGAACTCCTGGACTCAAACGATCCACTCGTGTGGGCCTCCCAAAGTGCTGGGATTACAGGCGTGAGCTACTATGCCTGACCTAAGCAGTTTTTTTTTGTTTGTTTGTTTGTTTTTTAAATTTATTTGTAGACGAATCTCTCAGGCTGGAGTGCAATGGCCCAATTTTGTCTCACTGCATCCTCCGCCTCCCAGGTTCAAGTGATTCTCCTGCCTCAGCCTCCTGAGTAGCTGGGATGACAGGTGCCTGCCATCATGCCAGGCTGATTTTTTATTTTTAGTTGAGATGGAGTTTCACCATGTTGGTCAGGCTGGTTTTGAACTCCTGACCTCAGGTGATCAGCCCGCCTTGGCCTCCCAAAGTGCTGGGATTCCAGGCGTGAACTATCATGCTTGGCTGGTGGTTTCTTTTTTTTTTTTTGGAGACAGAGTCTCGCTCTGTCGCCCAGGCTGGAGTGCAGTGGCGAGATCTTAGCTCACTGCAAGCTCCGCCTTCCAGGTTCAAGCAATTCTTCTGCCT
>NW_012122770.1:0-2454 GCF_000951035.1 Colobus angolensis palliatus | reverse complement strand
CAAAGGCCTTTTCTGCATCTATTGAGATAATCATGTGGTTTTTTTGTCTTTGGTTCTGTTTATATGATGAATTACATTTATTGATTTGTGTATGTTGAACCAGCCTTGCATCCCAGGGATGAAGCCAATTTGAATGTGGTGGATAAGCTTTTTGATGTGCTACTGGATTCAGATTGATGTATTTTATTGAGGATTTTTGCATTGATGTTCACCAGGGATATTGGTCTAAAATTCTCTTTTATTGTCATGTCTCTGCAAGGTTTTGGGATCTGGATGATGCTGGCCTCATACAATGAGTTAGGGAAGATTCCCTCCTTTTCTGTTGATTGGAGTAGTTTCAGAAGGAATGGTACCAGCTCCTCTTTGTACCTCTGTTAGAATTCGGCTGTGAATCTGTGTGGTCCTGGCCTTTTTTGTTGTTGTTGTTGGTAGGTTATTAATTATTGCCTCAATTTCAGAGAAGGAAAACTAACAAACAGAAAGGACATCCACACCAAAATTCCATCTGTACGTCACCATTGTCAAAGACCAAAGGTAGATAAAACCACAAAGATGGGGAGAAATCAGAGCAGAAAAGCTGAAAATTCTAAAAATCAGAGCACCTCTTCTGCTCCAAAGGAATGCAGCTCTTTACCTGCAATGAAACAGAACTGGACGGAGAATGACTTTGATGAGATGAGAGAAGAAGGCTTCAGACAATCAATAATAACAAAGTTTTCTGAGCTAAACGAGGATGTTCAAACCCATCACAAAGAAGCTAAAAACCTTGAAAAAAGATTAGATGAATGGCTAACTAGAATAAACAGCATAGAGAAGACCTTAAATGAACTGATGGAGCTGAAAACCATGGTGCGAGAACTATGTGATGCATTCACAAGCTTCAGCAGCCGACTTGATCAAGTGGAAGAAAGGATATCAATGATTGAAGATCAAATGAATGAAATGAAGTGAGAAGAGAAGTTTACAGAAAAAAGAGTAAAAAGAAACAAACAAAGCCTCCAAGAAATATGGGACTATGTCTGATTGGTGTACCTGAAAGTGACGGTAAGAATGGAGCCAAGTTGGAAAACACTCTTTAGGATATTATCCAGGAGAACTTCCCCAACCTAGCAAGGCAAGCCAACATTTAAATTCAGGAAATACAGAGAAAGCCACAAAGATACTCCTCGAGAAGGGCAACTCTAAGACAAGTAATTGTCAGATTCACCAAAGTTGAAATGAAGGAAAAAATGTTAAGGGCAGCCAGAGAGAAAGGTCGGGTTACCCACAAAGGGAAGCCCATCAGACTAACAGCAGATCTCTCCGCAGAAACTCTAGAGCCAGAAGAGAGTGGGGGCCAATATTCAACATTCTTAAACAAAATAATTTTCAACCCAGAATTAACATCTAGCCAAACTAAGCTTCATAAGTGAAGGAGAAATAAAATCCTTTATAGACAAGCAAATGCTGAGAGATTTTGTTACCACCAGGTCTGCCTTACAAGAGCTCCTGAAGGAAGCACTAATCATGGAAAGGAACAACCAGTACCAGCCACTGTAAAAACATGCCAAATTGTAAAGACCATCAATGCTAGGAAGAAACTGCATCAATTAACAGGCAAAATAACCAGCTAACATCATAATGACAGGATCAAATTCACACATAACAATATTAACCTTAAATGTAAATGGGTTAAATGCTCTAATTAAAAGACACAGACTCTCAAACTGGATAAAGAGTCAAGACCCATCAGTTTGCTATATTCATGAGACCCATCTCACGTGCAGAGACACACATAGGTTCAAAATAAAGGGATGGAGGAAGATCTACCAAGCAAATGGAAAACAAAACAAAACAAAAAAAAGCAGGGGTTGAAATCCTAGTCTCTGATAAAACAGACTTTAAACCAACAAAGATCAAAAGAGACAAAGAAGGCCATTATATAATGGTAAAGGGATCAATTCAACAAGAAGAGCTAACTATCCTAAATATACATGCACCCAGTACAGGTGCTCCCAGATTCATAAAGCAAGTCCTTAAAGACCTACAAAGAGACTTAGACTCCCACACAATAATAATGGGAGACTTTTACACACCACTGTCAACATTAGACAGATCAATGAGACAGAAAGTTAACAAGATATCCAGGAACTGAACTCAACTCTGCACCAAGGGGACCTAAGAGACATCTACAGAACTCTCCACCCCAAATCAACAGAATATACATTCTTCTCAGTACCACATTGCAGTTATTCCCAAATTGACCACACAGTTGGAAGTAAAGCACTCCTCAGCAAATATAAAAGAACAGAAATTATAACAAACTGTCTCTCAGACCACAGTGCAATCAAACTAGAACTCAAGATTTAAAAACTCACTCAAAACCGCTCAACTACATGAAACTGAACAACCTGCTCCTGAATGACTACTGGGTACATAACAAAATGAAGGCAGAAATAAAGATGTTTCTTGAAA
>NW_012122769.1:0-1364 GCF_000951035.1 Colobus angolensis palliatus | reverse complement strand
TTTTTGAGACAGTCTTGCTCTGTCACCAGGCTGCAGTGCAATGGCACAATCTCAGTTCACTGCAACCTCTGCTTCCCAGGTTCAAGTAATTCTTCTGCCTCAGTCTCCTGAGTAGCTGGGATTACAACTGTGTTCCATCATGCCAGGCTAATTTTTGTATTTTCAGTAGGGATGGGGTTTCACCATGTTGGCCAGGTTGGTCTCGAACTCCTGACCTCTAGTAATCCACCAGCGTCAGCCTCCCCGCAAATATCTGGGATTATAGGTGTAAGCCACTGCACCTGAACCTTTGTTTTTTTGACAGGGTCTGGCTTTGTCACCCAAGTTACAGTGCAGTGGCATGATCTCCACTCACTGCAACCTCTGCCTGCTGGGCTCAAGCAATCCTCCTACCTCAGCCTCCCAAGTAGCTGGGACTGTAGTCATGTGCCACCACGCCCAACTAATTTTTGTATTTTTTTAGAGATGGGGTTTTGCCATGTTGCCCAGGCTGATCTAGAACTCCTGAGCGGAAGCAATCCACCCACCTTGGCCTCCCAAAGTGCTGGGATTACAGGCATGAGCCACTACTCCCAGCCTAGCCAATCCTTTTACTTGTTGAGATTTCACATCATACTGAGCAGCAGAAAGTGTTCTACATTTTTTTTTTTTTTTTTGAGATGGGGGTCTCACTGTGTCACCCAGGCTGAAGTACAGTGACACGATCTTGGCTCACTGGAGTCTCCACCTCCCGGGTTCAAGCAATTCTCCTGCCTCACCCTCCCAAGTAGCTGGAATTACAGGCATACACCACCATGCCTGGCTAATTTTTGTATTTTTAGAAGAAACAGGGTTTTACCATGTTTCCCAGGCTGGTCTCGAACACCTGGCCTCAAGTGATCTGCCCACCTCAGCCTCCCAAAGTGCTGGAATTACAGGTGTGAGCCACTGCACCTGGCCCCAGTTCATTATTTCTAACTTATCCCAGAACAGAGACTGACACATGGCAAATTCTCAGAAAATCTCTGTCCTTGTCCCTGCTGTTACTTCCTGCTGAGCCCTGAGGTGTACCTAGCCTTGCCTGGTATGAGGTGCTCTCTCATAAACCCTAAAAATGCACTCCCTGGGAATTTCAGAGTCACGTCTGTCACTTCCTTTTGTCAGTGTCTAAATTATCTAAAAGATTTGGAAACAATTCTGCATATTTAGGCACTGCAGACCTTTTTTAAAATGCCATATATGTGAATGCATTTAACGCTACTGAACTATACACTTAAAAAATGGTTGTAGGAGGCCAGGCGCGGTGGCTCAAGCCTGTAATCCCAGCACTTTGGGAGGCCGAGACGGGCGGATCACGAGATCAGGAGATCGAGACCATCCTGGCT
>NW_012122768.1:0-1030 GCF_000951035.1 Colobus angolensis palliatus | reverse complement strand
TATATATATGTATACACACACACACACACTATGGAATACTATTCAGCCATAAAAATAAAATAAAATCCTGCCATTTGCAACTACATGGATGAACCTGGAGTATGTTATGGTGGGTTTTTTGTTTGTTTGTTTTCTTTCGTTTTGTTTTGTTCTTGTGTGTGACAGGGTCTGGCTCTGTTGCTCAGGCTGGAATGCAGTAACTTCAGCTCACAACAACCTCCACCTGCCAGGCTCAAGCCATCCTCCCACCTCAGCATCCCAAGTAGCTGGGACTAGAGGCGCATGCCACCACACTGGGCAATTTTTGTGGTTTTTGTAGAGATCGGGTTTTGCCATGTTGTCCAGGCTGGCCTCGAAGTCCTGCGCTCAAGCAATCCGCCCATCTCAGCCTCCTGAAGTACTGGGATTATGGGCATGAGCCGCCTCCCCCAGAGTATGTTATGTTAAGTGAAATAAAGGCCAGGCACAGAAAGACAAATACCACATGACCTCACTCAGATGTGAATCTTAAAAAGTTGATTTCATGGAAATAGAGTATAATGCTGCTTATCAGAGGCACGGGTTGTTAGCGGGGATGGAGAGATCTTGGTCAGAGGATGCATAATTACACTTAGGAGGAATAAATTTCAAGAGACCTATTATACAGTAAGGTGATATAGTTAATTACAACATATTGTATTCTTGAAAAACGTAGAGTAGATGTTCTGCACTATCACCAAAAAAATGAAAATGATGTGTGGTAATGCATCTGTTAATTAGGTTTAATCATAACATAATGTATATATACTTCAAAACATCACTTGTACATGATAAAAACATAGAATGTTATCTGTCCATTTATTTAAAAAAAAATTTTTTTTGAGACAGTCTTGTTCTGTCACCCAGCCCGGAGTGCGGTGGCGTGATCTCGGCTTACTGCAACCTCCACCTCCCAGGTTCAACTGAGCATAGCCTGCTTATTTTTGTATTTTTAATAGAGATGGAGTTTCTCCATGTTGGTCAGACTGGTCTGAAACTCCTGACCTCAAGT
>NW_012122767.1:0-1342 GCF_000951035.1 Colobus angolensis palliatus | reverse complement strand
CCAAAGTGCTGGGATTACAGGCTTGAGCCACTGCGCCCGGCCCCTTTTCTTTTGAAACAAACAACTGTTAGCACAGAGAGGAAAGACGCTTTCCTGCAGCCCCAAATGAGAGGAATCACAGCTCCACGGAAGCACCCGCCCCAGCACGGGCAGCAGCCTCCTGGGTGAGGTCCCTGCGGTGCCAGAATCTCTCCAATGCCCCGCCCCTGAGGGAAAGCAGCTCCAGTGCTCATCAACACCCATTACAAAAAGCATCAGGGGCCAGAAGGACCCACGAATTCCAGAACCAAAGAGAAAAACCTCCACGGAGGGGATCCTGAACACGTCAGGAATGGAGCTGTGTGAGTAGGTGCTTTTCGTCGGGGTCCCTAAGTTTCTCAAAGACAGCAATCAGGAAGTCAGCAATCAGGAGCCAGAGGATGGCCACATAGTCACAGTGGAGGCCCCTGTACCTCCTCTTGGTGGGACACCCCAGGTTGGGGTGCATGGCCTAGAGCAGGCCTAGCACTGTCCCCAGCCCCACACACTGAGCTCCACAATTTTCTGTTTACAAAGAAGAAGCTTCATGCTTTCTCACCATCCATCCACAATGCTGTCTCTTGCTTATGGGGTCTAAAACACTGCAGGAGGTGGCTCAGGGCCTCTAGAGGCACAGACAGGCCCTCAGCCCTGGCTCCCCAACCCCAGGGCCACAGGAGCAGATGGCCCAGGGACCAGGAGAGCAACAGACACGCATTTCCGGCTTGCTGACCTCCCTGGAGGGTCCAGGCAAGTCGGGCCAGCTATTCCTTTGGAGATAAATATCAAACCTCAAGTAAATGGCTTTTGAAGGCAGCAGGTGAACTTCTGAGAACTGGGTGGAGCCAGATGCTCCTGGGGTAGCCTGCTGGGCTGTCCCTTCAAGTGCAGGGAAAGGCAGGTGGAGCGGCAGTGGGGGTCGGGGGTGGGGAGCAGGACTTCTTTCTGCGAAATGTGGCTGCATGAATGGGAGAGTCCACCAGCCCCGGGCTCAATCACAGTAAATGCCAGTTCCTCATGTCTTCTCCCTATCAGAGCAACCGGACCCTGCTCAGTGAGAACCAAAGAAAAGAACAGCTTGAAAGGGCACAAGGAGGCCGGGCGCGGTGGCTCAAGCCTGTAATCCCAGCACTTTGAGAGGCCGAGGCGGGCGGATCACGAGGAGATCGAGACCATCCTGGTGAACACAGTGAAACCCCGTCTCTACTAAAAACTACAAAAAACTAGCCGGCGTAAACGTGGGAGGCGGAGCTTGCAGTGAGCTGAGATCCGGCCACTGCACTCCAGCCTGGGCGACAGAGCGAGACTCCGTCTCAAAAAAAAG
>NW_012122766.1:0-1060 GCF_000951035.1 Colobus angolensis palliatus | reverse complement strand
CCTCCCCTCTAAACTCAAGGGATGAAACGGAGAGGTCCTTTGTTGGGGGGTGGAGAGGGACAATAAAACGTAAAACTATATACATCTATCTAGAAAGAAAGTCGCTTATCTCTGTCTTAATGGACTCGCCAAAAATAAAAAAAAAGCCCCTACCCATCTCCCCACAAGCTGAAAAAACATAACAGGAATAAGCATTACTCTTTAAACATGGCGTTTACTATTACTATTGTTTAGAAAATCCAGTGTGGATTAGTTTGGTGTTTTTTTTAGCACATTTTAAAAATTGCTTGTCTAGGCTAGGCATGGTGGTTCATGTCTGTAATTCCAGCACTTTTGGGAGGCCGAGGCAGGTGGATCACTTGAGGTCAGGAGTTCGAGACCAGCCCGGTCAACATGGTGAAACTCCCATCTCTACTAAAAACACAAAACGTAGCTGGGTGTGGTGGCACACGCCTGTAGTCCCTGCTACTCAGGAGGCTGAGGCACGAGAATCGCTTGAACCTGGGAGGTGGAGGCTGCAATGAGTTAAGATGGCACCACTGCACTCCAGCATGGGCAACAGAACGAGACCCTGTCTCAAAAAACAAAAAAAAACATTGCTTGTCTGATATAACAAGGAGCTAAGCTTTAATCACAAACGGGCCTAATTAGAACCACTCAATACTAAAATGCCTTCTCAAACAATCACAACACCCCTATGTTTACAGACTACACAAATCAGGTCATAACAAACAGAAGGAACCTAAAACTTATTCACTTTAAAATGCAATTTAAATCTGCGATCATCTCAATACTCTTCGGAAGATACAGAGACAATGGCTACAATGTAGCGTTACTAGAGATGGAAGAGCAGCCTTAGTGGCAGTGAAGACAAAAGTTTAGTACAGTTATTTCACTTTCTTCTTACCTTGATATAAGTTCACAAGTGAACTAAAGGCCTACTCATTTTTTAACTTCCAGAATTTTCCTCACCAGGAAACACTCACCTAACAAAGAGTGCTCTGCAGGTTTAACCAGAGAAATAACATGTGTAGGCAGGAGGTAAGAAAATCAGACAAAA
>NW_012122765.1:164995-165477 GCF_000951035.1 Colobus angolensis palliatus | reverse complement strand
AAAAAAAAAAAAAAAAAGTAGGAAGAATAATAACTACGAACACCCATATACTCTTCAATAAAATACATAAATTGCTAATTTGCCAACATTTGTGCACATCCTCTCTTTCTTCCATTTTTCCTCACCTCTCCCCCTTGTCCCACAGAGTTTACTTTTTGCTGAAACATTTGAAATCAAGTGAGTTGTTTTTTTTTTTTTTTTGAGACAGAGTCTCGCCCACTTCTGCGTCCCAAAGTGCTGGGATTACAGGTGCGAGCCACCATGTCCTGCCTGAAGACACTTTTAGCTGTCACAGCTGGAAGGGTGTTACTGGCATCCAGTGGGCAGGAGCCAGGGATCCTGCTAAACATCCTGCAAAGCACAGGACAGTCCCCAAAACAAAGAATGACTCAGCCCAAATGTCAGTAGCGCTGAGGTTGAGAAACCCTAGTCCAGATTTATTTGATTGTTTGTTCATGATTAGGTTCAGGTTCAACGTTTTT
>NW_012122765.1:159858-160165 GCF_000951035.1 Colobus angolensis palliatus | reverse complement strand
GGTGAAACCCCGTCTCTACTAAAAATACAAAAATTTAGCCGGTCGTGGTAGCAGGCGCCTGTAGTCCCAGCTACTCAGAAGACTGAAGCAGGAGAATGGCGTGAACCCAGGAGCTTGCAGTGAGTGGAGATCGCACCACCGCACTCCAGCCTGGGCTACAGAGCAAGACTCCTTCTCAAAAAAAAAAATTTTGTTTCTATACACTACCACTAAAAAATATAAAAATATAGGCTGGGCATGGTGGCTCACACCTGTAATCCCAGCACTTTGGGAGGCTGAGGTGGGCAGATCACGAGATCAGGAGATC
>NW_012122765.1:156830-158372 GCF_000951035.1 Colobus angolensis palliatus | reverse complement strand
TCAAATGCCCGAACGTAAAAGCTAAGAGTGTTACATTCTTAGAAGAAAACATAGGCATGGTCTTGGATCAGGTGATGTTTTCTTAGATATGACATCAAAACTGTAAGCAATGAAGGGAAAATAGATAAATTAGAGTTTGTCAAAATCAAAAGCTTTGGCAGGGCACAGTGGCTCATACCTATAATCCCAGCACTTTAGGAGGCCAAGGCGGGTGGATCACCTGAGGTCGGGAGTTCGAGACCAGCCTGGCCAACATAGAGAAACACCGTCTCTACTAAAAATACAAAAAGTAGCTGGGAGTGGTGGTGGTGCATGCCTGTACTCCCAACTACTCAGGAGGCTGCGGCAGGAGAACCGCTGGAACCTGGGAGGCGACGATTGCGGTGAGCCGAGATCATGCCATTGCACTCCAGTCTGGGTAACAGAGCGAGACTCTGTCTCAAAAAAAAAAAAAAATTAAAAGCTTTTGTTCTTCAAAGGACATCAAGATAGTGCAGTGACAACCTACAGAATGGCCGAAAATATCTACAAGTCATGTGTCTGATAAGGGACTTGAATCCGAAATACAAAAAGAACTCTTTTTTTTTGTTTTTTTGTTTTTTTTGAGACGGAGTCTGGCTCTGTCGCCCAGGCTGGAGTGCAGTGGCCGGATCTCAGCTCACTGCAAGCTCCGCCTCCCGGGTTCCTGCCATTCTCCTGCCTCAGCCTCCCGAGTAGCTGGGACTACAGGCGCCCGCCACCTCGCCTGGCTAGTTTTTTGTATTTTTTTAGTAGAGACGGGGTTTCACCGGGTTAGCCAGGATGGTCTCGATCTCCCGACCTCGTGATCCGCCCGTCTCGGCCTCCCAAAGTGCTGGGATTACAGGCTTGAGCCACCGCGCCCGGCCATGGAACTTCTGTTCATTCTCATTTATGCCACATAGTACTCTGTTGTGTAGCTCTACCACGTATAATTCAATGAGTTTCCTGTATATGTGGCATATGAGCTGTTCATAACATTTTGCTAAAATGTCACAATTAATAACTGTGTGCACTTGTGTTCTTTCGTTTTTTTGCAGATGTATCTTCAAGGTAACTTCCTATAAAAGAGATTATTGTGTCAAAGGATAGATACATATGAATATATGATTGTTAAACATCGCCCAATTTTCTCTCTCTTGTATTCCAGTGTATACTTCCAACAGCAATGTAATAGAGTGCTTATTTTCCTTCCAGCTTCATTAATATAGTAGGTTGCCACCTTTTGAATTTTTGTCAATGAGCAAGAAACAGTATCTCAGGCTGAGCTCCGTGGCTCACTCCTGTAATCCCAGCACTTTGGGAGGCCGAGGCCGACAAATCAACTGAGGTTGGGAGTTTGAGACCAGCCTGACCAACATGGAGAAACCCCATCTGTACTAAAAATACAAAATTAGCCAGGCGTGGTGGCACATGCCTGTAATCCCAGCTATTCGGGAGGCTGAGGCAGGAGAATCGCTTGAACCTGGGAGGCAGAGGTTGCGGTGAGCAGAGATTGCACCACTGCACTCCAGCCTGCGCAAC
>NW_012122765.1:152660-153845 GCF_000951035.1 Colobus angolensis palliatus | reverse complement strand
CCGCCACCACGCCCGGCTAATTTTTTGTATTTTTAGTAGAGACGGGGTTTCACCATGTTGGCCAGGCTGGTCTTGAACTCCTGACCTCATGATCCACCTGCCTCATTCTCCCAAAGTGCTGGGATTACAGGTGTGAGCCACTGCGCCCAGCCGAATTATTATTATTTTTTATTATACTTTAAGTTCTTGGATACATGTGCAGAACGTGCAGGCTTATTGCATAGGTATACATGTGCCATGGTGGTTTGCTGCACCTATCAACCCGTCATCTAGGTTTTAAGCCCCGCATGCATTAGGTATTTGACCTAATGCTCTTCCTCCCCTTCCCCCCACCCCCCTCACAGACCCGGGTGTGTGATGTTCCCCTCCCTGTGTCCATGTGTTCTCATTGTTCAATTCCCACTTATGAGTGGAACATGCGGTGTTTGGTTTTCTGTTCCTGCGTTAGTTTGCTGAGAATGATGGGTTTCCAGCTTCATCCATTCCCTGCAAAGTACATGAACTCATTCTTTTTTATGGCTTCACTTTAGATTCTTTTTTTGTTTTGTTTTGTTTTGTTTTTGAGACAGAGTCTTGCTCAGTCGCCCAGGTTGGAGTGCAGTGGCGCGATCTCTGCTCGCTGCAAGCTCCGCCTCCCGAGTTCACGCCATTCTCCTGTCTCAGCCTCTCTAGTAGCTGGGACTACAGGTGCCCGCCACCTCGCCTGGCTAGTTTTTTGTATTTTTTAGTAGAGACGGGGTTTCACCGTGTTAGCCAGGATGGTCTAGCTCTCCTGACCTCGTGATCCACCCGCCTCAGCCTTCCGAAGTGCTGGGATTACACGCGTGAGCCATCGCACCCGGCCACTTTAGATGCTTTTAGGGATGCCTACACTCTGCCCTAGAGAGAATGGATCTGGGAAAGAGGCCACAGCTTCAGCTATCTGGAAAGGGAATTCTGGGGCCACAGGTATTCAGAACTTGGTCCTGAAGTGCCAAACCCTCTGGACTCCCTCACCCTAGGGTGGGATTGCTGGGCCTTAGGATTTCCTTAAAAATATGAAAATGTACGTAATTCCTGATGCTCCTCTTTGATTTCAAAATAGCTTTTTAGGCCGGGTGCGGTGGCTCACGCCTGTAATCCCAGCACTTTGGAAGCCTGAAGCAGGTGGATCACGAGGTCAGGAGTTCGAGACCAGCCTGACCA
>NW_012122765.1:138368-152269 GCF_000951035.1 Colobus angolensis palliatus | reverse complement strand
ACTCCGTCTCAAAAAAAAAAAAAAAAAAAAAAAGAACTACAACTACCAAGAAATTGAATTCATAATTTATAAACCTCCAAGAAATAATCTCCATCCCCAGATGATTTCACTGGAAAATTTTACTAAATGTTTAAAGTAGAATGAACACCAATTATGCACAATCTTTTCTATAAAATACAAGACAAAAGAACACTTTCAATTCATTCTATATAGATATAATTACCCCAATTTTTTTAAAAGTAAGTTTAAAAAAAGAAAGAAAGAAAAAGAAAATTACAGACCAATATCCCTCATGAATATAGTTGTAAAAATCTAGGTCAATAGAATTCAGCAATATATAAAACTTCATAAATACACACACATTTATAATTATAAACCATGAACAAATGGAGTTTATGCTAGGGATGCACAAATAATTTAACATGTGAACATCAAAATCTATCAGTGTAAATCACTGTTAACAGGCTAAATAAAAAACAGCATGATAATGTCAACCATGCAGAAAAATCATTTGACAAAGTTCAATATTCATTTATTATAAAAACACTAAAACACTATTTATCATAAAAACATAGACACTTGTTCAATCTCATAAAGAGCTTCTATAAAAAGACCTACAGCTAACACTATACTAATGTTGAAAGACTAAACTTTCCCCTAAAATTGGAAATAAGGCAAGCATATTCACTCTCACCACTCTTATTCAACACATTGCTGGAAGTTGTAGCCAGTGCAATAAGGCAAGAAGAGGAAATAAAAAGCATGTAGATTGGAAAGGAAGAAATATAATTATCTCTGTTTGCAGATGACATGATTGTCTAAGTGGAAAATCCCAAGGAACCTACCACTTATTAGGACCTCTTGGACCTAGTAAGTGAAGTCAGCAAAATCACAGGATGCAAGATAATCATACAAAATTCAATTGTATTTTGATATACTATCAATGAGCACATGGACAGTAAAATTAAAATACAATGCCATTTATGATTTCTCAAAATAAAATATTTAGGTATAAATCTAATCAAACATCCACAGGACTTATATACTGAAACTACACAATGCTGGTGAAAGAAATCGAATATCTAAATAAATGAAGGGGCAGGATGTCAATTTTCTTTAAATTGATATATAGGTTTAATGCACTTCATATCAAAATCCCAGCAACACTCTTTATAGAAATAGACAAGAGTATTTGAAAATTTACATAGAAAAGCCTATTGTCTATTTCAAGAGTTATTATATAGCAATAGTAATTAAGACTATATGGTATTGTTGAAGAGATAATGATATATATCAATGAAACAAAACAGAGAACCCCAAGATAGACCCCTGTGAATATGCCCAAGTGATTTTTCAGAAGAGTGCAGAAGCAATTCAATGGAGGAAAGATTTTTTTTCAACAAATGGCACTGGAGCAATTGGATATCCACAAGCAAAAATAAATAAATGAACCTCTGCTGGGCGTGACAGCTACACTTGTAATCCCAGCATTTTGGGAGGCCAAGGCAGATGGATTACTTGAGGCCAGGAGTTCGAGACCAGCCTGGTCAACATGGCAAAACCCCGTCTCTACTAAAAATACAAAAATTAACCAGGCTAATTTAAAAATTACAGGTGGCACACACCTGTAATCCCAGCTACTGTGAAGGCTGAGGCACAAGAATCTCTTGAATCTGGGAGGCGGATGTTACAGTGAGCCAAGATCGCACCACTGCACTCCAGCAGGCCCACAGAGCAAGACTCTGTCTCAAAATAAATAAATAAGTACCTCCGTCTTATGTAGTAATTAATACAAAATAGATCACAGATTTAAATCAAAACATGAATCTATAAAATTCAGAAAAAAACAAAAGAAAGATTCTAAGCAGAGTGTTTACACTTAACATCACACACATGAACCATACAAGGAAAAACTGATAAACTGAATCTCACCAAAATTAAACTGTTGCTCTGCAAGCTATGGACTGGAGAAAATATTTGCAAACCACATGTATGACAAAGGGCTAGTATCTAGAAAATACAAAAGATTCTCACACACAGCAATTAAAATAATCAAACAATCCAATTAGAAAATGGGAGAAAGGTATGAAGAGACACTTCACCAGAGAGTGTATACAGATGGCAAATAAGAATATGAAAAAAATGTCCAAAATCATTAGCTATTAGGGATGTGCAAATTAAAACCATAATGAGGTGCCACTACTCACCTATCAGAAAAACAAACATTTAAAAATAGTGAAACACTAAATGCTGGTAAGAATGCAGAGAACAGAGATCACTCATGCTTTGCTGGCGGGGATATAAAATGGTACAGTCACTCTGGAAAATAGTTTGGTAGTTTCTTAAAAACCTAAACATGTAACCTAGCAGTTGTACTCCTGAGCATTTATCCCGGAGAAACGAAGACTTATGTTTACACAAAAACCTGTTGATAGCAGCTTTATTTGTATTAGCCCAAAACTGGAAACAACCCAGATATTTGTCAAAGGATGAATGGTTAAACAAACTGTGGTACATTCATACATGGAAGTGTCTCAATAATGAAATGAACAAACTATTGATATACACAACACTCTGGACAAATCTCTAGAGAATGATGCTAAGTGAGAAAAGCCAGTCCCTAAAGATCACAGACATTATTATTTCATTTATACAACATTCTTTAAATGACAAAATTATAGAAATGGAGAACAGATTAGTGGTTTTCAGGGGTTAAGGAGTAGATGGGTACAGAAGAGGAGTTAATATGGGCTACAAAAGGACAATCTGAGGGAGGCTTATGGTGATATTCTGTGACTTGACTACATCAACATCAATTCCTCAGTTGTGGTATTATGCTATAGTTTTGTAAGATGTTACCATTGGAAAATGGTACATGAGCGCTCTCTGTATTATTTCTTTCAGCTACATATGAATTAACAATTATCTCATAATAAAAAGTTTGATTTAAAAAAGTTATTTCAACTTATGATAGCTCCAAAAAACATAAAATGCAAAGAATAAATTTAATGAAAGATAGGAAATACTTCTACACTGAAAACTACCAAATGTTGTTTAGTGGAATTAAAGAAGGCCTAAATAAATGGAGAAATATACTATGCTCATGGGTAGAAAAAGGTAATGTTGTTAAAATATCAGCTTTTCTGAAATTGATTCATAAAGTCAGTGCAACCCCAATCAAAACACAAGCTGATTCTAAAATGCATAGAAAAATGCAAAGAAACAGAATAGCCTAAACAATTTTGAAGAAGAACATTTGAGAATTTCCAGTCTCACTGTAAAGCTACTATAATCAAGATAATGTGACTTTAGTGTAAGAATAGCCATATAGGCTGGGTGCGGTGGCTCACACCTGTAATCCCAGCACTTTGGAAGGCCGAGGTGGGTGGATCTTAAGGTCAGGAGATCGAGACCATCCTGGATAGCACAGTGAAACCCCGTTTCTACTAAAAATACAAAAAAAAAAAAAAATTAGCCAGGTGTGGTGTCAGGCACCTGTGGTCTCAGCTGCTCAGGAGGTTGAGGCTGGAGAATGATATGAACCCGGGAGGCAGAGCTTGCAGTGAGCTGAGATTGTGCCACTGCACTCCAGCCTGGACAACAGAGTGAGACTCTGTCTCAAAAACAAAAACAAAAACGAAAAAAGAATAGCCATATAGATTAATGGAACATAGCAAATCCAGAAATGAGCACACACATATATGGTCAACTGACTTTCAAAAAATGTGCCTACATAATTCAATGAGAAGAAAGACTATTTTAAACACATTTTTTTGGAAGAACTGGATATCAAATGGGAGGAAATGTCTCCAATTCCTACCTCACACAATATGCAGAAATGACCTAAAATGGATGCTAAAATCTTAAAATATAGTTAAAATTATAAAACTTCTATAAGAAAACATAGGAAAAAATCTTGGCAACCCTGTATTAAGCAAAATATTTCTTAGGACACAAATAGCACAAACCAACACGGAAAAAATGATAAACTGTATTTCAAAAAGTAAAAAACTTTCTCTTCAAAAGATGTTATTAAGAAAATGAAAAGGCAATCCACAGTCCAGGGTAAAATAATTGCAATGCATGTATTTGACAAAGATATGTATCCAGAATATATAAATAGCTCTTATAAATCATTAGTAAGAGGACACACAACCAATTTAAAAATGAGCAAAGGGTTTGAACAGATGCTTCTCAAAGGAAATTATACAAAAGACCAATGAGCACACGATCAGTTGCTCAATATGATAAATCATCAGAGATACGTAAATTAAAACAATGATAACATACCACTATACACCCACTAGAATGACTAAAATTAAGAACAAACAAACAAAAAAAACAGACAACTCCAAGTGTTGACAAGGAGGTCTCCTAAATTGCTGGTCAAAATGTAAAATGTCATTACTACTTTGAAAAACAGCTTGACCACTACTTAAAAAGTTAAACATACACTTACCATGTGACTTAATTATCTAATTAAGTGTACTTACCCAAGAGAAAGAAAAATATCTGTTTATACAAAGACTTGCACATGAGTACTCATAGCAACTAATTCATAATAGTTATAAGTTGGAAACAACCCCCAAAACCAATAAGAGTTGAATGGATAAACAAATTGTGCTATATCCATACAATGGAATACTACTCAGCAATGAAAAGAAACAAATGGTTGATAGATGACACACGAATCTAAAAAAACATTATACCAGGTAAAGAAGCTAGACACAAACTACACAGTGTATGATTCCACCTAAAAAGGCTAAACTAACTCATAGTGACAGAAAAGGAGGCCTGGTGTGTGTGTCAGGAAGATGGGTTGGCAAAGGCCTCAGATCAACTACTGCCCACAGTCAAAGGTGAAAGAGTTGACTGTAAGGTGAAATAGGAAGATTTTTAGGGGTGATCTAAATGTTACATATCTAGATTGTGGTGGTGACATAGGTACATACATTTGTCAAAACTTTTTGAATTGCATACTTAAAATGAATGCATCTGATTGTACTACATCATTGCATGTAAATGATCCTGGAACCCTACCTCACACCAAACACAAAAATTAATTTGAAATGGATCATAGATCTAGATGTAAATTCAACCTACCAAACTTCTAGGAAAAAAAATAAACCAAGATAATAATCTTTATGAGTTTTGTCAGCAGATTTTTTGGGGACACAAAAATCACTAAAAAGGGGGGAAATCAATTAATTTAAGTCTCCCCCAAAAAATCTTTCTCTTCTTAAATCAGTAGTTATAATCCTAGCAGCACATTTAAGTCATCTGGAGAGTATACAAATAAAAGCAAAATACCCATCCCAGACTAAATAACTGAATCACAATATCTTCTTGAGAAACACTGACTTAAAGTTTGGACTCTATTGATTTTCAAAGCACAAATGTGCCTCACAGAGAGGTTATGTATCCTTACATCGCTAACGTATGAAATTTTTTTTTGCATATGAATACATAAATGGAGAAAGTAAGTTGCATATACACATATTAATTTATTCAATTTGATTATTATGTATCAGGGACAATGTTGGATGCTTAGTTACCAAAAGACTCAGACACAATCCTTGGCCACAATTATAGAAAGAGTCAGAGTTCTAGGTGGGATAAAAGTTGTGCAAATATATGACGCGCATACACAAAGAGATAGATTTCATCTTGTGTGAGTGTCTAGAAGAGGAGTTGGCAAAGGCATTAGAGAAGAAGAAGGGATTTCCATTAAGCCAAGTCTCAAAAGATGATTACGATGTGATCTGGTTGTGCTGAGAAGAGTTGGCAAAGGCCCTAGAGAAGAAGAAGGGATTTCCATTAAGCCAAGTCTCAAAAGATGATTATGATGTGATCTGGTTGTCCTGAGACAACTTGAGTGACCACACCTCCCCAACCCCACAGCCAACACACACACATTTTTGTGCACATACAGGCAACATACGTATTTTTCAAAATCCTAAGTAGCCATGCCTGCCTTGTAGTTAACGTTTCAAAGATTCTTTCTCTACCCATTGTCCTAGATCAATATCAAAACAGAACGAAGAAAGAAGCTTAAGGGAGAAAATCCAGTGCATCTTCAGATTGTTTCCATCTTTCTGACCTCAGGAGGTCCAGGGAGGTAGGAAGAACCTTTTCAAATGTTTCCTCATATTGTTCCTCTATTGTCCTCTCCAGCTGGTAAGCCCCAACATCGTGGATCTGAAAAAGCTAGTGAGGCCAGACAGAATTTCTGATAAGTGGCCATTTAAATTCTTTAGTAACATTTCCTCTTACAGTCTGAGCTCTTATCCTCTGACTTGTTTCCTTAAGTTTCTATCAAGTTCATCAGTCAGGTTAGTTGGAATATACTATTCCCATGCTTCCTCCTTTTTCTGTTAGAGAATAAGGTATATTATATAACTCCTTCATCTCCATAGAAATACAGACAGCCTAGCAGCAGTTTTGGAAAAACATCCCAACTGATTTTAGGGCATTGAGGCATTTGATGGGAGGAAGCTATCTACACAAACAGTGAATGCTGTACAAACAGCAAACTCTACAGAGAAAGTTTGTATTTATAGATATTCGTTTATACCCCATGGCAAGATAGATAGAGAGATAGATAGATAGATAGATAGATGATAGATACGTAGATAGATACATAGACAGATGGATAGAAATATATTTATACCTGTTTATCCATTGAGTCAAACAAATAAACACACATAGATTACAAAGGTCCTTTTCTCTTCCCATGCCTGAGGAGAAAGGAGGCCTGTGGTTTCTTTCCATAGATATGCATCACTCCTGAGAAGCACACTCACATCTTGTTTATATATTACAGCCTTCCACTACTTCACCAAATGTCTCCTGGCCTTTGCTCAGTGAGCCAGTTGAGCTCCCAGAAAAATCCTTCATTCTTTCCCAACTGTGCCTCCCAAGACAGATGTTTTATATCAAGGACACCAAGTCCTGCCCTGAGGACTTAGCCAGCAAAAACTCACTAGAGGCCCTTGCCTTCAGGAGATGATGTAACCTTGGAGAGATGTGTGCTACAATCTCCCTGCAAAGGCGGAAGACAGCGTGAATCACAGGGGACCCAGGCCAGGGTATTGGGTGGGCCATCTCTCTCTGTTGTGATGAGTGGTTATAGTGTGTAAGTCAGCCTGGGAAAATGTCTGCTCAGTCCCAGGAGTGGATTCCACAGCTCTTTGGTTGACAGTTCAGTTCCCACCATCTTCTGCTTCCAAGTCTTCTTCTTAGGGCAAAGCTGCAGGGTAAGTCCCTGTCCTGTTTCATTCAAGAGCACTCCTGGTATGGCACCACCATCTATGCAGAGAGCAAGGCTTCACGTGTCTCCAGGGTCTTCTGGTAAGTTGGATATCACAAGTGAGAACCCAGCAGTCTGGGGACAGTGCTCGGAGCAGTGTAAAGGGCAGTCACATAGCCAAGTACTCTCCAGGGCAGGGCAGGCCTTGCCAGTTCTCACTCAGAGATGTTCACACCAGCCTTGTGGACAGCATGCTTAGCTCTCTGATTCCTGAGCCCCCAGCCATCACAAGTAGTCAGTTCTCAAGAGAGGCCGAGTTGGGAGACGGACCTAGCGACATTGCCCAGCACAGAGTAGGCACTCAAAGCATATTAGATGAACAACAGAATGATCAAACAGCATCAAAAAGGCACAGCTAACAAGAAGAGGGGGCCCAGGAAAACCAGTAAGTAAAATTGATGCTTTCGTGCCTGGGCCCTTTAGGACAAGGAAAAGAACTCAGGATTGCAAATTGCTAGTCTGAACTAGGGACTTCACATTTATTATCTGAGTCACTCATGTAGTCATCCTGGGAGGCGTTAGGAACACCCTTTTACAGATGCAGAGGTGGAAGCCTGGAGAAGGGAAGTGGTTCCCCCCAGGTCCTCCATCCAGTAAGGGGCAAGGCCTCAGTCCCAACAAAGCTCTACCTCTGTTACAGCTCATAGCTCAGTTTCCTCAACTACAGAAATGATACAGCTTTGCTTATCAAATGGGGTGGTTTTGAAAGCAATATATTTAAACTCTTTGGATTAAGACCCTATTAAATTTGAATATGGATCCGATCTAGGGAGAAGTTTACTTTTGTGCTATTCATAAAAGAAAAGGTTTAGAAAGCCAAGAACCGTGTAAACCACACTGCTGGGTGGGAGAATGTGAAAAGTATGTAAGCAAATAAACTGTCTCTAAGCACCTCAAACATAAGACAAACATTTATTTGCATATAGATGAGTGATGTGATTGCTTCTGCCCGGAACCATTTTTCACTTTTCTGTCTTTTCCCCTTTTTTCCAACTAACTCTTATTTATCGTTCAAGTCATGCCTTAACTGTCACGCCCTGTGGGAAGCCTCTACTGACCCGTGCTCTAAGTGACTCACTTCTATTATACTATCCTGTGTCCTCCATTATTTTAATTACTTGTTTTTTATCTGTCTTCCTTTCCAGGCAGCAAATTCCACAGTAACAGTAGCAACGATGTCCTTAGCACTTAGCACAGTCCCTGGCATACTGCCAAAAGTACTTGTAAAATGAATATGTGAAGGCATAAATGATATGCTGATTACAAATCACAGGTTCCTCTAACAAACTTTTCCCAAACAAGTCACTAAGTGGATTGAATAGTCACTCCTTTAACTGCTTGTTCTCTCTCTGTGCCTTTTTCAACAACTTTTGATTAAATGCCTGGTGTTCATCAGATTCCATGCTAGATGAAATAGACACACTTATCTGCCCTATGTAACCCACTGCATCCTGTTCACATGTCTGTAGAGTGCCCATAATGCTTTGTAGCACTCATCTATTTACACGTTTGTCTCTACAACTAAAAAGCTATAAGCTCGTAGAACTCAGAGTCAGGGTACTGTTCATCTTACATCACTAGAACCTGGCACAGTGAGTGGTAGAGAGTAAGTACTTTATAATTGTATTTGGAGTAGTGAATAAAATATTTTAAATCGATACAGCCCTTTGGAAATCAGTCTGGCAAAATGCATTGAATACCTTAAAATACATATATTGACTAATTCTAATATAACCTAAGTAAATCATTCAATCTTAAACAAAAATGCCTATGTAAAAATATTTATCAATTATAGTAGCAAAACTTGGGTATGGGTTAAATGTCTATTTGTAAATAAAGGTTAAGCAATCTACCACACACATGTCTACACATTGGAGTATTGTCCGGGTTTTATAAACAATGCTAAGAAAGAGCACAGAAAAGTGATCATGAAGTCACTTCTAATTAAATAAAATTTAAGTATTAAAATTGTATTTTAAATACTGTATGCATGTATTCATTTTTGAAAAAAATTAAAACAAGCTAATTACAGGAAACACAATACATGAAAGAAATAGACAAACATATCATGTGTTTGGTGAATGATCAATGGGCATTTTACTTTTATTTTCTTATGTAATTTCCAAATTTTCTTAAATAAGTTTGTTCTTTTTTTTTTGAGACAGAGTCTTGCTCTGTCACCCAGGCTGGAGTGCAGGGGCACGATCTCGGCTCACTGCAAACTCCACCTCCCACCTCCTGGGTTCATGCCATTCTCCTGCCTCAGCCTCCCAAGCAGCTGGGATTGCAGGCATCCACCACCACACCCGGGTAATTTTTTGTATTTTTAATAGAGACAGTGTTTCACTGTGTTAGTCAGGATGGTCTTGATCTCCTGACCTCGTGATCCACCCACCTCGGCCTCCCAGAGTGCTGGGATTACAGGCATGAGCCACCGTACCTGGCAAGTTTGCTCATTTTATAATGAAAATAATGTCATTGAAGACTTCCATTTCCAACCATTACAGAGTAATAGGAACCAAAATTTGCCTCCCACCCTAAACAACTATAAGACTGAACAAAATATATGAAATAACAGTTTTAGACATTGAACAAGAAGTGGCAGAGAATAATCCAGGAGAAAAAGTAAATAAATGATGTAAGCACTATGAATGCCCCAGCTCCGAGTCACAGCACAAGCAGAAGCAGCCCATGTATAACCTGGAGGTCTCCCTGAGTTGAGGAAACAGAGTTCAGAGTTCAAGAGGCAAGAATTCTCAGAATAGAGCACCAGAGAGGAGAGAGCTTCACAGAGAGAGAGAGTCTCAGAGAGTTGAAGAGGATTTCCCTTGAGTCTTCTCAAGGGAAACTAGTAAGACTAAGGAAAGAATCACCAGAAAGGAAGAGGCTTTTCTTAATGAAGAACTGAAATTACTAATTCAATCTCTTATTATAGATTTATTCAGATTTTCTATGTTTTCTGATCATTTTTGGTAATTTGTTTTTCTAGGGCTTTGTCCATGCCACATAGGTTATCTAATTTGTTAATATACAGTTGTTCATAGTATTTCCTTATAATTATTTTATATCTGTAATATCAGTAGTAATGTCTCCTCTTTCATTTTAAATTTTAGTGAGTCTTGTCTCTGTCTCTCTCTCTCTCTCACACACACACACACGCACACACACAAACACATACCACCATCCGTTTACCTGAATGTGAGTCCATTTTGTTGATGTTTTCAAAGAACCAACTTTTCGATTCATTGATGTTCTCTATTGTTTTTCTGCTCTATTCCATTCTATTCTATTCTAACATTTATTATTTATTTCCTTCTGCTTGCTGTAGGTTTAGTGTGCTCTTCTTTTCTTGGTTTCCTAAGGTAAAACTTTAGGTCATTTATTTGACAATTCTCTCTCTCTTTTTTTAATACAGGTATTTGTAGCTATAAATTTCCCTCTATGCACTGCTTTAGCTGATTCCCTTAAGTTTTGCTATGTTGGAAAAGAAAAACAAATACCACATGTTCTCACTTATAAGTGGAAATTAAACATCAGTATACATGGGCACAAAGAGGGGAACAGTAGACACTGGAACCTACTTGAGGGTGGAAGGTGGGAAGACAGTGAGAGCTGAAAAACTACCTATCAAGTACACTATGTTCGCTACCTGGGTGACAAAATCATTCACACCAAACCTCAGGGACACACAATCTACTCATGTAACAAACCTGCACATGTATCCCCTGAACCTAAAATAAAAGTTGAAAAAAAGAGATTTGGTATGCAGTGTCATCTCAAAGTACTTTCAAATCTTCTTTGTAATTTATTCTTATACTCATTGGTTATGAAAGAGTGTGTTCTTCAATTTCCACATGTTTGTGAAATTCCCAATTTTCCTTTTCTTACTGATGTTTAATTATATTTCATTATAGTTAAAAAATACTTTGCATGATCTCAATTCTCTTAAATTTTTTGATGTTTCAATTCTTTTAAATGTTTTGATGCCTAGCATATGGTCTATCCTGGAGAATGTTTCATGCATTATTGGTAAAAAAGTGTCTTCTGGTATTATTTAATAGAGTAACTTAGAGATGTCTGTTAGGTCGACTATTTGGTCTATAGTGCTGTTCAACTTTCATGTTTCTTTGTTGACATTTTGACTAGTTATTCTATCAATTATTAAACATGGTGGATTGAAATCTCGAACTATTATTGTTGAATTTCTTATTTCTCCTTTGAATTTTGACAATTTTTCTTCATTTAATTTGGTAATTTGTTGTTAGGTGCATATATGTTTATATTTGTTTAATCTTTCTTATAAATTGACCTTTTCAATATTATGAAAATGTTCTTCTTTGCCTCTAGTTACAATTTTGTCTCAAAATTTATTTTGTCTGATATGAGTATAGCCAGTCAAGTTGTCTATTGGTTTTTGTGTGCATGGTATATCTTTTCTCATTATTTTACTTTCAATCTATTTGTGTCTTGAATCTTAATTCTATTTCTTGTATGTGGTTTATAGTTGGAATATGTTTTGTTTGTTTGTATACTTACTTTTAAAATCCATTGTGCCAATATCTGCTTTCCACTAGAGCACCTATCCCATTTACACTTAATGTAACAAATAGTTACATTATTGTAATTAATTAGAAGGTAGGATTTATGGCTGCCCCTTTGTTACATGTCTACATGTCTTACGTCATTTTTGTCCTCTATTTTTTCATTACTGCATTTTTTTTGTCTCAAATAGGTATGTTCTAATGTACCATTTAAATTCCATTGTTCTTTCTTTTACCAAGTTTTTGTGAGGTGCTTTCCTAGTGTTCTTTAAACCAGATAGGAAAAGTTTCTCCAAAATATATTTATAGTTTTATATGTACCCATGTAGTTATCCTTACTGATGCTCTTTATTACTTCATGTGGATTCACATTACCATCTAGCATTCTCTCATTTCAGCCTGAAGAACTTCCTACTATTTCTTATAGGGAATGTATTTTAGCAACAAATTCTGTTATATTTTTCTATGTAATATCTCAGTGTCTGCTTTATTTTTGAAGGATATAAAATTTTTGGTTAACTATGGGGTTCCCCCTCCCACCCACCCCCAGCACTTAATAGATCATCCTTATGCCTTCTGGCTTCCATGGTTTCTGATAAGAAGTCAACTGTTAATCTTATCAAGGAGCTCTTATAAGTGATGACTCACCTTTCTCCTGGTGCTCTGAAGATTCTTGTCTTTGGTTTTGGCAATTTTATTATGATGTATATAGATGTGAATTTATTTTAGTTTATCCTACTTGGAGCTTGTTGAGCTTTTTGGATATGCAGATTAATGCAGTTCATTAAATTTGCTAAATTTTCAACCATCATTTAAAAAATATATTTTTCAGCTGGGCGCGGTGGCTGAAAAATGGTGGCTGTAATCCCAGCACTTTGGGAGGCCGAGACGGGCGGATCACGAGGTCAGGAGATTGAGAACATCCTGGCTAACACAGTGAAACCCCGTCTCTACTAAAAAAATACAAAAAACTAGCCGGGTGAGGTGGCAGGCACCTGTAGTCCCAGCTACTCCAGAGGCTGAGGCAGGAGAATGGTGTAAACCCGGGAGGCGGAGCTTGCAGTTAGCTGAGATCCAGCCACCGCACTCCAGCCTGGGCGAGAGAGTGAGACTTCATCTCAAATATATATATATATAATATATATATTTTTTCTTCTCCTTTTTCTTTCTTCTCTTCTCTGGAATTCCTACTATGAATGTGTTGGCACACTTAATGGTATAAAATATTTGTTTCACAAATCTCTGGGAATCTATTCATTTTTCTTTCTATTCTTCAAACTAGGTAATCCCAAATGACCTATCTTCAAGTTTGCTAATTCTTTCTTTTGCCAACTCAAAGTTGTTATTGAGCATCTCTACCAAATGTTTTGTTTTAGTTATTGATTATATTGGTCCATTTTCATGCTGCTGATAAAGAGTTACCCGAGACTGGGCAATTTACAGAAGAAACAGGCTTGCAGTGAGCTGAGATCGCGCCACTGCACTCCAGCCTGGGCGACTGAGCGAGACTCCGTTTCAAAAAAAAAAAAAGAAAGAGGTTTAATTGGACTTACAGTTCTACATGGTGGCTGAGGAAGCCTCACAATCATGGCAGAAGGCAAAGAGGAGCAAGTCCCATCTTACATGGATGGCAGCAGGCAAAGAGAGAATGAGGAAGATGTAAAAGCAGAAACCCCTGATAAAACTATCAGCTCTCGTGAGACTTAGTCACAATCATGAGAACAGTATGGGAAACTGCTCCCATGAGTCAATTATCTTCCACTGGGTCCCTCCAACAACACGTGAGACTTATGGTAGTACATACAATTCAAGATGAGATTAGGGTGGGGACACAGAGCCAAACTGTACCTCTGACTTTTCAACTCCAGGTATTTAAATATAATTTCTATCTTTTTATTAACATTCTCTATGTGGTGATACATTGCTCTCATACGTTCCTTTAGCTTTTAAAACATGGTTCTGGCCGGGCGCGGTGGCTCAAGCCTGTAATCCCAGCACTTTGGGAGGCCGAGATGGGCGGATCACGAGGTCAGGAGATCGAGACCATCCTG
>NW_012122765.1:132194-138258 GCF_000951035.1 Colobus angolensis palliatus | reverse complement strand
CGAGACCATCCTGGCTAACACGACGAAACCCCGTCTCTACTAAAAAATACAAAAAACTAGCCGGGCGAGGTGGCGGGCGCCTGTAGTCCCAGCTACTCGGAGGCTGAGGCAGGAGAATGGCGTAAACCCGGGAGGCGGAGCTTGCAGTGAGCTGAGATCCGGCCACTGCACTCCAGACCGGACAACAGAGCGAGACTCCGTCTCAAAAAAATAAAAAATTAAAAAAATTAAAAAATAAAATAAAAAATAAAACATGATTCTTTAGTTCTTTGAACATACTTTAAAAAGTTGCTTTCTGTCTAGTAAGTCCAACATCTGGGCTAACTCAAGGACAGTCTCTATTGACTGCTTCTTTTTTTCCTCCTGTGTATGGACCATTCTTTTCTGTTTCTTTGTAGTTGTTACTATTTGTTTGTATAGTAGCTTTTCTAAACCTACTCTGTAAAGTCTGAATTTCTTATTATGAGCAGCCACTGAGGACTCTGCTCAGTTCTCTTAATGATCAATTATTGATTTGGCAGAGATTTCCTTAAATGCCTTGAACCAATAAGTCTCCTACCGCTTATCAAGGGACCCTGTGTGTGTTAGGTCACACCTTCAATGCCATAGCCTTCATTGCCTGCATGTGTTAGACCTCAAGGTCATCCAGAGATAAGAGATTAGGGCCTTCTCAGTGCTTTCCTGGCCATGTACACAGCCTCACATATGTGCTTGGTCTTCTAGACCCCAGGAATATATTGGTGCTTTGAATATCTCATTCCCCAGATCTCTTACATTTACTTTATTTATTTTATTTTATTTTATTTGGCCCCAGCTGGTACAGACATTGCTACAGACAGCTGTGACTTTAGATAACTGTACTGATTGTTTTTGATACACGTCCTTGGGATCAGGCTTTTCAGACTGAACAAGCTTTGAGTCAGGTCAAATATCGACAAACCCTACAAACAGAGTTTCTCCGCGGAACTTTCATAGAGGTCAAACATTTTCCCTTTTTGAGGCACCCCAAAGCCATTTGATCCCTTCCATTGGCAGTTAGGTTGCTGGTTGTCATGGATACCACGGTTATGAAACTACTGGTCTTCAAGGCTATTGCAGAGCTGAGGAGAGGGAGATGGGACTACAGCAGGTTAATGCCACAAATCTTGTTGTTTTTACTGAGATTCAGCCTTTTAAAAAACTAGATTGTTGTAAGACTTTGCTTAATTTCCAGAGTTCTGAAAATACTGATTTCAACAATTTTTTATGTTTCTTTTTTTAGAACTTTTATTTTAAGTTCAGGGGTACAAGTCCAGGTTTATTTCATAGATAATACATAGGTAAACTCATGTCATGGGGGTTTGTTGTACAGATTATTTCATCACCCACGTATTAGGCCTAGTACCCATTAGTTGTTTATCTGATCCCCTCCCTCCTTCCACTCTCCAACTGAGAGGCCCCAGTGTATGTTGTTCATCTCTATGTGTCCGTGTGTTCTCATCATTTAGCTTCCACTTATAAGTGAGAACATGCTGTATTTGGTTTTCTGTTGCTGTGCCAAGTCTGCTGAGGATAATGCCTGCCAGTTTTATCCATGTCTCCACAAAGGACATGACCTCAGTCTTCGTTATGGTTGCATAATATTTCATGGTGTATATGTACCACATTGTCTTTATTCAGTCTATCATAGATGAGCATTTAGGTTGATTCCATGCCTTTGCTATTGTGAACAGTGCTGCAATGAATATATGTGCTCATGTGTCTTTATAATAGAATGATTTCTATTTTATTCCTTTGGGTATATGTCCAGTAATGGGATTGCTGGGTCAAATGGTATTCCTGGTTCTAGGTCTTTGAGGAATTGCCACACTGTCTTCCACAATGGTTGAACTCATTTATATTCCCACCAACAGTGTAAAAGTGTTCCTATTTCTCCACAGCCTTGCCAGCATCTGTTGTTTCTTGACTTTGTAATCGCCATTCTGATTGGCACGAGATGGTATCTCATTGTGGTTTTGATTTGCATGTTTCTAATAATCAGTGATGTTAAGCTTTATCTCTAATTATTTTGGCCACATGTATGTATTCTTTTGGAGAGTGTTTGTTCATGTCCTTTGCCCACTTTGTAATGGGTTTGTTTGTTGTAAATTTGTTTAAGTTCCTTACAGATACTGGATATTAGACCTTTGCTGAATGCACAGTTTGCAAAAATTTTCTCCCATTCTGTAGGTTGTGTGTTTACTCTGTTGATAATTTCTTTTGATATGCAGAAGCTCTTTAGTTTAATTAGATCCCACTTGTCAATTTTAGCTTTTATTGCAATTGTTTTTGGTGTTTTCCTCATGAAATCTTTGCCCATGCCTACGTCCTGAATAGTATTGTCTAAGTTGTCTTACAGGGTTTTTATAGTTTTGTTTACATTTATGTCTTTAATCCATCTTGAATTAATTTTTGTATATGGTATAAAGAAGAAGTCCAGTTTCAATCTTCTGCATGTGGCTAGCGGATATCCCAGCACCATTTATGGAATAGGGAATCCTTTCCCCATTGCTTGTTTTTGTCAGGTTTGTTGAAGATCAGATCATTTCAGGTGTGCAGTCTTATTTCCGGGGTCTCTATTCTGTTCCACTGGTCTATGTGTCTTTTCTTGCACAAGCACCATGCTGTTTTTGTTACCATAGCCCTGTAGCATAGTTTGAAGTCAGGTAGTGTGATGCCTCTAGCTTTGTTCTTTTTGCTTAGGATTGCCTTGGCTATTCAGGCTCTTCTTTGGTTCCACATGACTTTTAAAATAGTCTTTACTCGTTCTATGAAGAATGTCAATAGTAGTTTAATGAAAATAGTAATCAATGTATAAATTGCTTTGGGTAGTACGGACATTTTACTGATATCCATGACATTTTCTTCCTATCCATGAGCATGGAAAGTTTTTCTTTGTTTGTATCGTCTCTGATTTCTTTGAGCAGAGGTTTGTAGTTCTCCATGTAGAGATCTTTCACCTCCCTAATTAGCCATATTCCTAGGTATTTTAATCTTTTTGTGGCAATTGTGAATGGGGGTTCATTCCCAATTTGGCTCTTGGCCTGATTGCTGTTGGTGTATAGGAATGCTAGTGATTTTTGCGTATTGATTTTGTATCCTGAGATTTTGCTGAAGTTGTTTATCAGCTTCAGAAGTTTTGGGACTGAGACAATGAGGTTTTCTAGATATAGGATCATGTCATCTGCAAACAGGGATAGCTTGACCTCCTCTTCCAGTACTATGTTGAAGAGGAGTGGTGAGAGAGGGCATCCTTGTCTTTTGCCTGTTTTCCAGGGGATGCTTTCAGCTTTTGCCCATTTAGTATGGTGTCAGCCATGGGTTTGTCATAGATGGCTCTTATTATTTTGAGGTATATTCTTTCAATACCTAGCTTATTGGGAGTTTTAAACATAAATGAATGTCAAATATTATCAAAAACCTTTTCTTCATCTATTAAGATAATCATGTGGTTTTTGTTTTTAGTTCTGTTTATGTGATGAATCACATTTATTGATTTGCATATGTTGAACCAACCTTGCATTCCAGAGATGAAGCCAACTTAATTGTGATGGATAAGCTTTTTGATTGCACCACATTTTCTTTATCCAATCCATCATGGATGTGCACCTGGGTTTATTTCATGTCTTTGCTATTGTGAATAATGCTGTAATGAACACACGAGTGCATGTGTCTTTGGTAGAACAATTTATTTTCTTTTGGCTATATACCCAGTAATGAGATTGCCTACTTTTTAATGAGATTGATTTTTCTTTCTTGTAAATTTGTTTAAGTTCCTTGTAGATTCTGCATATTAGGCCTTTGTCAGATGGATAGGTTGAAAAAATTTCTCCCACTCTGTAGGTTGCCTGTTCGCTCTGATGATAATTTCTTTTGCTGTGCAGAAGCTCTTTAGTTTAATTAGATCCCATTTCTCAACTTTTGCTTTTGTTGCAATTACTCTTGGCAAGTTCATCATATCCATATTCTGAATTCTACTTCGGTGATTTCAGCCATCTCAGCCTCATCCTGCTTCTGAACCCTTGCTGGAGAGGTGATGTGGTCATCTAGAGAAAAGAGGGCATGCTGACTTTTTGTGTCTTCAGCGTTCTTGTACTGATTCTTTTTCATATTTGTGTGGGCTTATTTACCTTCAGTCTTTGAGGTTGCTGACCTTTGGCTGGAGAATTTTGTTTTTTTAACAGTCTGGCCACCTTTCCATAGGGCTGTTGTGGTTTGCTGGGGGTCCACTCCGGTCCCTAGTCACCTCAGATTTTCCAGTACCTGGAAGTATCACTAGTGAAGGAGCTTCCTTTGGGAGCTCCATCCCAGGGAGGTACAAACCTGTTGTTGGCCCGAACACACCTGTACATGGTGACTGGAGACCCTGGTTGGGAGGTCTTGCCCAGTCACTCAGGAGGAATGGGATCAGGGTCCCACTTAAAGAAGCAGTCTGGCCTCGCTTTCGTAGAGCAGCTGGGCTGTGCTGGGGGATCCCTTCCTCCCTCCATCAGTTTGAACACTCCAAAGCCTGCAGGGTGGAATACCTGAGTTGCCCAAACAGCAAAGTTAGTGGCCTGCCCTCCCTCTGGGAGCTCTGTCCCAGGGAGAATTCAAATTTCTGTTAGCCAGAGAAATTCTGGTTCTCCACTACCAGCAGGGATGGTTGGAGGCCCTGACTGGGAGGTTCCACCCAGTGAGGAGAAAAGGGATCAGGGATCCAATTAAAGAAGCAGTATAGTCATGCTTTTGTAGAGCAGCTGTGTTGTGCTGGGGTACTGCTTCTGCCCTGGTCGACTTGGGTTCTCCAAAGTCTGTAGGCTGGAAAAACTAAGTCGCCCAAACAGCAAAGATAGCAGCCCACCTGTCCCTCTGGAAGTTCTGTCCCAGGGAGAATTCAAATGTCTGTCAGCTGGAGAAGACTAGTGGAGGTGGCTGGAGGCCCCATTTGGGAAGTCAAGCCCAGTGAGGAGGAACAGACCCAGGACCTTGGCCAAAACGCAGTCTGGCCAAGTTTTGGTAGAGCAGCTGTGCTGTGGTGGGGATCCCTCCTCCCTCCATCAGTTTGGACTCTCCAAAGCTTGTAGGGTTGAATGGCTGAGTCGCTCAGACAGTAAAGATGGTGGCCCGCCCCTCCCCCAGGGACCTCTGTCCCAGGGAGGCACAGCACTGCTGCTGGTGTCTGAAATTCCAAGCCAGTGGGTCCTATCCTGTGAGGTGCCATGGAAGTTACTGCTGGACTCCCTGGATTCAGCCTTTCTTAGGGTTATGTACGGGGGTCTATTCTCCCACTTTGCTGGAGTTGCAGTTACTTTTGCTGGGAAGCTGCGAGCGGGAGTATCTAAAGCTTCGGATCTCCAAAGCTTCGGGTCTCCACATATGTCTGAGTGGCTGCTCTGCGAGACTCCACATAGCTCTATGTGCCGGAATGAAGGCCCTGGTGCAGTGGCTTCTGAGGTGATCTCCTGAACTGAGGGTTGCAAAGATCCGTGGGAGAAGCATGGTTTCCCAGGGTGACACGTTCACTCACCACTTCCGTGGGCAGGGGAGGTTCCCTTGACTCCGTGTTACTCCCAGGTGGGCCATCATCCTGCCTTGCTTTTCTCCATTCTCTGTGGGTTGTTTCCTTTATTAGTTCCAATGCGAGTACCTGGATGCTTCAGTTGAAGGTGCTGTATTTACTCGCCCCTTCCATTCCTCTCTGTGAGAACCATGCGCCCTAGCTGCTTCTAGTGGGCCATCTTGGCCACGCCCTGGATAATTTTTCTTGTTTCCTCTTAGGAGGAGAGGGTTTTCAGGGGTCCTTACTCCACCATTGCAGAAGTTCTGCCTCTTATTTCCCTTTATTTGTCATGCAAAAGGCACTATAAAATATATACTCTTTTTGGTACTTGCTTTTTCCCCCAATTTACCAATACATCTTAGAAATAATTCCATATAAGTTCACAGAGATCATTTAAAAATTTTAAACTCCATTTAAAAAACTACTTCGTGGGCCGGGCGCGGTGGCTCAAGCCTGTAATCCCAGCACTTTGGGAGGCCGAGACGGGCGGATCACGAGGTCAGG
>NW_012122765.1:101833-131899 GCF_000951035.1 Colobus angolensis palliatus | reverse complement strand
GGGCGCCTGTAGTCCCAGCTACTCGGGAGGCTGAGGTAGGAGAATGGTATAAACCCGGGAGGCGGAGCTTGCAGTGAGCTGAGATCCAGCCACTGCACTTACATTTATGTACTTTTAGATTACTTTATTTCTTCAAGATAATTTATCTTTAATACTTAAAGTTATATGGCGCTAGATGCTGTACTAAGTATCTTTATGCATTATCTGATGTAATCCTCAAATAATAATTATAAATAGTAATAATAATTCTTGAATAATAATTTAAAGTAGGTATAGCCATAGGTGGTATCTTGTTTTACCATGAGAAACTGATGTCTATTGAGATAAAGAAAGCTGCCTAAGGTTATAAAGCTAGAAGGTGATGAAACCAGGTCTAGATCTCTCATCTCTCTGACACCAAAGCTCTTGCTGTCACTTACTATGTCATATATTGAAGAAAGCCCTTGATAATCGAAAGCCACCAGTCCCGAGTCCCCAGTTTGGCACTGGAACAATGCAACTTGAGCAGCTTCAGAGGAAAATAGTGCATCATGATGGTACATTCATGGGTCCTCCCAGGTATCAGAAGATTCACCAGAAGACATGGTCTCAAGAAGCAAAAGCCAAAGCAGGAGAGAAGAAATTGGAAGCTGCTAAGAAAGTGATGTTTGTGTGCACACGGGCGATATCTCAATCTTCCCACGGACAAGAAAGATTCTTAAGAGAGATTAGAGATTCTTCAAAAACAGCTGAAAACAGAATCGGAGAAATACAGTTGCTAATGTAGAGCTGCCAAATTTAGCAAATAAAAATAGAGAACATCTAGTTAAATTTGAATTTCAGAGAAACAAGTAATTTTGTAATATAAGCATGCCCTGCTTACTTTACTATGAGTATACTTATACTAAAAAAATTACTTCTTGTTTTCTGAAATTCAAATATAACTGGATGTTCTGTATTTTATCTGGCAATCCTATGTAATATGTCTCCATTTACCTCCCAAGCTACTGAGGCCTGCAGAAAACAGTTACGCATGACACAGAAATAACTAGAAATATCACCATCACTGGAATGCCTTCCCAGCATCTTGCATCATGTATTCAGTACTATATGACCTTGAACATGTTTGTCTCTTGACACTTGAGTTTCTCTTATTGCAAAACAGAATTCTCACTAGAGATAAGAAGAGCCAGCCAGTATATGTAAGGTCCCTTTACACAGTATTGCATGTATCATATGCTCACTAATTTTCAAAAGAAATTGTACTATGATTTTGGAGTTTCTTTACACTCCCTTGACAGTTTTAGAGTCAGCCTTCTCATTTTTTCTCCATTCCGTTTTGTCTTTTTTTAAGGGTAGGAAATTGAGAACTGACTAGCAGGCTTGGAGGACTGAGATGTAGTCCTGATATATTCTGTAATTGATATATAGTCTGTTTGGATGTGGGTGGGTTGGGGGACTCTCGTTGTTCTTCAAATCTGGTAAGAAATTTATCAACAAGTTGACTGATATTCTTCCTTCTCCCCTAAGGGAGGCCAGAATATCCATCAGATTCTGAGTATACCTACATCCATGCCCTTCAGCTGTGGTAGGGGTTGGTTATCTAGACATAGCCCATGACCCAGGTGATAGAAGCTACTAGGTAAACCAAGCAGTCACATTGAAGCAAGCTATGAAAAGTGCTCTTGGTATATCAGGTTCTATATCCGAATTCAGTGGAGATCTTGACCTCCACAAGTTGAAACCGGAAAGGGTCCTGTGCCTACTTTGTAAAATCCATTGATTTATTAAATAACATCACTGTATATCCAAAATGGTCTCCTACCTTCTCCATTAAACACATAAACGTTCAAAGATTCATAAGTTGCTCATGACTCTCTGTAACAGATCTGTTTGATCCTTTTGGAGGCAAAACTTAAGTGCTACAGCAATGACAAATTTATGATTTTCTGATAGAGTTTTTTTTAATATACTTTAAGTTCTAGGATACATATGCAGAAGTTTTCAAATAGCAACAGTCTGAATGTCCGGCTTTTTTCTGACCATTTCTCAAAGATTTCAGACAGATCCTTTTATAAAGAAAAAGCCTGAAGATGTATTCTCTTTTAGCACTTGCTAAAATTTTTTGTTCATAGCTGTTCCTACTGGAAACATTTGAAGAAAGGGTAATTCCTCTACAGGTCTTTATTTGATCTACTCAGGTAGCATCTGAGTATAACTGTGAAATATTTTATAGGGTAACATGTCCCCTTGGGAAAAATCCTGATAATGATTCTAGTAAAACCTTAGTAAATTTTCATGAAAGAGCCAAAGTAAAGTATTATCCTGAGAACTGAGACTTCGAAACTTTGGGGATTATCTGAAATTTTATAGATGAACATCTATCTAGCCACCTAAAAAATAAGTATATTGTTTCATTTGATTACCTCAAAAGCCTTATGAAGTCTGTCAGATGTTTAAAACTTCTTTACAGGTTGAGATTTTTTCAAAAAATATTCTTAATTTGTATTATTGTTAACTCTAATTTAAAATATCTGTCAAGTGCAAGTTTCTCAAATGACTAATTCTAGGTTAAAATTTGAAATTATTTGTGACTTTCATTGGCACAGTGCCTACTGGCAACGCCTCCATTTCTTTTAAAATGTAAGATACATTGCTCTTCAAAAATTGTTTTGTACAATGAACACACTATCTGTAGCATCATTAAGAAACAAAAGCCTCGTGGAATAGGTGTCATTATTCTCATTTTGCAATGAGACTCTGAAAACTGAAGAGTTATTCCCGAGGACACACAGTTGATATTTTAACCAAGGTCTTCTGTTTCAAACACAGTCACACATGATATTTAGATGAGACATTATTTATAACCAATATTGGTTTAATGAGAGTACTGAATATGGCTTAAGTGAATGTTAGCAAAATTAACAACTTTGACATTGATAACTTTGGTGTGGTTGATATTAACGTCAATAATAAATGAAGAGAAGCAGAAAGTTAATTTTGAAGGAACCCTGAGATGTTGGAAAGTGATAAAATCTTGGGCATAAATAAAGAACCCTTTTCTGAAGGGCGCATCTGTAAGAGGCATGCCAGTTGGCTGATATTCTGAATCATTACCAGGATGATCACATACTCATGGCTGCTTAGATGAGGATCCATTTCTCCCAGCAGAGTCGACCATTGCTCAAACACCCCAGATTGTGGCTATCTCGTCCTTGATGTTCTAGCCCCTGGGGTCAGGAGTTCAGCTTGAAAGCAGGTCCTCCATTATCCCTTTACAAGAGATTCTCAGTGTAGCGCCCTTAACACTTCCTGATTTCATGTTGTCTGCCTTTTGATCTATAACTGTGTATGAGTTTTGTCAAAACATAGGGAGTTAGTGGGAATCAGGCTGTTATAAAAAAAAAAAACAAGCCAATTAGGTCATTCAACCCTTCATAAAAATCACCCATGATGGCAATTCGGTCATCATTTAACTAAATAAAACCAAGAAGAATTCTGGTGTGGCTACAAAGCTGTATCTAACATCTAAATTAAGTACTTATCTCTTTTCCTCTCTTTATTTCTACTTTTAAAATACGTATTAGAGGTTGAGAAGCTTCCAGGTCAAAGTATACAAAAGAATTATTAACTATTATTTCTCCCCATAGATTGCACCTCACATAAGCTTGGAGTTGCACAGTAGAACCTGGTGGCAGAGGGACCCTTGCTTGGGCTTTGTCTGGAGAACTCCAGCTCCCAGCTTATCCTTCTGGTTCATGGTCCTAGTTTAGCCTCATCACTTAGCCACCCTGGGCTACATTTTCTTTACTGGCAAAATGAAATAGAAAGAATAAGTAAGACCTACTATTTGATAGTGCAACAGGGTGATCATAGTTAATAATAACAATTGTACATTTTAAAATAACTTAAAGAGTATAATTGGATTGTTTGTAAGTCAAAGGATAAATGCCTGAGGGGGTGGATGCCCCATTCCCTATGATGTGCTTATCCCACATTCCATGCCTGTATCAAAACACCTCTTGTATCCCATAAACATAAACACCTACTATGTACCCACAAAAATTAAAAATAAAAAAAAAATTAAAGAAAATTTAGAAGTGAAGAAGAAACCCAAGGTAAAGAAGATGGGTGAAATAATAAAACTCTAAATGATTTTCCACTTCCAAATTCTATATTTTCCAAATGATTGCAGGGAAAACAGCTTCTCACTTTCACTGAAGCTCTCCTACTGTCACTTATGCCCACATGGAGGTTGGGTGCATCTAAATGTAAGGGAGAGTGCCAGGAAGGTGAGAAGAAATCTCCAGGTCAATCAGCGCCCAGTCTGTGATTTCCTGTCTATCTTGAAAATGGGGATTTCCCAAGCTTCAGAGCCAGCCTCACTCATTAGGGATAACAATCAGGGTAATTAACAATGGGTGTGCACCGCACAATCAGAAAGACCCAATGGTATTTGGCAGTGAAAAGTTTTATAAAGGAACGGTTGGCTCCCTTTTGTCTGTGGTTAGGTAAAGATGAAAAAATAGAGGCCGGGCGCGGTGGCTCAAGCCTGTAATCCCAGCACTTTGGGAGGCCGAGACAGGCGGATCACGAGGTCAGGAGATCGAGACCATCCTGGCTAACACGGTGAAACCCCGTCTCTACTAAAAATACAAAAACTAGCCGGGCGAGGTGGCGGGCGCCTGTAGTCCCAGCTACTTGGGAGGCTGAGGCAGGAGAATGGCGTAAACCCGGGAGGCGGAGCTTGCAGTGAGCTGATATCTGGCCACTGCACTCCAGTCCAGGCGACAGAGCGAGACTCTGCCTCAAAAAAAAAAAAAAAAAGAAAAAATAGAAAACTCAATTAAAATTATCCTAGAGAGTCTTTATTGCTTTAAAATAAGAGGAGTGAAAATGTAATGCATCTGAGGACATTAACTAATAGCTATTAGTGTTTGCAGTATGTTTACTGAACCCTGTAAAATGAGATGGTCATTTATAGAACTTCCTCTTTCCAGAAAATTCTGTGACTACCTAAGCAGCTTGACTGTCCCTTGTGAGGAAAGGATGTGTTTTTTTGAGTGCACAAAAGAGAAGTCCCTCCAGTGTCTCCCATGAGGTACTGTGTGGGAGAGAAACTCAGTCTTAGCCAAATCACTGTCCCACAGTGAAGTGCCTTATGTGACCTAGGAGAGGGTAAGTCAAGTAACCTTAAATTCATGAGAACTGCTTTTGTTTATAGCGGCAGAGGCTTGAGAAGATGTGGGCTGGATGAGGAGCCGACGTACTGTATACTAATGCTAGGACTGTCCTAGGCCCCAGGAAATAAGAAGGGGAACTCGGCCAACAAGGGGCCAGCCCTGAATGGAGCTCACGGTTTAGCAAAGGAGATTGATTTAAGGGAGTAGGCCTAAACTGTGACTTCCTGGCAGTGCTGACCTTGGGATTGTCCGAGAATCAGAGATAGCCTTAAAATTGGGACAAGGCAATGAGGGAGAAGTACAAGGCACAGAGGAAAATGGGTTGGTCCATTTTCGGTGGCACAAGGACTCCCGCAACATCCATTTGCAGAACCTCAGAGAAGTCAATAGGAACCCTTGAAATTAATCACAAGAATGAGTGTCGCCATTTTCCAGGTCTCTATGATATGCTTGTGGCCAGGCACTTCCCATACATCATCTCACTTAAAATAGGGGTCAGACACTTGACACTCCACTTTTGAAAGCTTGATGACCCATAATTAGAGTGTGCGGAAGGGCTCCCTACTTAGAGTTTGGATACAGAACATGCTTTCATTCACAAGGAAAGAATGACAATCAGGATTTCAGGTGTGCTACTGCTTTATTAAATTGTCCTAATAACGCATTGTTCATATGCAGAGATGTGATAACTGACTGACGGACCCTCAGGACCATATAATTGTGGGATTGTTTCACTAGCAATGAGAGTAAGTTTGGCCTCTTATAAAATCTGCCAGCTAGGTGGATGGCTGGTGGTCATGGGGCAGTACGGTGCCACGGAACACAGACTCATGGCTTGAGTGTCCCAATTCCCTGCCCCACCGCCCGGCCACTGGGTTGGGGGAAGCATGACTATAATTGATTTGCTTCAGTATCAAGTTCAGAAGTGTGGCTTCATGCTCATGACCAGACATTGTATCACTGGGACTTGAGTTTGAGGACTGTGTAATTTTACTGATGTCACGATGGTTTTTTAAGCCACTGTGTAAAAAGTTAAATGCAAGTATTGAAATCTCCACTAAATACGGATGTTTCTGCTCAACTAATACAAGCAGCTTAGTCAGCTCATCAAAGGATTAGTTTTAAGAGACCTAAAAATAGAGCACCATGTGATGTGCCACTAGCATCTTTGTCCAGTATCCCTGACGATTAATAATCAATTTAAAAGAGATATTTATTTGTGGAGTATTTATCAGAATCCATGCAATGCTATTCACCAGCACAGTTTCTCATTTTTTTCTTCAGGCTATTTAAATAATAGAAAAAAATACAAAATTAGGAAAAAATATTAAAATATTTCTAGCATACTTACATTTAATATTAAATTCTAACCAAAATTTGACCAGAGCAAAAGAGAATTGTAAAACCATGTGACTCTTCCAGCCATGTGAGTGGGCAGGGCAGAAAAAGTGGGGAGCAAATGGAATAAATGGTGAGAGACAACATATAATTCATAATGCCCATAAAAATAGCTGTCCTTTGAACCAAAAGTTGTAATAATGCCTAAAATAAGTCATTGTGTAAGGAATTTTAACAGGGCCAAAATTTGCTATGCCTCTTAAATTACTAACAAACATTTGGACTTGTTTTGGAGCGGTTTTTTTTGAACAAATCGTTTGAACATTTCATTGAATTTCCTCCTACATAACACTTAACTTTTGACATATGGTCAGCTAAAGATATTTTGGATTTTATTAAATAGGTAGGTCATGAAAAGAAGGCATGGGAGGGAGCAGATTCTTTGCCTTTTTCTCCTTAAATCTATGGGCAGGGGCTGGGTGTGGTGGCTTACGCCTGTAATCCCAGCACTTTGGGAGGCCAAGGCAGGTGGATCACCTGAGGTCAGGAACTTGAGACCAGCCTGGCCAACATGGTGAAACCCTGTCTCTACTAAAAATACAAAACAATTAGCCAGGCATGGTGGTGGGTGCCTGTAATCCCAGCTACTCAGGAGGCTGAGGCAGGAATCGCTCGAACCTGGGAGGTGGAGGTTGCAGTGAGCTGAGATCACACTAATGCACTCCAGCGCGGGTGACAAGAGTGAGACTCCATCTCAAAAAAAAAAAGAAAGAAAAGAAAAATTTATGGGCAGGTTCCACTGAGACCCCTAAGAATGCTGACCCATTAGAGTCCTATCCTCTTGGCCATCCTGGCATCCCTTTGACTAATGGGACTTCTTTCTACTTTTCTTTTTAAGGAACTAGAAGAAAGATACCAGTATTTCACGTGCACTAAATTAGGGTAGGGTTTTGAGAGATAAAGGCAAGGGGAAGAGAAGTGTGCATTTCAGGAAGGAAACAAAGTGAACAATTGTGGGCATGGGGTCAGGAGGAAGGAGCAGCTTACAGGAGACCAGTTTGGCTGGTGAAAAGACATGAGGCAATAGAAGAAAAGGAAGGGGAAGGAAGGTTAGGGCATATTACTAAGCTCTCCACCACGATTCAATTATATGACCTCAGTTATTAAACTGTCACTCTGATATCCTCCTCTAATATTTTTTTCAGCTCTCACATTTTCAGTGGAATCCTCCAGACTTGGATATTGTTGTCATGGAAAACCATGGGACTTGAGATACAGACTCAAGAGTCATTCATATGAAGGTGATATTTAAAGCAGTGGTTGGTAAATTTACCAAAGGATAATGTGAGGGGAGGGAAGACAAGACGATCAAGAGCAAAATTTAGCTTGAGGCCAGGAGTTCGAAACCAGCTTAGGCAACATAGCAAGACTCCTATGCAAAAAAAAAGAAAAAAAAAAAAGACGAACTCCGAGGGCCTCTAGTTCTCAGGTGTAGTGCTCTAGGTAATACACCTAATATCTGAAAGTCAGTAAGTTATGCAAGCTTGAGACGCCCAGGCGAAGTGCTACCAAACTGAAGCTCCTTGGAGGAGCCAAACCACCTGTTCACTATCTGGACAGATTTCATACCACTAGAGTTCACCAGACCTAGGAGGAGTTAGACCATGTCTATCTCACAATCCATGTCTTAGCTCTAATGGAAAAGAAGAGAGCCCATAGTGATGGTGCCTGATTTAGGAAAAGTTTGAGTTGTCTTCCTTAGGGGCCCTTTATCCAAGCTCTTTCTTCAGAAGCAGGGAAAACAGAAAAATATTTAGGAGCAAATGGAGATGCCAGAGAGGAAGAAGTGGGGATTGAGGAAGAATAAGGGTAGAGGCAGGAATGGCCCTGAATGCCTGGATGACCTTCCTCCCACCAGAGGTGAAGGGGTGGTGCCGTTGTATGGTACAAAGGTCCCCTAGAGGGAACCAGTGCTTTCCTCCCCAAATTGTTCATACCCAATAATAAACACATACCAGATAGCACACACAGGGAATGCTGAGGGCTGCTGGAAGCAGACCCAGGCCATCGGGAATCCCCTGAACCAAGGCATGAAAAACATTCTCTTCCTTTGCACCTGTAACACTCTCCCAGTATAACTGTTTCTCTTAAAGCCATAGGTGTCTGTTTTTGAGTTTGCTCCTTGGAGACAGAAACAGAATTACAATATGTGGTGTTTTTTCCTCATTTCCTGCTATAGGCTGTTTTAAGTTTCTGTGACAGCTTTTCTATTCCTTCCTTCAAACGGTGAATCTATGTATGGCCATGTTAATGACCGGGACATAGACTTAAAATGGGAATGCTTAGGAAATGGATGTTCTGTAACCAGTATTGTTTCATCTGCCATTATTGGGGAACAAGAAATCTCTCTACAGATTTCAAACCCACTTTGCTGGTGCAATGGAATGATCAAATAGACTCTCTCTTTGAAGATTTGGCATCTCATCCAGCCTCAGAGTCATTATTTAGATTATCATGGGGGTCATCGGTGACCTCAGTGCTGTGGCTCCTGGGAGAAGGACTGAGGATTAGAGCCAGAAGACGTGGGTTTCAGGACTGGCTCTACTTAGGAGCTGGGAGATTCCAGGCAAATTGCTTTAAAAACAAAATTCAAAATTCTCTAAGTCTGTTTCCTCCTCTGAAAAGTGAGAAAAAGATGCAAACCTACCTACTTCTCAGGATTATGTGAAGATTATAAAAATCCTCTGTGAAAGCATTTCCACCAACCTCAAACTCTCCACAACTGTGAGAGCTGGAGGCACATGAAACCAGGCTGAATCTGTAAAAATGGGATAGGTGCGTTCTAAAAGTTCGTTTATAAAAGAAACCTCCCAAGCGAGTTTGACTTCTTGTTCTTTATCTCTTTGTCCTTCAAGGGGCTGCCGGAAAAAAATGAGTCAAAGTTTTCCATTCAAGTTGCTTTTCAGGTTTCAGGTAGTTGTCAGTATCCTCAGAGAACAGATTAAAAAAATCAAGACTTTACAAGTTGTTTGTTTGTTTGTTTTAAAGTGACTTTTCCCAAATCTTGCAGCTAGCAAGTATCAGTGTTGGGATTCACATATCTGAACTTAAGGCCTGCAGAGACAAGCTGCTGGAAGTTCTGCTTTTCATAAAGACCTGAGGAGCATGCACAAAAAGACAGCGGAGGAACATGAGTCAAGCCCTGTAGCAGGACCTAGACGCTGAGGTGAGAGCCACTCCCGAAGCTCCGGGCAGGGCAGCGCTCAGGAGCGGCGCTTCTTCTGGTGGGAGAAACTGAATGGGACATTTGCAGGAAGGGGTGCTGGTGGATACTACATGCAGGGACACACTCAAGTTGCCTTCTGAGTCAACCCCGTTGGCAGCTTGGGCCAAGTCTCTCTGAAGAGGAAGACTGTGATACCTGAATTTGTGAGTCCACAGAGTGCTTACCTGGAGACTTTGTGAGAAACAGATTGGGAATATCTTTGTAAAAGAATCGGGCCAGGCACAGTGGCTCACGCCTGTAATCTCAGCATTTTGGGAGGCTGAGGCGGGCAGATCACTTGAGGTCAGGAGTTCGAGACTAGTCTGGCCAACACGGTGAAATGCCGTTTCTACCAAAAAATACAAAAATTGGCCAGACGTAGCTGCTCATGCCTGTAATCCCAGCCACTCAGGAGGCTGAGGAAGGAGAATCACTTGAACCCAGGAGACAGAGGTTGCAGTGAGCCGAGATCTTGCCACTGCACTCCAGCCTGGGCGACAGAGCGAGACTCCATCTTAAAAAATAAGAGTCGGTTGCTGGTGGGAGAGGGTTCCTTCTTGCACTCAGCACAGTGGCTGACCAAGACAAGTAATCCAGGCTTTGTTGGTGACCAGGTGAGCACTGGGGATGCCGGGAGGGGTGAGATCACAAGGACAGTCTACGGGAAGACACTGCCTGAGCGCGGGCTCCCCATTGACACAGGGCCTTAGAGACAATTACTACACATCACGCCCTTGCAGTTGAAGGAGGAAAGAGTAACAAGGTATTTTGATTGCACATGGAATATTTTCTCTCTTCTTCATCTCATTCTTTTGCTCAGAACAATGCGTATGTTTAGAAACCTTTAGTTTTTCTCATTATTCATCCCTTAGAAATGTGACCATTGTTTCCCTCTTGCTACGACCCTACTGCCTTGAGAGAAGGCTGCGTGACGCCACGGGCACAAGCAGAGGCCTTGCCAGCAGGCAGGAGTGGGTCTGATGTTTGGCCCTGATTTTTACCACCCCTGTGACTTCAGAAAGCCATTCAGGGCCATGTGTGGTGGCTCACACCTGTAATCCCAGCACTTTGGAAAGCTGAGGTGGATGGATCATTTGAGATCAGGAGTTTGAGACCAGCCTGGCCAACGTGGTGAAACCCTGTCTCTACTAAAATACAAAAAATCAGGTGGGTGTGGTGACACACACTTGTAATCCCAGCTACTCAGGAGGCTAAGATGGGAGGATCGCTGGAGTCCAGGAGGCAGAGGTTGCAGTGAGCCAAAATCGGGCCATTGCACTCCAGTCTGGGCAACAGAGGGAGACCATGTCCAAAAAAAAAAAAAAGTCATTCAGCAATGAGGCCCTCATTGTTAGACAAGAATAATTAATGAGGTGTCATCAAGTTGTTGAAAAGACTACATGCAGTAAGTCTCTCTGGTGCTTCATGAGTACCTACTACTACATGGTAGCCATTGTTTTAATAAATAGGGAAGTGTTTCTATTAAAAACAGAACTTGGCCAGGGGCAGTGGCTCACACTTGTAATCCCAACGCTTTGGGAGGCCAAGGTGGGTAGATTGCTTGAGCCCAGGAGTTTGAGACCAGCCTGGATAACATAGTGAGACCCTGTCTCTACAAAAAGTTTAAAAAATTAGCTGGGCATGGTGATACATAGCTGTAGTCCTGGCTACTCAGGAGGCTGAGATGAGAGGATAACTTGCGGCCAGGAGGTTGAGGCTGCAGTGAGCGGTGATTGCACCACTGCACTCTGGCCTGGGTGACAGAGGAGACTTTGTCTCAAAAACAGCAACAACAACAACAAAACAGGACTTGAGTCTTCAATCAGTCTCAGGGGACTGCAACTTTTCTGTGTAAAGAATGCCTAACTGTGTAAGAATTGTCAGAATTGCCCATCCTCTTCCTCTCTCTTCACATCAAAGCATCTGAGATTTCTGCTTCACCCCCAATAAGGCCCCTCTGTCAGGTTCTCTCAAAATCTTCTTTCTTCAAATTTGAATTTCACATCATTATTTACTACTCCACCCTTTTCTGACATCTGCTAATTCTTCCTTACAATTCCCCTACCTTTGCAGTGTAGTTTTTTTTTCCCCCCCGGGGAAATTCACGTTCTCCTGTTAATAATTCATAAACGTTGCCAGACACAGATGAATGAAACAATTTCCCATTCATGTCCTGCTTTCCAGGGATGCTGTGAGAATTAGTTAGATGACATCTGCAATTCACAGCCTGCTCTAAGAGAAATATGATATATTCACATCACATTTAACAGAACATTCTCTTAATGCAAGGCAAATAACTGCTGCCATACGCCTGTTTCAAACGGGTCCAACCCCTGCCTCTGGGGACCTCTTATAAACCCCATCACCTGTAGCAGCTTAACTCTTCTTTAGGTGTGTACAATTCCACTGAGCAGGAGTGAATTTCTGATTAGCAATATTGTCAAATGAGTAGTATTCTTTCCCCCAAATTTGAATCTAACAGGGTGCCCAGACACTTACTCAAATGTCCCCGTCTCACTATTTCTACTCTACCCACCTCCTCCCCGCATTTCATGACAGATGGAGATTTCCTCTCCTCTGGACAAAGAGACCGGTTCCAAGGTGCACCCTGATGCATCCTTGAACTTTTCCAGCTGCTGCAGTATTTTCTTAGGCCTGATCACCACTTTCTGTTTTTATGGAATTTCAACCTTCGTATCAAACTCATGCCACAAAAATAGAATTTAGCTGTAATAAGAAACTAGGGGCCCGTTGCGGGGGCTCACACCTTTAATCCCAGCACTTTGGGAGGCCTAGGTGGGAGGATCACGAGGTCAGGGATTCAAGACCAGCCTGATCAACATGGTGAAACCCCATCTCTATTAAAAATACAAAAATTAGGTGGGCATGGTGGCGGGCCTGTAATCCCGGCTACTCGGGAGGCTGAGGCAGGAGAATCACTTGACCCCAGGAGGCAGAGGTTGCAGTGAGCCCTGATCACGCCAGACTGGGCAACAGAGTGAGACTCTGTCTCAAATAAATAAATAAATAAGAAACTAGGTATCAGTGGCAATTATTCCTACCTGTGAAGACTTAAAATATAAATTTGATATTTGGATGAGACTGGCTTTTACCATAGTATTAATAACAATTGTTCATAGAAAATGGCATAACATTGACCACAGTTTATAATTAGATAGTATGCGATTTTTTTTCAACTGTCTGCTCTCTTGCGTGCTCTTGTACCTATGACTCCGGGCTGAGAGGAAACACCTTCCAGAAACAGGCAGTGCCCAGACAGAGAAGCACAGGTCCACGCAGGCAGCCAAAGCCATCTTCTCGTTTGAAAGATGCCCTTTTCTTCCAACTGAAATAAAAGACATAATCAGTTTAGGCAAGGCTGTGGGCAGGAATGCATCACCGGCTCAAAGGGCAGGTTTTGATGCCAGCCCCAGACACAAAGCCAGGCAGAGACAGGCTTCCCTTCCAGGAAAATGGCATTTTGTTGTCAGCCGCTACATATTATGTCCGTTAATCTCTTTCCTTCTTTTTTCTGCTCTTTTACCCTCTTTCCTGACATGGCAAGTGTTGCCATTCTTTCTTTTTTCTTTTCTTCTTCTTCTTCTTTTTTTTTTTTTTTTTTTTTTTTGAGACAGAGTCTGCAATGACCGGATCTCGGCTCATTGCAGCCTCAACCTCTCCAGGTGCAAGTGATCCTCCCACCTCAGTAACCCCCGCCCCCAACACTGAGTAGCTGGGACTACAGGCATGCGCCACCACACCTGGCTAACTTTTGTACTTTTTGTAGAGATGGGGTTTCCCCACCTTGCCCAGGCTGGTCTCAAACTCCTGAGCTCAAGCAATCTACCTTCCTCGGCCTCCCAAAGTGCTGGGATTACAGGCGTGAACCACCAGGCCAGCCATCTTTTTTTCTCTTGTGTCAGTCTTGTTCTTTGATGGAAAAGATGAGAGGGGCGGGAGGGGCCGTGAATGACAGACAGCCTCATTTGGTGCATTCTCACAGGTCACAGTTCAGGCAACTCCAGGAAGTGAAACATTCTGAGAACCCTTCCCAAGGAGATATGCTTTATTTTGTTTTCCCCTATAAGCCTCCTTGACTTATTTGCTGTCAGGAAATTTGAACTATTGATATTATAAATATGAGGAAAATTTTCTGTTTTGTGTTATTTTGTTTGTTTTTATTCTGGGCCCACTACACAATCTCTTAGCAGGTCATTGTGTTTTCATAAGGAAAACCGAAGCCTTTGTCTGGCGATCCTTCTCTCCGTTCCTGTGCAAGAAGGAGGGGCTAGGAGGAGCTTTCTGGCCCCAGCAGGAGGCGTGGCAGGCCGAGCAACAAGTCACTATGGCGGACACAGGGCGACTGCAGAGAGGCTGTCCGTGGAGCTATCTGGGCAAGCCCTGAAGGAATTCCAGAAGGACCCTTTGTCTCCAAAACAGTTTAAGGTGTTGATTTTGTTTCCTTCAAAGCATGACAGTGTGGGTAAGCTTTCCTCAATAAAGCCCTCAGAGCAGGCGGGAGGAATCCAATTCTCTTGATAAGATTAGAAATGTGATTGTCAAGACTGTGGGACGGGAAGAGGGGCTTTTTCAAGCTACAAGTTGGCCAGAATCACTGCCCTTGAGGAGAAATGTCACTGATGGGAATATGTTACATACACAATGGTGAGGAGGTAAAAAAGAAGTGTTGGGAACCATTAGAATCGGCAGTGTGTGTTTGTGTGTCTGTGTGTGTGTGTCTGGGTGTGTTTGGCCCATGAGAAAGATCATTCCCAGCCCTTAGACTTTCCTAAAGTATGAACAACGTTAAGAGATCCAACTTTTGATTTGGATTTGAGATTTTCGATTTAATGTGACATATTAATGAAAGCAATGTGTGGTATTTCACATCACAGTTTTCTACAGAGTACTGCAAGATTCAGTCCTAGATAAGTCAGGAGGATACCCAGGAAGCTGAAAGAAAAAGGGATCAAAAATCAAAATGGGGGAGAAACAAAAAGACACTACTCCCAAATAAGTTCTTTAAGTTTGTGAGACAACCAATACTATTTGGGGGAAGTATTAAAAGCCCTGCAAAGGCCTACACTCTATGAAGGCAAAATGGCTGCTTTCACTCTGCCGGCCTTCATGGCACTGGAAGAAAATCCAGCATGAGTGGAAGTTTCTAGAACCCCTCATGGAGCTGGGGGTAGTGGGAGTGTGCTGGGTCCATGGGCACTGGGTCACTGACCACACTTCTGTCCTGGTGCCTAACTGTCAAGCTATTTTATGGCATAGTAGCATTGGATACACATTTGGGCATAGCCAAGTTGTATTTGTCATGAATATTCATTCAAGTGAATTGAGAAACATTCCATAGATTGAGATTTACACTTTAGTGAGGATCGATAATATTGGTTTGATTTTAAAAGAATGTATTCTTTTATTTAAATTTTTTCTATGTGGTTTCTAAAAGGTCAAGTATGTTTTTTATAAAGGTGAGAATATATTCCTAGGCAAAATGAAAAAAAGTTGGAGTATAAATATGAAATCCTTAAAATCTAAGTACATGGATTATAAGATTCCATAGAAAATTTAAAAGGAGGGGCTACTTTTTATTGGATGCTTGCTATATGCCAGACCAAGTGCTTTACTAATATTGTTGATGAATGAATGAATGAATGATCCTACATGATATTTACTAATATTTCTATTTTACCAGTGAGGAAACTGAGGCTGTCAGAGGTTGTAAGAAGTCACCCCATCTGATAGATATCAGAAATAGAATTCAAACTCAAATATTTCTGATTCTGATTTATGTAATGTAGGAGAGGTTTAGAACAGAGTGCTGGAAAGAATCACATTTAATCAACCCCCCACACTGTCTTGGGCCAGATGATGAAGACAGCTTTTATTTTTCTCCTTGGAGTCCCTAACTTCCCCCGCTGAGTGCCAATCTCCTCATTCATTTTCTCACGTTACTCATCTCTTTTATCCACTCAATTCTGGTTGAAATTAGTGGAATCTTTATGCTGAAGAGCTTCTAATGACATAGAGAACTGGGAATACTAACCCAATGTTCTGATCTTTTTTAAAAGCCCAGACAGAAAATAATATTGGCCCCAGCGGTCAAAACCCAGACAACTCTAGTTTTGATGGGATAGCGCCCAAAAAGTTCAGATGCTTCCCTGAACTCATCCAAACCTTGGGCGGTCTCCTGCTTTTCCGGAGGGAACATGCTTGGTGAATGATGCACCAAGTTGAAACACATGGAGAATGCCCTCCGTGGGGACTCTTGGGTCTTGTGTGAGGTTAAGTCCCAATTGCATATCAAGCTGCCGTGGTATTTCTCCTCTGCAAGCAGGCTTTGTCCTGTTGAAAATGGAATCTCAATCACACAGAAAGCACTGGAAGTTACATTAGTGAAGTCATCGACCATGTATGCACAGTCTTCGTTTTATGCATCTACCTTGCATCAGATGTTAGCCTACACACATCACCTATGTTATTTCATTTACTCTTTGCAACAAAACTGCCAGGTAGTTGTTGTCTTTACTTAACAAATGAGGAAACCAAGGCCTGGGTTGATCAAGTAATGTACTCAAAGTCACATGACTTGAAGATGGCAGTCGGGATTTAAGCCAACTCTGTTCATCTTCAAAAAGTGTGTATTTAATCACGCCACAGTGTCTCCTGACCAGCCCAGAAAGACACCAGCAAATACTACATCTGGGAATGAATTTGTACCCCAGCTTTACTTCCAATGGATGACATCCTCTCTTGGTTACTTCTGAAAGCAGGGATAGAAGCAGTGGAGCTGGTAAGCACCCCTGGTTCACATGTAGCAAACATGGGTGACGTGGCCAGGCTGCTGGACAGAGGTTATTGGTTCAGGCCAAGTGATGGTAGTTAATAAGCTTCAAGGAAAAGTAAACCCTCAGCTGACTGGAACCTCTGAGAAGCCCATCAGAAAAAAAATTTGACAAGATAGACTAGGATTAAAATTCATGGATGGCTTTAGAACTCAGAAATAAATCAGGAAGAAAAAAATCTATGTGCAAGCCAATTCCATAAATATTAGAACCTCATAGAATCATTAAAAGTCCCCATAACTTGGGCCTGAGTGAAACTGTGGTCCCTTCACTGTAGTAATTTAAACTCGACTGTTTATTTTGGCTTCTGCCTTCTCAATGACTTGTTCTAATCGAAATGCTTTGATGAGATGCACAAAAGGAATAAAAATATGATTGAAAAGCCAGAGAGTAATATCTTGGTTTAAAACAACTGTGAACACAAACTTTAATCTTTGGCATTGCCATAAGGGCTGTCTTAGACTAACTAGGGCAAACACTTTTAGGATCTTGTTTGGAAAAACATTTTTGGTTTTAGAGTGGGTGTCCATGTATCATAACACAACACTTCTTAGAACATATTTTTTTAAAAAAAAAAAACCTCTTATTCTGCCTACAGTCTATGTGCTTTTGACATCATGAGCTCCATTTCTTGAAGGCTTCTATAAAAATCCATGGCTTATAGAAGGTAAAGGCAACATTATGCTGAGTTCAAACAATATTTGTGGGATTTGGGTTCCACTTTTTCTATAAGAGAGCCAATGTGTTTTTCTCCTGTTTTACATGAAGCACCTTCGTGGATCTGCATGTCTTTAGTCATCTTGGTGGAGTACTTACCTGAATTAGATATTATCTTCTTGAAGTCAATAGGAATAATAAATAATAAATGTTAATATTTATTAAAATGTTACCATAAGTCAGCTATTCTCAAGCAGAACTGGATTCAAAGCCTGGCCAAGCTACTTGACCATCTGTGAGGCCATGGACAAGTTCCTTATCTCTCAAATCATGAATTTTCTTATCTACAAATTGGTGGTAGTAATGCATTGGTTTGTGCAAAGGATTTAATGAATTAATATATGTTGTATTTGTTTGCTACAGCTGCCATAACAAAGTACCACAGACTGGGTGGCTTAAAAAACAAAATTCCCTTTTCTCATGGTTCTGGAGGCTGGAACCTGATATCAAAGTGTTGGCAGATTGGTTTCTTCTAAGGCCTCTCTCCTTGGCTTGTAGACGACTGCCTTCTCCTGTGTCTTCTCATGGTCTCCTCTCTGTGTGTATGTGTGTCCTAATCTTCTCTTCATATAGGGAAACCAAGCATATTTGGATTCAGACCCACTCATACGACTTCATTTTACCTTAATTGTCTCTTTAAAAACCCTGTCTCCAAATAAAGTCACATTCTGAGGTACTAGGCATTAGGACTTCAACACAATGAATTTTGGGAAGGGACACAACATATGAATTTTGGCAATTCACCCCATAGCCTTTAAGAAATGCCTAGAACATGATATACTTTTAGAAAATGCTGAGTCCCTTCTCCTCTCCACTTCCAAGGTTTGGTGTCAATAAGACATGAAGCATGTACACAGGCTCTTTGACTTTTTCAGGTTCCTTGACAAAGGTACTAAATTGCAGGATAATCCCATTGAAATGGGATGTCTATTGTTTCTCACACAAGAGCCAGCAGTTTAAAAATGGAGGCAAACTCGGCCGGGCATGGTGGCTCATGTTTGTAATCCCAGCACTTTGGGAGGCTGAGGTGGGCGGATCACGAGGTCAGGAGATCAAGACCGTCCTGGCTATGGTGAAACCCTGTCTCTACTAAAAATACAAAAGCTTAGCCGGGCGTGGTGGCGGGTACCTATAGTCCCAGCTACTTGGGAGGCTGAGGCAGGAGAATGGCGTGAACCTGGGAGATGGAGCTTGCAGTGAGCTGAGATCGCGCCACTGCACTGGGCAACAGAGTGAGGCTCCATCTCAAAAAAAAAAAAAAATGGAGGCACACTCATCTTCACTTTACATCTCAAAAAGTGTAAGTCATAGTACAAAGAGGAGCTTTTTAACTCTGGACCTCTCAGATTTCATTGATTTTTCTCTTGTTCAAAGGCAAGCAAAGGAAGTATCGAGCCATACATTCAACAATCACGACAACTACAGTGACGTGATAAGGGTGATCATAGCAGCTAACATGTACTGAAGACATCCACAGTCCTTTTTGCCTTTTAAAGGAAAGTTCTTTAAGTGCATTCTCCCATTTGATCTATCATAACAACTTTACAAATGATAGCTGTGAGTGCTTTAAAATAAGCTGAAGATTTTTTTTTTAGAAAAAAAAACACATTGGGAATTTCTACATGTAAGAAAGAATAAAATCAGTGTTGATTTCATGAGAGGACTCACCAACCCACATTATTATTGTCACTCTAAATGCAGTTTTGCTGACATAAATACTATCTAGGTACCCTAGAGGCTGCTGACATCCACATTTGGAATTGTAGCATCTTCTGAAACAGAGATTCCTTGGTAGGTGTCAATTGACCTAGCGAGCTGGGAGGGGGCCTGCTTATAAGTCCTTCTCTACCTAGCACACCGCTCTGCATACCATGAAGATATAATAAGTATTTATAGAGTAAATGCTGCACCTTCCCCTCCAGACTCTGAGTTCCCTTCTCCCTTTAGGGTCATCACAGCCAGCAGCTCCGATGGACTCATAGATCAAACCCCTCCTATGCCAATCAAAGAACTCCCAAGAACACACTGTTGAAGATGACAGGGCCCACCACTGGGCCCTTGGTAATTTACTCTCAAATGCTTGGGGATTTTGAGCAAGAATCTTAGTCACGTGAACATATCTCTAAAACAGTTGTTGGGAAGGCAGAGAGACCACATGTTGAAATTCTAAAGTTCTTACTTAATGACACTTCTTCTTCCCAAGAGGGACTGATGTGGCAGCTTCTGCCGATAATAATGGAAACGCACATTTTGAGATGTTGCAAGTCATGGAGACGCCCAGGCCATGGTGCTGCCTGTTGGATGCTGCTTTGGTGTTTCTGTCTGAAGAGGCTGACTGCCTTTTTCTTATTCAGCTCAATGCAAACACCCATCAAGAAGGGTCAAGTGGGCATTGCTTTCAGAGTCTCCTTCAGGCTTGAACAAAGGCTTTGGAGACAGAGAGGCATGCAGGGGTGCACACAGAGAGCTGCCCTCTGGCACTTCATTCTCTGGACATGCTCAGGCCTGTGGGCAGGGCCTTGAGTTTGTGGCCTGCCATCAACTCCATTGAGCAGCGGCCTTGGCTTGGTCGTACACAGCATTTTTTTCTGTCTGAAGGATGACCCGGTTAGCAAAGGACAAATACTAGCACTCCCAAAAAATAATTGAGTCTTTGGACCCTTTTCTGCAAACACAAATCTGTGTGAGGTTTTCTGGAGCAAATGCTGTAGGCTACATTCCAAAGGCCAAGAAGAAAAATACCATGCTGGTCAGTCACCCATGCTGTCTCCATAAATAGCACCACGCATTTCTGAAGTAATGAGTGGTGTTAGGCAATCCTCTTTATGGTACCAGTGGGACAGTGGCTTTAAGGGCCATGGATATGACAAAGATAACAAGGGATGGACAGAGGGCGAAGTCAATCAGATCACAGTATGTTAGTCAAGTCACTTAATTATGCTGGAGCTCCATTATTCTCTGTTTTAAAGTTAGGTGGGCTCAGTGCGGTGGCTCACACCTGTAATCCTGGCACTTTAGGAGGCCGAGGCAGGAGGATCTCTTGAGTCCAGGAGTTCGAAACCAGTCTGGACAACAAAGTGAGACCTTGCCTCTACAAAAAATTTATTTTAAATAGCTGAGTGTGGTGGTGTGCACCTGTGGTCCCAGTTACTTGTGAGGCTAATGTGGGAGGATCGCTTGAGCCCAGGAAGTTGAGGTTGCAGTGAGCCGTGATTGTGCCACTGCAACCCAGGCTGGGTGATACAGTGAGACCCTATCTCAACAAATAAAAAGGTTCAACTGATAACTCTGTTCCATAAGATAATCCACTTAACCAGAGCCCATTTATCAAGAGCCTGCCATGTGCAGAGTCCTGCGTAAAGGCTGGTGGTGATATTGAATAGAATTGTGTAGTGAAGACACAGCCAAGCCACTGCCTCATCAAAGGCTGTCCTTGAACGTTGGGTGACTATGGGAAGTGGTTGAGGAAAGAGGATACATTAGGCCTGGGTTCTTTTAAAATGTGGATATTTGTTCAGGTTCCTTAAATAGTTATTGAAAATATTAAAAATTACTTTCTTCCACAGGAATAATGATTGAGCACCAGAAACAGACAACCGAGGTCCTGGGAATAGAGGATAAACACAGGAAAAGCAAGCTCCATTCCGGCTTGGGAGACCTTGACTGAGCTTTGACAAATGTGCACAGACTCCCAAGAGGATCCAAGCCTTCAAATCCAGGTTCAAACAGGTAAGGAGTGGAGGGGCAAGGTGCCAGTTAAGTTGGGGGAAAGGCGATGAAAGGGGCAGATTAATATATTACAAGGAAAACTACAGGAGAATTCCTGGGAACAAACTAGCAGACATGTTTATCCTGCAAGAAGCCTGGGTGATTTGAGCGGTTGGCTGGAGGGAGGGGGAAAAGGAGTTAGCATTAATCATGCTCCCAAATTCAACTCCAGCATCTAACGAAATAGACAATAACTGGTTTCGCCACTCCTGTTCCTCACATCCCCCGGGGTCAAGGCCTGGCTGGAATTCAAACAGGATTTCAGATCAGGCCTGAAAAGTTGTGTGCAGTTCAGTTCATTCTGGAAGGCATGCTTGATAGAGAAATGAATTTTTCTTCGTATAATTTTGAAAGGATCCGAACTTAGTGAGAGTAACTGGGTGCTTTAAATAATCTCCTACTCTTTTTTTTCTTAAAAGAAGCGTTCTATGGCAGAGACTGGCCAATAGCACTGACCACACCTACTTCAAGTCCCAGTTTGGAACATAGATTTTTTGTGTTTTTAATGGAAAAATAGAAGTCCTTGTAAACTACCGTTTACCCTTCATTTGCCTCTTCCTTGTGTTGTCTGATTTCTTTTGGCATCATAGTGCTCCCCTAAAGGGTCCACCAAGGTGAACTTGGCTAGGCAGTGCTTCAAAACACCCCATCAGTAGAGATTAAGGATGACAGGTCAAATCCAGCATCACTCTTGGGCTGCCTGGCATGCACCTAGGAAATCAGGCACACCCATGCTGAAATAAGGAATCGACTTTGCTCAGAAAGGGTCATCTAAGCATTTCTTCTTTCGATGATATATGTAGTAGGGGTCAAGGGTTGGGACCAAGTTTGGAGAGAGCAGGAGAGAAGGGCTGGAGGAGTGGATGAGATGGCAGACAGGGGAAGTAAACTAAGGGTAAACCAGAACATCCCATGACACCAGTTGTGAGGAGGAGACTCGCCAATGCTGAAGTTTCTGCCGTGCCAAAGACGCCTGTTCAGGATGAGCCCAATTTTAGCCTAGGAGAAATAAATCAACTATAGGGCAAAAGGTTTAATGAGTAAAAAGTATCATTCCAAAAATGTGATGCAGTCCACATCCAAAGTTGCTAGGTCAAATATTATGAGGAACTAATGCAGAAAAAGAAAGCAGCTGCCTGGGCGTGGCGGTGCAGGTCCTCACACTACATCCTTGCACCATGTCCTCCCAACCTCCTACCACTAGGGTCCTGCCCAACCAGCAGGCAATGGGAGGGAAACCCAGGCCTTGCAATTCCTTAATTTTGGAGAAAGTGAGGTGGGGAGTTTCTGACTTGTATATCCTTTAATTAAAGGGAATCTGACCTCTTCTATGATGATAATAATAATAAAATGTCTCAGAAGAGAATGGGGGTGTGCAAGAGAGTTATGCATTATCCAAGATCTGCACAAGACAGCAGGGCTTGGAACAGTAAAATCTTGTTTGCTCACGCGGTTCGAGTAACCTAAGGGGGAAAAAAACCCAGAACATTATTGATTAGATGCCAATTCACATAGCTCTCTTTGTCTGCTTTTTATTATCAGTATTTCTTTAAAAGGTTAATAGATCCTGGTCCTGACAAGCATGAAGCCAGGAGGTGGGCTCTTATCCAGTGTTTTCATTCTTCAGCCCTCAAGAGACAATGATTAGATTTTAATATTGAATGCACAAACCACACTCACTGTGTGAACTTTCTGAGAGAGCTCTCCACCTAAAGACAGAAAAAGTGAAGAAATTTTATTGGAAGGATTGTCAAAGGCGGGGGCGGGGAACGCTTTGGGTCTCTTTGGGCCAGTTGATTAGGGATGAGTTGATTTTCTTATGAACACTCTAAATCTACTCTCCCTGGGGGCAGGGAAACCTGAGAAGCTTGGATTTCAATGATTTAATTCCCGTTCTAAGAATAGCCAAACCTGGGGTGGAGAGAAGGGAATGAAGTCAACCACTAAAAGAACATTTGCAAATTTAGCAAAGCCCTGTGAATCTTAGGTAATAGCTGGGAGCCGAGTTTCCTTCTTCCACATTTCGTAAACTACAAAAGAACTCAGCAAAACATGCCAACCAACGGATGCTCTCCACAGGTTACGTGATCTAAAGCTGAAATACAAGAAGCCAAACACAATTAAAATGTCCTTCCATTGGTAGGTTCATGGTGATGCTTTGCAGAGGCATCACCTTACCAAGCTTTGGACATGCTTTATTCATTACAACACTGTCAACATTAAGTTGCCATGACTTCCTATCCCAATTCATGAATTGCATCTACATACACCATATAATCAGCCTCACCAGTGTACTGAATGTGGACAGGTCTTCCTTATGCTGGGATTAATTAGTTAGTCTCTGGGTGTACCCTTGAGGTTTAGCGATCCATTTCACTCCCCAGCACAGTGAATCCAAGAAGTACAAGATCCTTTCTCCAAGGAGGAGATGCAAATTCATAGGTAGCCTAAAGCCTAACCTCAGGTTAGCCCCTGAGATCGACCCCGTTCCTTCTTACAGCAGGATCTCCTTGTGATGGCTTGGCAGGATTGACTGAGCTAGTGCTACCTTCAATGTTTGATTGGTTAAATAAAGATACCTTTCAATGTTTATATAATAGCATTCAGAACACAGCCTTCAGGGTAACTGGTGAGTAGAAATGGTAACATGTATGAGTCCGAATATGAAAAAGGAAATACACAAATCAGTGTTCCATTTCAAGGGTACATTTGATGTTGCATATCAATATCATTTTACATTTGAGGGTGAGCCCACCCTATGTTCCCTGTGAGCTGTGAGCAAGAGATAATGATCACACCCAATCCCAGCGGAGGCTACAGGTGAGGGGGAGGAGAAAAACCGTATAAACCGGTCTTTTCCATTCTGTTAGGAATAAGATGACATGAACAGCTTTTCCTGCCACAGTATCTCACCAACAGATTAGTTTTTAAAGAGAGGTTAAATCTGTTTAAACCTTGGCAAATTTGTTACTGCAACCGTAGCATAATTGTACGTGAAAACCAAATATTATTGTCCTTTATTATTCTGCTTTGTCTCCCATGTTTTTCCCATGGCTCTTAAAACAAAAGTGCTCAGCCAGGTTCTCACCCTTTGTCACTGAATGGAATGCATAGTTTTGAAGGCTGATAGACAGCTTAAAAAGGCAGCCGAATTTATATGTGATTTGAATAGTTGGCACCATCATGCCAACTACTAGCACTCTATATTCAAAAGGCAACATCATTTTTCCTAAGGCCCTTCCTAGGCTCTGTTTTCTAGGGCAAGTTGTCTCTCCATGGTGTCTGCTGCCTTCTCATACTCTTGGCTGACTTATATTCATTCCCTAGACACCCAGGAACACACTCCCAGAGCAGCCAGATTCAGAGCTACTGTGTCCTTCATAGATAGGCAGTAAAACATTCCAACGTAGTTCCTCTGAGAGGGCTAGAATCGTTTGAGCGCTCTCCTGCTAGTTTGTCAAAAAAACTCCTGGGTGGACGTTTAACACCAGCAACAGTGCCAAAAATGGAATAGTTTCTTGTAGGAATTATATATGCTTATTCTTAAGGCCATGTAAGTAGACCCAATGAAAGGCCTACTATCTTCCTTTTGGACATCACTGCTAGATGGTGTGTGTGTATGTGTGTGAGTGTGAGTGTGTGTGATAGACAGAGAGAAACACAGACAGAAAACACAGGAAAGCCAGATCCTGTCTTGTCTAATGGACAGTTTTTCAAAAGGAGCAGTGAGAATTCCTGGGGATTCACCGGTCGGTCTCTTCCAGTGAGTGTTTATCATCTCACATTACTCTCAGAAGTAACTTGTTAAGAGTAACTCATCTAAGAACAGAAGTCAGTTATACCGAGAAAAATATTCTAGACCTTGATGCCTTTTGTCTGTAATTTCCTTGTGCATTTTGCTTCCCCCAGAGTAGATAAACCAGGGGTGTTCACTGACTGGAGTCAGAAACCTCTCAACTCAAAATGTCTGGGAAGTCCTGTGTTCTGTTAGTTCCAATATACATGCATCAGCCATAAGGGATGTCTAAATAGTGCAAGACAATAAAATCCCTTCATGTTTTCTGTTGTAGGGAAATCCTGCATGGTTGCACTAGGGTCATAAAAAATTACTAATGTGTTTTCTCATGGCGCCGGGCCATCACATGGGCCCTGTGCAGTGGTATTGTATGCGGCCTGTAATCACAAACAAATGTATTCCACAAGCAGATGAGCTGTTACATGAGAAAGTGTGAGAGGTTAGAGCTTGAGCCTTTGTGTCAGCTACGAAGCAGGTCCCGCCACAGTGGAAGACCCCTGAGGCCATGCAAATGAAAATGGCAGTGCCTGCGGGGGTGGGGGTGGGAGGAGGACGCCAAGAGGGATGAGGTCACTGCAATAAACATCCTGCTTCCCTCTGAATGGGAATTTAGAAAAGCCTTCAACTATGGCACTATGTGGACTAGAAAGGAGGTAGAATTTGTGGGTCAGGTGGGGCGAGAAGTGGAAATACCCATAAAGAGGAGACAAGTGACATCAGCGGGTGTCCCAGAAGGAGGGGTAGCTGAACAGGGAGCCAGCAGGCCTGGAGGCAGCCTCTATCAGTGATGGAGATGGGCTGTCTGCTTCTGCCAACACTCCTGTGACATGTCTAGCGTGAGGGGACACACAAGGGAGGCGAGTTGTCAGTATGACACCCAGGTTTGCCATCACTGCAGGTCTGGCTTGGAAGGACATTTATAATACTTTCTGGGGCCAAGCATCATTCTGTCCAGGCAAAAAGAAATTCTCATTAAAAAACTGATGTATTTTGTCTTTGCCCCCAAAAAGGAATGTTCAATGTTCAAGCTATAAACAGTGACATTTCTTCATGTGAGTTTCTGTAAAAAAACAAAAAAAAAAGGAATGTGTTTCAGAATTCTTAGAGGTGGAAAATTACTCCATACAAGCAATACGGCCAAATCCAAAATGCATTTACACAGAAGTAGCGTTGTGGAGCAGAAATGCACAGATTAAAAACCTTCGCTCTCCTGCTCCCTGACTGATTTTGAGCAAGTTACTTATGGTTCCTGAACCCCAGTTTCCTTATTGGGAGACAAGGGTAGTAATATCTGCCTTAAGGATTGTTGTAAAAATAAATCTCACATTGTAATCGCTACCCTCATGCCAACAACTTCTAGGTATTTTTCTCTCCGCTCACATTTCTCTCCTGAGCTCTGGATTCATAGACCCTCTCCCAGGATCCTCAGGCTCTTCCACATCAAATGTCCAACCAAAATCATCATCTTTGCTCCCTCCAGCCTCACAGATCTGTGTTCTACTCAGCTAAGGTGCCACATGTATCGCCAGAAAACTTAGGCATCTCCCTAATTTCTTCCTCTCCAACACCACTCTCATCTCAAATAAATCACCAAATCCTTTCGATTGCAACTCTTTCAAACTTCCTAGCTGTCTCCATCCCTAGATCAGGTGCCATCATTTCCTCCTAGATCACTGCAGGAGTCTCTTTGCCTCTCACCTTGGCTCCTCCTCCCGGCCTATTCTCCACACTCCCTCCAGAGAGATCTTTGGCAAGAGCCAGTCGGCTTGGTCCTCTCCCTGGCTTAAGTGGCTTCCCAGTGCCCTCAGGGTATTTCTTACCCTGGTTGGTCAAGCTCTTGTCAGTTCCTTTCTTACCACTCTACCTGCTATCTTTAGTCTCCACAGCTCCTGGCACTTTAGTTCCCCTTAGCCAAGTCAGACCTTCTTGACTTTCTCTTATCTTCGGTTCTTTGCAGAGATTGTTCTCTCTGCCTGAAATTGGCTTTTTTCCTGCTGTCTCCTCTCCCCTTATCTGACTAATTGCTTCTCATGTTTCAGGTCCAAATTTAGATATCACCCCCTCCAGAGCCTTTGCACCCACAAGGCTGGATAGGTGTCCCTCCTATGTGCTGCCACGATACCTTGTACCCTCCCTAGCATAGGCACGTGGATGTCATCATACTGGGCTTGCCCATGGACCTGCCCGTCTCTTCCACTCGAGAGCACGCTCTTTGAGGACAAGGGTTAGCAACAATGTATCTTCAGTGGCATGTGCCAGACCACTCAATAATCATGTGGGAAGGGAGGGAGAGAGGGTGGGAGAAAGGAATAACATGATATGTTAAGCACCTAACACAGAATCAGTCACATATCAGCAATTATTAGTCTCTACTTTATGTTAATAAGCCACACATGTCTGCTTTTCTCAATCAGGCCCCATAATTAGTTTTTTATGCTCAGCAAACTGGTGAAGTCCTTTCATAGCTAGATCCGTTATATCTCCACAGTGAGCCAAGTATCCCTGTGGCAAAACTGTCTTAGATTTAGTCCTACTGACAATGAATTTAAAGTATTTAGGAAAACATTGCTAAAATGTCCTGAACACATTGGATTAGGGGACTGGAATGGGTGGTGGTGGGGTTAATGCCTTTCCTTTACCCTACTTTTCTCTTCCTCTTCTTCCTCTTCTTTCTTCTTTTTCTCTTTTAATAAGAGTCACCGAGAAATCCTGGAAGAGAGAGTCTTTAAGCCAATTTGGAAAAGTGTTTCTGCTCCCATATTCTTGGGATCTTAGAACACAGAGGCTCTATCAGTTTCAGAAGGCTCCAGATTAGAGGTTGCAACCTTAAAAATTAACCCCATTCCTCTATGACATGACTGGGGAAACTGCCCTTCTTGCGCCCAACCTTGCTCATCCCCTCCCTAAGAGAAGTGACGTAACTAGAAACCAGGTCTTGCCTCAACACTGTTGAGATGCCCCCAATATCTGCTGCAAGCACCATGAGACAGGGCAAGGTGATCTTGTTCACTGCATAACCACAACACAGTGCCTGGACAGAAGAGTTGCTCAGAAAACACCTGTTGAACAAATATGTCAAAGGAATGTTCCTTCCTCTCCTATAGGAGCTCCTGGGTGTAGGGAAAGTGGGTATCTCATTTCATAGTGATGGTAATGCAACATAGTTAGAGTCACTGTCTGCGTGCTTCCATTTGCCCATCTAGACTTTGAGCTCTGGGATGCAGGAATCCCTGACCCCACTTTACCAAGCCTACTGCCTGACCCATAAAAGGTGCCCTATAAATGTGTGTTCAACTCAACGGAACCATGCTGTCTAGACTGGTGAGTAGATGCTTAGCTTTAACATGACTAGTCACCTTTCTGCCAAGGAGAATAAAGTGTTTCATGTTTCTTGTCTTTCTCCTTTCTCACAGCAGTGGGTAGGTGAAACAGGGGCACATCCACAATATGGAAATGAGAAACTTAAAGGGACACAAAAAACTGAGTGTCCCTAGGATCACACATGGCACACTCATCACCAAAGTCCTGATGTGCAGGTCTGAGGGTCTTTCAATGGCGTAGCCTGTCATCGTAGGTAAGAAGGGCAATAATATCTAACTTAATAATATATAGTTTACATCGTCTCCCAGAAAGATTATTGCTGCATTTTTTTGTGTTGCCATGCTCTCTTTAAAATAATACTATAATATATAGTATTGTTTTATAGTGTTATTTTATAATAAATAGCATTTATTTATAGGTTTATTTTATAATAATTACATAAATACAACAATTTTTTCGAGTTGAGGGAAAAACAGTAAGTATGGTCAGCAAACAGACAAACAAATACATTGTTACTGTTCTCAGTTTCTTAATTCTCTTCCCAAAGTGGGAATTAGAATTTATCTTCTGGCTGAAGATTCCCACAATTTATAACTGAAGTCGTTCAACGTCAACCATGAGCAATCCTTGGATTCTATTATAGGATGGCCCTTCTTGAGACACTTAGGTGTGGTTCTGCTTAAATTTTGTGATTTAACATAAAATCAATCAGAGTGAAACCCAGTAGACTTGGTGATCTGAGAGGGATTTTGTTTCCAGTACTTGAGTTGATTTGTCTGTTTGTTGATTTACACAAAATTGCCTTAGATTTATTCCCACTGATAATGAATTTAAAGTATTTAGGAAAACTTTGCTAAAATTTCCTGAACACATTGGATCAGGGGACTGGAACAGGGGAGGTTAATTTCTTTCCTTTACCCTGCTTTTCTCTTCCTCTTCTTCCTCCTCTTTCTTCTTTTTCTCTCCTAATCAGAGTCACAGGGAGAAATGCTGGAAGAGAACGCATTTAAGCCAATTTGGAAAAGTGTTTCTGCTCCTATATTCTTGGGATCTGTGAATGCAGAAAGCTGCTAATAACAGGATTTGTTGGAAAGAAGTAAAGAGCTATTTCTCATGATGAATTTGGGTTGAGTCATCAAGAGAAAGAATATCATTTTATTATGAATGACTACACCTGTATTAGGCTTTTTCACACTGCTATAAAGAATACCTGAGACTGGGTAATTTACAAAGGAAAGAGGTTTAATTGACTCACAGTTCTGCATGGCTGGGGAGACCTCAGGAAACTTAAAATCATGGCAGAAGGTGACGGGGAAACAGGCACATCTTACGTGGCAGAAGGAGAGAGAGAGAGCAGAGAGAGGGGAAACTGCCACTTATAAAACCACCAGATCTCATGAGAACTCACTCACTATCACAAGAACAGCATAGGGGAAACCTCCTCTTAGTGTGCATGCTTAATCCTGAGATTTTCTCAGGAAGCAGATGATCACCAGATTTAAGTGTTTCCTGTCTATGTGGAGACTGCCTTTCCCTGGTGCTGACTGCAGCTAATTATTATTTTAGATAGTTAACAACTGCCTGACCATCACCTGATGGTTGCTGGACATTCGTGGTATGTTGGGGGAAATGGGAGGCCTCTCCTACCCTGCCCTGCTTATGTCTCACTAGCTACCTACTATAACACATGGATTCCAGTCTCACCAGCTACCTACTATAACACATGGATTCCAGTCTCACCAGCTACCTACTATAACACATGGATTCCAGTCTCACTAGCTACCTACTATAACACATGGATTCCAGTCTCACCAGCTACCTACTATAACACATGGATTCCAGTCTCAC
>NW_012122765.1:100401-101678 GCF_000951035.1 Colobus angolensis palliatus | reverse complement strand
CCGTTCACACACAGTTTCCTTTATCAACATTTTGCATTGGTATGATACATTTGTTACAATTGATAAACCAATACTGATACATTATTAAGGCCCTAGTTTACATTAGAACTCACTCTTTGTACTGTACATATTTTTGGATTTTGAGGAATGCCTAATGGCATGTATCCACCACAGTATCGTACAGAGTAGTTTCACAGCCCTAAAAAGGCTTTGTGCTTCCTTTATTCATCCCTCTCCTATTCCCTTCCCCACCCCACGGCCCACCCCTTGCAATTACTGCTCTTTTTACTGGCTCTATCATTTTGCCTTTTCCAGTATGTCATATAGTTGGTATCACATAGAATGTAGCTTTTCAGACTGACTTATGTTACTTAGCAATGTGTATTTAAAATTCCTCCAATGTCTTTTCATGGTTTGAAACTCAGTTGTTTTTTTAGCACTGAATAAGGTCCCCTTATGCAAATGTACCACAGTTGGTTTATTCACTTGCTTATTTAAGGACATATTGGTTGCCTCCCATTTTTGGCAACTATGAATAAAGCTGCTGTAAACATTTATGCACGGGCTTTTGTGTGGACATAGCTTTCAACTCATTGGGCTAAATACCTAGAAGCATCGTCACTGGATTGTATGGTAGACTATGTTTAGCTTTATAAGAAAGTGCCAAACTGTCTTCCAAAATGATTGTACCATTTTGTATTTCCACCAGCAATGAATGAGCGTTCCTGTTGCTTCACAACTTCGCAGCATTTGGAATTGTCAGTGTTTTGGATTTTTGCCACTCTATAAGTGGTACCCCATTGTTGTTTTAACTTGCAATTCCCTAAAGTGCATCTTTTCATATGCTTATTTGCCATCTGTATATCCCCTTTGGTGAAATGTCTTTTAGGTCTTTTACCCACTTTTTAGTTGTTTGTTTTCTTACAGTTGAGTTTTAGCAGTTCTTTGTATATTTTAGCTACAAGCCCTTTATGAGATGTATGTTTTACAAATATTTTCTCTCAGTCTGTGGCTTTTCTTGTCTTTTTCATTCTCTTAATTTCCTTCACTTTTGGAGAACAGTTTATAGAACTCTAGACTGGTGGATTTTTTTCTTTCAACACATTAAATATTTCACTCTACGCTCTTATTGCTTACATGGTTTCTGATGAGAAGTCCAGTGGAATTTTTATGCTTGTTCCACTATGGGTAAGGTGTAAGGTGTTCTTATTTCTTTGGCTCCTTTCAGAATTTTCTGTTTGTCTTTGGTTTTCTGCATTTTTTTTTTTTTTTTTTTT
>NW_012122765.1:72715-100046 GCF_000951035.1 Colobus angolensis palliatus | reverse complement strand
TTTTTTTTTTTTTTTTTTTGAGACAGGGTCTCACTCTCATCACCCAGGCTAGAATTCAGTGGTGTGATCACAGCTCACTGCAGCCTTGACCTCCCAGGCTCAGGTGATTCTCCCGCCTCAGCCTGCCCAGTAGTTGGAACTACAGTCACATACTACCACACCTGGTTAATTTTTTGTATTTTTTGTGGACACAGGGTTTCACCATGTTTCCCCTGCTGGCCTCAAACTCCTGGACTCAGGTGATCCTCCTGCCTCAGTCTCCCAAAGTGCTGGGATTACCTGCATAACCAGTGTGCTCAGCCAGCGTATACTTTTCTTATATATACCCTACCTGGTGTTCTCTAAGCTTCCTAAATATGTGTTAGATGAGACAGGAGGCTGGGGGATCAGGAGCTATGAATATTGTAGTACAAACTGTAGTACAAAACTGTTTTGAATCTAATTTTGTATTATCTGAAGCTGTGAGCAGAGTTGGGACCACAGGTGTTGAAAGGATAAGCCTTTCAGAGGACTTAACTTGAAGAAAGAGAGAGATGCTAGGATTGCATCAAACAGAATTCTGGAGCAAGAGTATGGCTGGATGATCTGTGGTGCTGTGACTGGCTCATGTTTGAAAGGTAAAAAGGAAGGTCTCAGACTGGTAGAAAAAAATGTAAGCAAGACAGAAGGTGAACAGAAGCCTTGGATTATTCAAAAGTTGGGATAGAAAGGATGAGCCAATTAAATATAAAATCTAAGTAGCTGAAAGCTGGCCAGTGAGCTAAGTGCATCAAGATGCTATGAGTGACCATAGGTGGAAACTGGAGTTTGTGTGTGTGACCAGTAGGAACCAGCCCATTAAAGCACATCAAGCTTGGGAATTACAGACTCACCATGGCCACTTTTCTGCCTTGGACATTTCACATGCAGAGTGAGAAGGTTTAACTGAGACTTTCACCAACAACAGGCCACACCAGACATTTACATATGGTTGTTTAAAGTCTTTCACCATCCCAGGTTAGCAACTAATATACCTAATTGACAACTTCAGTCCCTCTGTAAGCCCCATTCCATGCCTACCTCTAACTTAATCTCATTATTTCCTTTGGATTAACCCAGATTTGGTGATATAATACTATCAACCAGTCCAGTTTGCTCCAGGTCAAGAGCAGAAAAAAAGAAATCTCTCCAGTGATTCTATATTTTTTTAGATTTTTTTTTTATGATTAAACTATCTTGCTTCAATCTCATTGCTTCATAGTTATCTCTGATGTACAGGGCAATCTTAAGATTTCTTCACATTTTAGTTACATAGTCTTGATCTTTAAAAATGAACTGACTATATTATGATACAGAGCAAAATAATGGAGGGAGAACAGAACGAAATAAATGGGAAGGCACAGTCGTCCCAAGGACATGATCTATAAGGGAATCAAGACAAAACAAAGCCAAGCAACACAGCTTCTTGGTCTGCTGTAAGAACAAGTGTAAGCAGAGAAGTGCCCATGGTAACAACCTCCTCACAGCCTTGGGCATGAGCTTCACCGGAGATTTGTTTCACGATGTGGCCTTGGAGTAAGACGTTCATTCAAAACCATCTAAGTGCCTGCTATGTGCCAGACATCGTTTCTAGGCATTAGGAATATAGCAATGAAGAAAACTAAGTATTTCCTGTCCACACGGAGACCACATTTTGTAGCTGTGAGGGACCGCATCCATAACCAAAATAAGTAGTATATCAAAAGATGATGAGTACTCTAGGAGACAAGGATGTGGTTGTGGTGTGAAATTGGCTGGGGAAGGCTTCTCTGATGCTTGAGCAAAGACCTGGAGAAGGTATGGGGGTGAGTCACCTGGCTGCAGGGAGGAGGAGCATTGCAAGCAGAAGGAACAGTTACTATAAAATCCCCAAGTCAGGAGCATTCCTGAAATGTTGAAGAAACAGAAAGCATACATGCAGCTGCAAAGGTATGAGAAAGAGAAGAATAGAAGGAGATGAAATCAGAGAAGTTATAGGGGCCAGGTCATGGAAGACCTTGGAAGTCATTGTAAAGACTTTGTCTCTTACCCTGAGTGAGATGGAGACTATTGGGAGAGTTTTGAGCAGAGAAGTGACATAAGTTTAAAGAATCCATGTTATGGGTAGACTTTAGAAATACAAGGGAAGAAGCAGGGAGAGAGCTATCGCAATCATCTGGGAAGGAATCATGGTGGTCTGGCCAGGGTAGAAGCAGTAGAGGTAATAAGAGGGGACACATTCCAGATACATTTCAAAGGAAGTACCAAGAAAATTTCCTGATAGATGGGATGTGGTGTGTAAGAGAAAAAGAGGAGTCAAAGATGACTCTAAGTGTTTTAGCTTGAACATCTGGAAATAAGAGTTGCCATTTCTTGAGGTGGATCACAAGCAGGTTTGAAGAAAGGATGAGGAGCTTGGTTTGGCCTCCAATGTTAGGAGATTGAGAAGATAAAGAAGAACGAGCAAAGGAAAACAAGAACAGCCAGTGAGGTAGGAGAAAAACAAAGTGAGTGTGATGACCCAGAGGTCAAGTAAAGAAAGGGCTTTAGAGGGAACAGATTGATCAAGTAAAGCAACTGTTTAGAGAATTCAACTCAGATGAGGCCTGAGACTGACCTCCGGATTTAGCAATGGAGGACACTGGTGACCCTGACAATCCCAGTGCTCTTGATTACTCAGTATAATACTTTAAGCAAGAAAAGAAAAATAAGTTCCCTAGAATTCCATTTTGAGAAATTAGGAAATAGAATCATTCTCAAAAGGTTGCTGTCTGTTAGGTAAGTCCTCTCAACAGTCATGGTGTGACGTTGGCCCCATCTCACCTCCTGGCTGAACCACTGCTCATGAATTACAGTTCCAGTTTGTTAGTGAGTTCAGGGAAAGAGTCCATGATGTAACCTTCATCATGTAACCTTGAACCAGTGCCCAAAATGACTTAGATTTCTCAGTATGAAAATAAATATAACGGTCACCACTAAACTAAAACATCAAAACTTGATAAATGCTGGCCCGAGAGAACAATGCTGGCACTGAATTTGCTGAAAAGGAAAGCCACATTCCACAACTACCTTTAAGTCTGTGGAAATGGAAATTCTTTTAATACAGAGAAAGAAAAACTGCCGACCCACATGCAAAGGGTGGATTAGGTGGTTTCCACATAGTTAGTGAGGTTCTGTTACCTTAGCGAAGTTCTGGTAAGAATGGGCATTCCTCACCAGCATAATCATTTGCCACTCTTTGGAATTCAGGAAGTGTTTCACAGTGAATGGATAAATGAAATGAGTCAGTGAACAGATTCATCAGTTGCCTTTTCATAGCCTTCCCTGACTAACCACATACTAATCATTGCTTCTTGTTTCTCTGACCCTACCAACTCAACTCTAAGTTCCTTGAGCACTATATCATGAGATTTATTTCTTTGTGTTCTTTACCACACTTCGTCTAGTATTATAGTGGTTACTTAATATATACTTCTTGACTGAGCAAAAAATTTAAAAAAGAAATTGAACTGTTAAGCTAAGGATATAAATTTAATTTAAATCTTCAAGACAAACAGATAAGACAAACAGTGCAAATAAGCCTTACAATGCTCAGATTATAATGGTTTGCAGGATTAAACCAACTGGTGCCAACATTCCTCTGATGTTTTGGTATCCAATGGTCTTATCAGTAGGTTTCCAACCATTAATCGTGAGCCATTATTTACTGTTGCCAGTCACTGGCTTCTGGTGTCCCTAGTGATGCAACCTTAACCTTCCAAGGGCCCTATGTCACTTCTGTGTGATGTTTTCATCACACAAAGGGAAGCTAGCTGTTTTCTTGGTTGCACTACTTGTGGTGTCCCAGTGAGATGATGGGACTATGTAGCTCTCTGTACATGAACTGACTCCCTATGCAGTCCCACGGGGGATCTTTGCTTGCTTTCTCTCTTTCTTTTTCTTTCAACAAAAAAAGGTAAGTTTTTGTCATTGCTTACATCAGTAACAAAAAACAAATAGGTGAACTTTGAAAGGATTGAGGACAGTCAACCCTAGTCAAAGCTTGTCTAGCTCATGTTATTTATTCACATTCATGATATGAGTTTATTATATCCACGCTCTTCAGCAATGGCATTGATAATAGGAAGGTTGATTTGGAAAAGCAAAATGTTAAACACTAACCTGAGAAATAATCTGTGATCTTTTCTTCTCTCCGAATTAGTAAAACAAACACTGTGAGCTTTAGAATAACAGAGGTACTTGGAAATAGTGGGTTGTTCTTTTCCGTTTTCCCCACTGCCACGCTGTGGCTAATGTGATACTTGAGGTTGTGGCAGAACTTCCAAAGTAAACTTGATCTTTAGAGTTTTACAACAATGATGGGTGAACCTCAGAAAGTTCAGAGATTTTTGTCCAAACGGAGAAATCACATTCTTGTGCCAATTTTCTGTATCTCTGAATTATTGAGTTGAAGTTTTCACAACAATGGCAATTTCTTGACCGTTTCATGCTGGTGACAGGAAATTACACAAATAGAGTAAGTTTTCTCAACACCCATTCATCAGTTAGCAACAAGTCATTGTAGTTTCTACTGTTTAGCCTGAGTCTAGATGCAAATATTGAAAATGAGGGATATGGTGTTCAAGTTTTCAAAATGAGGGATATGGTGTTCAAGTTTTCAAAGTGAGATATGGAAGCCCACTCTTTATAGATCTGCCTTGTACCTTGACACAACTTTTTGGTCCCCGTCTTTGAGGGAAGCCATCATCTAGACGCACTCCTATGTTGTCAGCTATGCCACCAATGGGAAGGGCAGATTCTCCCAAACAGGGCTTAGCAACAAATGAAGGACAATTTTCTATTCTTATCCTTTACAATTCTAGAAAAAGCAAAAAGCAAGACAAAACAAAAGATGTCACCCAAAGATGTTTTCAGTACAACGGAATCAAACTCTAAAATAAAATGTAAAAAGCCAAGCATAAAGTTGGACAGCGATGGTCTTCTAGATATTCAGTTACACTATCAGGCCCTCAGAGCAATGATCACAATTTATGTTGTTGGACAATTTATCACAGCACACTGGCCCATTTACACCAAAGGAGGCGAGATCAGGCATTGCACACCCACCACACAACCACCCAAGTGGCAAACTGCAGAGCCAGGCCTTGAATCATGATTTCAGCTTCTAAATCCATATCGTTACACTGCCTCTGGGGTGAAATCTTCAGTTATATAGATAATTTTTTTTATTTTTCAAAATATTTTTCAAGATATTGTTGAATCGTAAAAGCATCACTTGTGCCTATGTTCAAATCCTGGCATAGCCACTTGTATTAGTGGGCAAGTTGTGTGATCTCTTTAAACATCAGGACCCTCGACTATAAAGAGACAGTAATAGTACTAGCCTCTTAAGGTTGTTGGAAGAATTAAGTAGAATAATTCATGCAAAGCATGGAACCTAGTAAGAGCTCAACAGAATGTGGCTTTAATTGTTGATAATAAAAATGATCTATGTTCATTGTAGGAAATGTATCCAAGTATTAAGAAGAAAATATCTCTCATAAATCCACCATCCTAATACAATCCCCGAACCATTACGGCACATTTTCAATTTTTCTAGGCAATGCTACACAATGCATTTCTTTGTTATGAAGATTTTCAAACGCACAAAAGTTAAAAGGCAAGTGCAATGACTACCCATGTATTTTCCTCCTAGAGTCAATAATTATATATACTTTGCCGTATTTGCTCTGTGTGTGTGTGTGTGTGTGTGTATGTGTTTAGATTTTGCTGTTTCATGTCCTTATACATTACCTGTGTTAGATCTTCCTCGGTACTACTCCCAAGTAGAAAATCCAGGGAGTCCGTAAGCAGACATACATATATACATTTGTGTTTTTTTGCTGAAATATTTGAAAGTAAACTGTAATTATCATAGCATTTCACTTCTAAATATTTCAATATGCATCTCCCAAAAATAAGAACATCCTCCCACATAATCATAATATCATTATCACAGCAGGATATTCACAATTATTCCCTAATGTCATTTAATATCCAGTTGATATTCAAATTTTTAAAATTGTCCCCCATTGACTTTTTGCTGTTTATTTTCAAACTAATTCATGCATTGTCTTTTGTTATGCCTCTTTTATTCCAGAACAGTCTTCTCACCAGTTTTACATTACTCTAAGTATACTTTTTAATGATGCATACACTCCAGTGCAGGCACAGTCGTGGCCAGTCCCTCAGCTCAGACATACGAATGGTTTCCTTTTTCCCTGTGATGAATCATGCTAAGATGAATACCTTCGTGCGTTGATTTCTTTCACCTTTTTTGGTTACCTCTGAATATTTACAATTTTTAAAAAAAGATAAGAAAATATTTAAAACCCTTCTTAGATATTAGTGGACTACTTTGCAGAAGGTTTTATCCACTGCTATCCCCCCAAAGTACTTGAGCATGCCAGGATAGCTGGGGCTTTCAACGCCTCCTTGTCCTGAGGAGTCCTGGTTTAAATGCCACATTCTCTAGAGGACATTTTCTGGTCTACACCGGGCGAGTTCCCTTGCCATGCGTTGTTTCGTGTGATTACTTAATCATCAGCTCCTCCCCCCTAAGAACAAGGAATCTTCACTTGAAGAGGCCAGTGTTTCTCTGAAATTGGGAGCTCAGTGAAACTGGCTGGTTGCTTTTAGTGTTATGCCAATTTTCAAAAAAAATTTAACATAAAACGTCTGGTTCTTTTATTTTTCACCAAAACAATATGTTAGGATTAAATATTGCCCTATGCACATTAAATATTGCCATAACTTTAAAACTGATGAAACTCTATCCCTAAGGGAACCTTTGGAAACTTTTAAAATAAAATAACCCAAGTAACCAATAATATGTGAGTGGTTAAGTGTTGCAAATCTATATGATAGTACAGTCTGTACACATTAAAATTTATATTCATAAAGGGTTTATCATAACATGAAGAAGTGCTTATTAAACGATATGGGGAAAATAGTTGTTAGAAATTTAGAATGCTAAATATGCCACAAAAAGGCTAACAAGATACAGCAACTGCTGTACTATGGGTGATCAAAATAGCTTTTCTCATGTATTTTTTTTCTTTCTGACCAAAGCACAGTAAGAAAGATGGAGCTTTGAAAAACATTATTTAAGCATCCATAGCCCCTGTTTACAAAACTAGAAAAGAGAAAAAAATGTTTACTCGTGGTAATTTCTTATTTTTCAATCTGATTTTGTAGCATGAATTTAATGTTAATGCTACTTTAATATATAATGAATCTAGCAAAAATCAACCAACTAGCCAGGAAACAAACAAAAAAATAAATATTTAATAATCTTCCATTTCCTTCTGAAGATTTTCAGGTATATTCTATCACAAACGCATTCACAATTATTCCATTTTTAAAATGTGCATGCCCCTTGACAAAATTTATCAATACCTCTATTTGATCTGATGATACACATCAGTTGCCAAGTACATAACAAACAGCAAGCTATTTCACTGTCTTCATCTCGAGCTGTAATTAAAGAGTATTTACTGAGCATTACTTGAACCCAGCATTATACTTGGTATTATAGCAGCTGGCAATGTGGACCTGGGCCCCGAGCTACAGAACCTTACAACTGATGACCTGTGATCAACATACTCATCTTTCCTCTAACCACATGACAAACCTCCTGGACCCAGAGCCAAAGGAATTTACGGTTTTCCAGGGAAACATGATATTTGCTTTGACAGTTTCACATAGCTTTATCCTAAAGGCAGACAAAGAGCTGAAGTTTCATCTTCACTCGCCTTTCCTGGGATCAAGCCCTTTGATGGAAGGAGATCACTGGGAATCCATCCCTAGGCCTGGAGGTGTCAGAGGCAAAAACCAGACATACATATCCTGCTCTTTGGTCCTCTGGGAAAATACCTAGCCATCACTGCCCTCATCCACCAGTCTCATGTTGCCCGCCTGTCTCCAGTGTTAGCAGAAGTGCTGACTCCCCAGCACCGTGTGTGTCTGGGAGGGCAAGAGGGGTGGCAAAGAGCCAGCTGGTGACGCCTGCCCAGAGCCCTGGCAGACCTCATTAGGCTCGGACTGGTCTCTGAAATGCTCCACCACTGCTCCTGCCTGGCACCCAAACCCCTACCATTTTAAAGTGACCTTTTCACATTCCATTCTTCCCCCAGGTCCTGCAAGGTAGGGCCTGCTTTCCTCACAGCTCCAACATCAACACTTCTTTTAAGCAAAACTTTTGCATGCAATAGATAGTGCTAGTGCCAATGCATCTTAGCCAGCTTCTACAGTCAAAGTGAAACAAAGAAAGGAAACACTACAAAAATCGGTGTTGTGGAATGGAACTAGACAAAATCAGTAATAGCCAGTGTGCCCCTTTGATGACCTAAATGCTTAGCATTTCAAAGGATTTCTAAAGGTGTCATGCACAGAGTTTTGAGAGGGAGCTGGCATTTTCTAACTGAGAGCCCAAAGCTGAGGGATCCTCTGAAACAGATGCAGTCAGATATGCAGACAGGTTGCCATGCGGCAAAATGGGAAGAAGTATCTGGCTGTGCATACCAAATACCATCTCAGAGTGGGGTTGTGACTTGTAGGATAGACATGAATGTGATGCACCCATCATGGCCATGCATGGGAGCTCCTCCAGCAGGAAACATGTGGTATGGTAGATGAACTGGAAGAGATTCAGAGAGGCCAGAAATTGGGGACACGAAGGGAATCGGTGAGGAGGTAAAGGCTGTTTTTTAAAAGACAAGAAAAAAGGGTTAAGCAAGGAAACTTCATAAGGACCTCATAGGCCCTGTGGAAGAGTCAAAAGTCATTTAAGTGTTAAGCAGGCTTGTTGCATAATTGGAGTCACGTTTTAGAAAAGTTACTCTTGCTGAAGCATGAAGAATGAATTGAAGGGGGACAAAGCAGAGGCAGAAAGACCAGTTACAACATCTAAGTGAAGGATAACAGTGGACAACGAGACACATCAATGGATTTGGGAAGTGTTTAGGAGTAGAATTGATAAGACTTAGTGATTCACTAAGGGGTTGTGGTGAGGGGAACAGTGAAGGAGGAAGAAGAACCTCAAATGACTGCCAGCGTCTGGCTGAGGCTTTCAAGGGAATGGCAACACCAACCAATGAGGGAACAGGAGAGGCACATTAGGGATGATACTCATCAATTCAGGTGGATCGAGTTAAAAATATCATTGCAAGATGTTTACTAGGTAGCTGGATAGATACCATTGAAGATCTGTTCTATTTATAAAATTTGGAGTGACCAGCACAGACAGTAATGAAGCTGAAGGCATGTTGTGGGTGAAAGGGGTGTCCACTAAATAGGGACAGAAGGACACTTGAGTGTTTGAATACTCTGTTCACTTTTGGCAGCTTATTGCACATTCATTTAACAATCCCTCCTAAGAGTAAGTTCTGGAGGAAGGAAGTATGAAACGCTCAGTTTAAGGATGGGGGCGCGAAAATCACTAAAGTCGAGAAATAATTCTCAGAGTTACCTTCATTACTGAGTACTTACTATGTGCTAGGCCCTGTGCCAAGTACTTAATATACATTGTTCTACTGTATTTCATTTAATTCTTACAACAAGCCTATATGAATTAAATACTATTTATTATCTCCACTTTGTGTTAACAAGAGCTGAAATTTGGAGATTCTATAACTCTCTATCCCTGTTGTTTAATCTGGTAGCCACTAGCTGCAAGTGGCTGTTAGGAATTTAAAATGTGCAACAAAGAAATTTAATTTTTTATTTAATTTAACTCAGAATTATCATTTACTTCAAATTTTTTTATTTCACATTAGTGTAAATTCACACTTAAGAACTAACACTGGATTCAGTTATTGAAAAGTGCTTACGTATATTTGGAACAGTGTGAGTATGTGAATCAATTTTTTCAACTCTAAGTTTTATGAAATGTAACTACAGATCAAGTATTTCCAATGAAAAATTCGTGTCTGAATTGAGATGTGTTGTGAGTGTAATTTCGAAGATTTACTGCGAAAAAAATATATGAAATATCTCATTTATAATTTTTGTATTGATTGCATATTGAAATAATGCTTTGAATGTATCAGGTTAAAAATATATTGTTAAAATTAATTTCACCTGTTTTACCTTTTCACTTTTTTTATGCGACTACTGGACACTTTTCAATTCCCTAAGGAGCTGGCACAAGAGTTCCCCGGGGCCTGGGCAGCCCTTTCCCGAGCCTGTCCCAGTGGAGACCGGCTCACACCGAGGTGCGCGCACGTGCGCGTCTGCGCGGTCCGCCGAGGGTGGACCGAATCTCACCCGGTGCCCACGACCAGCGGGCTTTCCTGTTTGCCTTTTTGAACTCTGTTTTCTCTGAGTCTTGGAGAGAGCCAGGGGCTGTGATGTCACTGTATAAACAGAGGGAAGGGTGGGGGCGAAAGTTGCATTGGAGCGAACCCGGCGGTGGAGGAGGGCTGGTGGGAGGATGGGGGTAGCGAGGGAGATTTTTTTTAAAGGTGGTTTGGTCTCGGGGGTGTAAGGGCAGCGGAGGACTCTGCAGAGTCCCAGTAAAGAAACAGAATGGGACTGCCAGTCCCTAAGCTGGGGGCGGGGAGGGGGACGTGGCTGGAAGAGACGGGGGTTGGTGGGGGGAGGCTGGAAAAATATGGGACGCCTAGAGCTAATTCCCCTGATTAAAAATGCATTAGTTTGGAGGTGTCAGGGACACGCAGCTGTTTTCAAGGAAAGCCTGGCTCCAAGAGGTCCTCCCGGGCCGGGCCGCCTGGCGGCTCCATCCCGGGTGGGTGTCAGCGAGCGCGCAGCCCCCGACGCTTGTCCTCTTCCTGACAGGGCCCTGGCCAATGTCCTGCTGCTGCGGGTCGTGGTAATTTACATCCTCTCTGTGTACATTAACTTATCTGCAGCCGCGCTGGCTGCGCTCCTTCAGTCAGCCTGTCTCCTGCGCAGCCTGGGAGCCTTCCCCGACCCAGCGACCCACCGGGCGGCCGGGGGCGACGGGGGAGCCCTGGGAATCACAACAACCGCCCGGTTCCGACCCGGCCCGGACGCCCGGGGGGCGGGGGGCTCCGCGGGGCCAGGCGTGGAGGGCCGGCGAGCCCGGCTCGGGTAGGGCAGAGGCGGGCGGCTGGGGGCTGGCGGCGAACACTTAGTGGCTAATTCATGACTCATGACTCATGCGCAGGCTCCTCTTCAGTGACAGCCGGGACAGTTCCTGGTTATTTGTAGCCCCCCGGCTTTCATTTCGCTGTAATTAAGCAGTCATTTGAGGGTCATTTCATCCCCGTCATAGGTTTCTCTGTTTTAATCATGCTTTGAGTTCCAGGGTGGGGGGAGCAGGGAGTGGAAGGGGAGGTTGGGAAGGAGGCGTGGAGGGCAAGAGGGTAATCGTCTCTGAGAACGCGTGCACTTTTCATAACTCTTCCCGTGACAGGCCCCGGTGCAGGCTCCGCAGACGCCGACGCCCGGCGCTCCGCTCCGGGGCGCGGGCCAGATCCTCTTCCCTGACACCCGCGGTCTTCCCTGAGAAGAGGTCTGGCCCTTTTTGAGTCAGATGTTGGATTTTCTGCTTTCCCCTCTGGCACCACACTAATCATTCTCTTTAATCGCTGAAGCTTTTTAATGAGGCCAAGTAGGTATTTATGGAGCCGTCTACTCTCTAAACGCTAATGCTTGATAAGTCATTTATAACTTACCGGTGGGCTTCGCATAGGCCAAATCTAGAAGAAAGGAAGTGAGAATAAAATAGAGGCTGAATTTTACGAGGAAACCTTCAGCGTATCTTCAGGTCCTAGATGGTACCAAGCCCTTGTGGGAAATGTGCAATCCATCAGGCAAAAGAATAAGGAACGGCCACAGCCTGTTCGAATTTGGTGAAAATTCTCTGGCTGTCATTCTTGATTTTTTTTTTTTTTAATTCCCTCCACTTTCTCCTTTGGCTGGTTCATGTATTCTTTAGATATCATTTGAAGCTTCCATTCCAAGGCCAAGTCTACGATGTTCTTTAAAGAAATCTCAAACTATTGCATTTGGAGGGCACACAGATGGAAACTGAAAGGACTGGAAAGAAATAAAGGACAGAAACCAGATTTTCCGTCATTGCAAAGAGTAGGTGCCACAGGCTCCAAATCTCAGTAGATATTAAAGTTAAGGCAGGAGTCTGCGGTAACAGTAGGAGTGTGGGTGCTTTCAAAAGAGAAGGCAAGAGAGAAAACCTGTCCAAGAAAGGGCAGGAGAAAGAGTGAGGGAGAAACAACACAGACTAGAAAAAAAAAATGAATCAATCAATCAATCAACATATGAGTATTCAATGTGCATTAAGGAAACTTTAAAAAATGTTTTCAGCCATAAAATGGAATAAAATACTGATACATGCTATAACATGGTGAGCCTTGAAAACATTAAACTAGGTGACAGAAGCCACTTACAAAAGACCACATATTCTATGATTCCATTTAGATGAAATGTCCAGAACAGGCAACTCTATAGAGACAGGAAGTAGATTAGCTGTTGCGTTGAACTGGGAGTTGGGGTAGGAGTAAGGGGGCCCGGGGGAGCGACTGCTAGAATTAATTGTGGTGATGATTGTACAACTCTGAATATGCTAATAACCACAGACTTACATGCTTAAATGGGTGAATTGTGTAGTATATGAATTATATCTCAATATACTGAAAACAGTTTCCATAAAGTTAAATAGAAACAGGCCCCAAAACAGTGCCACTAAAAAATTCTTTTGCTAAGTGCACTGCTCCTTCCTATATGACGATGTAAACAGCAGATAATGTTCCTAGGACGGGGACTTGGTCTGGTTTTTCACTTGGTCCCTAGTGCCTAGAACCATGCTGCTTATGGAAGGTACGCAACAAATATTTGCTGGAAGAGAACTTGCAAATAACCAGATGGCCAAATTCAGACTTATACCATACTCATCCTGCCATCTCTTCACTGCACCCTCTAGCTTTCCAATATTATCATTTTATAGATATATAAAATATACAAATATATATTATTATATATACAAATGTGTATTATTATATATAGTATCATCATTATTATTAATACAGCTAGTACAGCTAGTACTAATAACTAACAAACAACATTTTGTTTATATATTTTGTGCCAGGCACTGTACATATATTTGCTTGTAATCCTTATAAAACCCAGCAATGTAAACCCACTGAACCCAGGTCTGTCTGGCTCCCAAAGTTTTAGGCTATTATAAACACCGCCTGCTAAAAACACTAAACACAAAGGCAAGGAGAAGCGTCAACCAACATGCAAAAGAGAACCAGCCAAAGTCACCGAGAGAGGAAACCAAAGAAAATCTGGTTTCTATGTTTATTTTAGTTTTAATTTTTATTTTTTTGAGACAGTCTCGCTCTGCTACCCAGGCTGGAGGGCAGTGGTGTGATCATGATTTCTATGTTTAAACTGAAAGAAGTATCAAGAAGCATCACTCAAACGTATCACTCAAAGAACGATGGCTTGTCTTATTTAAAATTATAACACATCACTCAGAACTATGGCTTGTCTTATTTAAAATTATGATAATTTTATACTAACTATGGATTATGTATCCAACAACTACAGAGGACTTACTATGTACATAGCTCACAGGCAGCTTATGTTCGAGCCTGTTACAAAAGCTACTGTCTCTTAAAAAGAAAACAAAAACGAGTACTCAGCGTATTTGTCTAAGTAGTGCACAAAAGGTTTAACCGTACAGTAACGGAAACATTCTGGTTTCCCAAAATGTCTTCCTAAAGTTGAAACATTTTTGTGGAAAGTTAAAGACCCAGAGCTCTATGAAGGGCTACCTAAATGACCACCCACAAAAGTAGCTGGGGAGAAACACAAATTAGAATACGTCCAAACTATTGGAAAGCTACTGTGGTGTGTGCTTGGGCTTGAGCCTGCTGCCTGGGTGTTCATTAAGTGTTCATAATATTTCTTATGTCCATAATCCAAGATTCCAGACCCACATCCCAACCAAGCCTCAGACCTGCCATCTTATGTCATGCGTATTAGTTGGTATATATTGATACTACTTGTAATAATTATCCTACAAAGACACAAAACCTTCTAATAAAAGGTTCTATATTCCTCTACCTACTTTGCTATCAGAATTTTGCTCTAAGATTTGTAATGAATAGCCCACATTTTACAGTTGGAAAAACCAAGTACCCCCTGAAAGTACTTACTGAAACTGTCCCAAAGATCCATAATAGTAATAGGAAAAAAGTCTCAGCATGTCCTTCTCCCAACTGTTAGAGATACTCACCTCCTATTTAATGTGATAGGAGGTGTTCCTTCTACTTAAAAAAAAAAATTACTATATACATTTAATTTTTTCTTAACTAAGTCTGAAAAGGAGAGACAACCTAGGCCATAAGTATGGGAAAGATGTATAGTTTCCCTCTCTCCTTTTTATGGGCGACTCCAGAAGTGAAAGTCCAACCACTTAGGCGGATGAGCTTCAAGAAACTCTTCTCAGGACGGTGGAATGTGCACTGTGTCTACAGTCATCCATCCCTAAGCATATGTGGTTGTCACCCTCTAGTGGATGATCTATGATAATAGTTGGCAGCCTCCTGTGGGGCACAAGCACGATATTATCCAAGGCTCACCTATCTTTAAGACGTAAATGACAGATAAGACTGCACCATAACTCTTCAGTCTTGGACACATATTTCCTAGGAAAACGGGTGTCCATGCGCTGTTTATTCAGTCTGCTGTTCCCTGCTTCTTTTGAGTCTGTGTTTGTGTTTCCTACTGGTGTCTTGCATTTTCAAGAACAATACACATTTCCTTAAGGCAGATTTCTCCTACCATTGAGATAGTTCTAGGCAATTGATTCCCAGAGATTGTTTGCATCCAGACTGGTCTTAAAAGCTTTCTCTATCTGCAGGGTTTACTGGGTGTACTCAACTATTTAGCTGGTAACCAGGCACTTGCCAGTAGAATGCCAGTTCTGAGTCGAATAGTTTGATGTACCTAGGAAAGTTGTGGACAATAAATATTGTTTCCATGTTGACTGTTGTGTAAAGCACCTAAATGTAGATTCTTAGCGACTCTGATAGAATTTTTAGAGGTGGAAATGATAGAGTTTGCATTACCTTAAGTTTTCAAGACTCAACACCAAGCATTAGACTGGGAAATATAACTTTTTACAAAAACCCTCTAAAATGAAGTCTGGCTTTGAATTCATTAGTATTACTGGATTCAAAATATAATCACATGATTTTCTTCTCTCCATTTTATTAGCTAACTGAAGATTTACATCTGTAAATCTGGATGGGAACTGAATTCCTACATCATAGACAGTTTCAAGGAGGGAAGGATTATGAGTTCAGGAAATACTCTGCATTCTCAAAACCCTACATTGTTGGTGCTTAGATTTACTCTGTGAGAACCTACTGAGAGAAACCATTTCTCCAGAAGACAAGTACAGTTTCCTAAAGATCTGTTTATTTGTCAGCAAAGGAGTATTTGAAGCCAAGGTTGACCTTGGTTCTAAATCTGTGGTTAAATGGAAATCAGAGCACTGTAGAGATGCGGTGCCCCTCCCCACTCTTATCCATTTGAAAGATGAAGAAACTGAGGTTTGGCAGGGTTGAGCAGAGTTCACATAGCTAACTAACCAAAGAGCTGGCACCAAACAGGACCCCAGCTCTCCAACTCCTAGGCCCTTGCCTCTCACGTGGAATTTTCTTAGTGATTAGGAGAAAATCAGTTCCCTAACCCTGTTCATAGAAGTTTATATTCTGTTTGGTTAAAAAGCATTTTTCTTGTGGTAAGAAATAAGTACATAAGTACATAAAATTTGCCATTTTAATTTTTTTTTCAGAGTCTCACCCTGTCACCCAGGCTGGAGTGCAGCTCACTGCAAATTCCACCTCCTAGGTTCCAGCAATTTTCCTGCCTCAGCCTCCCAAGTAGCTGGGACTACAGGTATGCGCCACTATGCCCAGCTAACTTTTGCATTTTGTAGTAGAGATGGGGTTTTACCATATTGGCCAGGCTGGTCTCGAACTCCTGACCTCGTGATCCACCCACCTCGGCCTTCCAAAGTACTGGGATTACAGGCGTGAGCCACTGCGCCTGGCCCATTTTAACTGTTTTAAGTGTACAATTTTGTGGCATTAAGTACATTCACATAATTGAGCAACTATCCCCAGTATCTATTTCCAGAACTTTAAATAATCTTCCCAAACAAACTCTATCTCCACTACCTAATAATTTCTCATTCTCCCCTGCCCTCAGCCCCTGGCAACTACTATTCTACTTTTTGCCTTTACGAATTTGACCACTGTAGGTGCCTCATATAATTGGAATCAAACACTATTTGCCCACTTGTTACTGGCATGTTTCACTCAGCATATTTTCAAGGTTAATCCATGTTGCAGCGTGTCAGAATTTCCTTCATTTTAAAGGCTAAATAATATTCCTGTGTGTGTGTCTGTGTATATGTGTGTGTGTGTATATTACACTTTGTTTTGTTTGTCCTCTCATCCGTCAGTAGATACTTGGGAAAAATATTTTTTAAATGCACACTAAAAATAAATATAAATATGTAAGAAGTAAAAGCATCTCTGCAAGAGGCTTGAGGCTATATTTGTTTAAAAAGGACTGCTGGGAATTGTTGGAGTAATTAAAGAGTAATTTAATAATTTTATGCAGAGCTATTTTAAATTAAAGCTACGAACTTTGGTTTACTTACCTTTATATTCTCTACCACCTCCCATGGCATTCTAGCATCAGCACAGGGTCACATGTGGTAGGTGCTCAATAAATATATGCTAAATTTCCAAGTCATGCATAGGAAAAATCAAATGCAATCTACAATGTCATTATTTTTCCTTTTTTATTAATTTTATTTACTACACAGTGAACTGATTCTACAGTCAAGCTAATTAACATATCCATTCCTTCACTTAGTTACTGCATATATATGTGTGGTCTGGGAAGGGAGAACATGTGAAGATTCACTCCCTTTGCCAATTGCAAGTATGCAATACAGTATTATCAACCATAGTCACCAGGCTGTACATTAAATCTCTAGCAGTATCCATCCTGCATAACTGAAACTTTGTGTCCTTTGGGCCACATTTCTTCAGTTCCCAGTAACTACTTTTCTGCTGTCTGCTTCCATGAATTCGACTTTTCTAGATTCCACATAGCAAGTTCATGTCATGATTTTTCTTAATCATTCCAGAGGAAGATGATATGCTTCTGTGATTATTCCAGAGGAAGATGCAAAAGTTCCTGGCAAAAATCTTATATATAGAAAGAACATTCTCCTGGAAGAACAACGTATTAGCCAAGGTTCTTAATTTCAAAAAATTGAACTAATTCTAATTCAAAAGACTAAGCCCAAAAAGAATTCATTGAAAAAATATTGCATCTCTCATGGAATTGCTAAATGTCTGGAGAACCAGGCTTGAGGCTTCCAGAAACAATGTCCAAAACCATGTCCAAAACTGATCGGAGGAGGAAAACACCAAAGGTCATGCCAGTGCCAAGCAGTGGGGGCTCCTGTTTGCTCAGCTGCCAGGACATAACTGCACCAAACAACCATCCAGCCACTTCTATCCAGAAGCCCAGCTTTCCAATCCTGGCGTCCTGGATGCCTAGAATATCACCTCAACAACCAAACTGATTCCACAGAGCCCCTCCTTCAAATAGTAACACAAGTCACATTTAAGCACAGTGATTGGTGGGGTGTGGGTCACATGCCTGTGTCCAGCTACAAGGTGGCTGGGAAGGAAGTTCCCTATTTTCTCCCTAAGTGATGTGGGGCACGTAAGGAAGATGATTTCCTGCATATAGAAAGGGTGTTCAAAAAGTACTGGGCAGCCACACTGAAGGTAAAAGGACTATGTTTTCCCTAAGAATTATCAGTCAGAAAAACAGATAAAATCCTAGCTGGAATAATTCGAATAGTGACTATTTTTAAACACCATTAACACCTATGTGGCAAAAGCAGAATAATATGGCAAGTGTTCCAGTTCAGCCCACATTGCCACTGTAAACTTACAAAGCACCACTGGAGAGCTTCTCCCTCTAGAAACAGATTCAGACTTGATAAGGAAAACCAGAGCTCAATTAGCAATAATTGATAGCAGCTGAAATGTTCAAGGAAGGCTCTGTACCTTATACTTAGATGTTTGAATTATTGTTTTTGCATCAATTCTTGTGCTTTTCTTCTACATTTTGATAGTGAAAGTTAAATACCATATATTGTAATTTTAAAGTATATATATATAGGCAAAGCAGAAGATATAGATCATGTGTTAGAACCTTTATTTTCTGTTTTCACATTTTATTAATGGACATGTATATACTCAGCTTAACATTACTAGGCAAAACAGATCTATTCCTGGAAAGAAATGTCTACAGGGCTAGAGTTGCTGGCTCTGGCTTATTGGAGATGGCCAGCATGAAGGCGGTCACATGCATCACCTTAGAATAAAGCCTGGAGTAAGATATCAGAGTCAGAAGAACCTAGCTTCATCTCAAAATGGTTTTTCTCCCAGAATGACCTCAAATGGGCCAGTTTCTCATTTTCACAGGTTGTCATGATTGCAAAGAAAAGAAAAGGAAAATGACCAAATTTTATGAAAGCCTATTTCAAAGGACTATCAGGAAATTCCGTTTGTGACAGTTAAAGTCAACAGCTCATCCCAGATCAAGCAAGTGTGCCTGTTGAGAGATGTGTGCAATAACTAACATTTTTCCCCTTGTAGTAGACTTGATTTCTTCAACTACATATGATCTATGTTTTAAAAAGAGGATTCATTAAAAACACTACAGTTGATCGAGAAAAAAATTTGGTCTATGTAGCAAACATTCATTGCATAATGTTTCACAAAATTAGCAGGTTTGGTTCATTAAAAAACGCTATTTGACACAACTTTTCTTTGTTTAAGTGGCTAAAAGTACTATATACATTTTTCTTAAGATCCATAGATCTAATAAGTTAGATCTATAATCTAATAAATGCACCGTGAAGAAAAAAAGAATGGTAAGTCTTATTGACTCATTCAAAGTAGAAAATAAAAATCATAGACTGGAATAGAATAATGTTGAGCCTGAAGTTAATCTTCCGGACAATCTAATCTAGGCTTGACAAATACATGGAGTCAGGATAGGCACTTTCCTAGTTACTGTTTAAGGCAGACATAACTAATCAATCTCCAGACATAACTAATCAATCTCAGCAATTTCTAATTGAACCCAGACGTATACATTCTCATAATTCTTCTTAAAACAGAGCTCTGGGTAGCCTCTACCATTCACTGAAATTGGTGTATGTAAAGAAACTATTTGCCATAGCTGGTATTCTCACTCCTTTAATACATATGCATGTGGAGGATGAAAAGCGTGCAGTGACCTACTTGACCATTGTCACTCAGCTAGTAAATGAAAGCATTAGCATTATATCCCTGATTATCTTTGCATGACCACAATCAAACTCATAAAGTTATGGCACGTGTGACACTCAGCTGATTGCAACTGAGTACCTGAATTTCCAAGTTTAGTAATTATGATGCTCCTGGAAAGAGTTTCTATTACCAACTTTATAATTTCCATTGAGAAAGAAGTGAAATAAGGAAAACATTCTTATAGCTTACAGTTATGTATGAGTTCATTTATTGTTCATGAAAGAGATTATCTTTATTCATAATTTAAAGGAGAATGTTAAAACATTTACTGCATACAAAATTACTATTAGGCTATGGCTGCTATTTAAATGCAATGCCCTTAGAAACAGGAAATGGTGCTAAGAAGCTTTTCATTAAAAACAGCAGCTACTCCATTCTCCCTCCCCTTTACACACACGCACGTGTACACACACACACACACACACACACACACAGACACTGTTTTTTTCTCTCTCTAAAACCCTGAAGGCAACCACTTTCAACGTTTTTAGCTGTTTCTTTTGATATTTACTTCTGTATTTCTAATGAACATACTTACATTTCTTGATTTATCCATTTAGACGTTATCTGTTATGGTGAACAACATTTCCGTTGTTCTATATACCCCTTTTCCTTTCCTTTCTACTACCTCAATTTTTTGTTCACTCCCTAATCAGCGTTCATTATTATGACTATGAACATATTGTTTACTATATTCCTGGGCTTTCCAGCAAATTCATGTTTTATGATTTAATTTTTCTTGCAAAGCTTTTTATTTTTCTTGGAGTTAATAGTTGCCTCGTATTCTCATTCACTTAGGGGTCTGGTTTTTTTGTTTTTTTTTTTTTACACTCCTGCCAAATTTTTTCACACATCCCAACAGTTTTGTAAAGTGCCTCTCAATACAATTTCCCAGAGTCAAATCTAGAATTTGCTCTGTCAGTTTCATTTTGTTTTTCTGGAGTCATCCTTCATCCACCTGCTTCAGTTTGCCTGGCTGCTCACTAGGTCTCCTGCACAGCTATTGTCCTGGTACTTCCCTTTGCACCTCCGCGGTATTAGATCCATTCTTTCCAGGATTCCACATCTTCTCTTTTCTTGGCATACTCCCTTATTTTGGTGTAGCATCCTTTGAGAGCTTCCTGAGAAAAAAATGCATGGGACGTAACTTTTTCTGAGACTTTCCATATCTGAAAATACCTTTATTCAACCCTCATAGTTGATTGATAGTTTCACTGGGTATCAAATTTAAGTTAAAATATTATTTTTATTGAGAACATGAAGTCATTGCTCATCACCTTCCAGCTTTCGGTGGTGCAAATGGAAAGGTCAATGCCCTCTTATTCCTGATGTTTTGCAGATGACGCTTTACTCTATCTTTGGAAATGTTTAGAATATTATTTTATTCCCTGTATTCCAAGTTTCAGCATGATGTGCCATAGCATGAGTCTTTTCTTAATTCACTGGTTTGAGACTTGGAAAGCTCCTGTTGCTCAGTTATTCAAAAATACATATATGAAGATAATTTGCACCTATTTTCTTTGTTTCTTTCCATAATGCTCATTAGTACGGTATTGGATTAATTCTTCAATTTTCTCATCTTTTCCCTTTGGTTTTCATCTCTGTGTTTTGATTCTACTTTCTGGAAGAGTTCCTTCACTTTGTCTCTAGACCTTTTAATGGAATATTTTATTTCTGCTATCATATTTTTAATTGACAAGAACTCTTGTTCTTTTTATATCTCCCTCATCTGTTTCATGGATACCATGTCTCTAAGAGTATTAGAGTTTGCTTTTAAGAAGATTTCTTCTCCCCTTGCAATGTCTGTCTCCTCCAAGCTCCTTTGCTTTCCTGTATATTTTGGACACTCTCTTTCCTGGTACAGGCTTCCCTCAATGCCATTTGTTGCTAGCTGTCCAATTCTATTTAAGAATGAGGCACTGAACACCTGACTGAGACCTCTGTGGGAAGCAGTGCCTCGCTGTGGAATGACCGGGGGCATCACTGCATTGTGGTCAGGTACTCCCATGCAACTGTACCTTCACATCCCTCCTCTAGGTGGTTCAGAGTACCCAAAGAAGGCTAGTCCAAGGTCTTAGCTGTGGGTGAAGGCCTGGCCACATTCTGAGGTGGTAGGAAAGAGGACTAGGGGTGGACGTGCTCTTCATTCCTAGCTTTCCTTTCCCTCAGCCCATCTCTACCTGCTTTGTGCCAATTGGCCACAAATTCAGAGCTTTCTGATTCAATCTCTTCAGGGCCTAAACTCCTGTCTCATGTCGAGGGTGGGGTGGGTGCGTTCAGCTGACTGCATTAATTGATGGAAAGAATTCTGGGGTCTGTAGTTCTATATGAACTTTTAAGGGACCCCCAATTTTTAGCATCCATCCCTCCAACTGTTGCCAGAATCTGGTGCCCTATTCCCCAGACTTTCCCTAGGTTCTGTGGAGTGAATTGCCTCATCTACTAAGTGTAGCCCTCTGCAGACAGTTTGTGCTCCTGTCTCTCATCTTCTTTGTTCTATGGCTCAGGACTACAGAGGTTCTGGGTACCATTAGAAATGGAGTGTATGCATGTTTCTTGCTGTGGTTGCTGTTGGTCGATAACTTTGCATAAAAAATGAAAAGGTTGTTATTTGGCCATTTTGAAAGAGGAAGTCTTGAACACTTGTTGGTGTTGGCTAGAGGGATATTCAGTGGCAAGCTGTTGAGCATCCTGAATCAGTTTGCTAGGACTGCCTCAACGAAGTACCACAAACTGTGTATTCCAAACAGAAATGTAATGGCTCATGGTTCTGGAGGACAGAAGTCTGAAACCAAGGTTTCAGGTTACTTTCTTCTGAGAGCAGCAAGGGAGGATCTGTTCCCTGACACTCTCCTGGCTTCTAGTGGTTTGCTGGCAATCTTTGGTGTTTCTTGGCTTCTGCTGCATCCCTCTGATCTCTGCCTTCATCTTCACACAGCCTTCTTCCTGTGTGCATGGCTAAGTTTCCCTTTTTGATAAGGACACCAGTCATATTGGATTAGGGGTCCAACCTACTTCAGTATGACCTCATCTTAACTGATTACATCTGCAACAATCCTATTTCCAAATCAGTTCACATTCTGAGGTCCTGGCCGTTAGGACTTCAACATATGAATTTTTGGATGACACAATCCAACCCGTAACACATCCCATATATGACATCTTCTGATTAGGGTGACCCAGAATCCCACTCTGTTCAAAACAGTTTGGGTTTACACATCAATCCCACTTAATTATTATTAGTGATTTCCAGTCTCAATAATGTCAAACAATAAATTATGGAGTCACACTACATATGATCCTTTCCACTTTCATGAAATTATCAGAATAAAGAATTTTACTGATATTCCCAGTAGATTGTAGACACAAATTTGGGAAATAATATTTTTATGTTTTCCTGTTTTTATTTTATGGAGAAATATATGTATGTAGATGTATATATACATGATTTTTATAAAATCTTATGAAAAAATACAACTATATTTTTATATGTATGTATGTATATGTAACAAGCCATACATATGGTTTTAAAACACACTGAACTTATTGTGACAGAATAGCGTGGTATATAAGCAGAATTTTCAGTCTTAGAAAATTTTTTTTCATTAATAAAATGAAAGAAACACAAAACAAAACAGAGTTTTATATTGTCAACAATAAATAAGCTTCCATCAGTTTAAGAAAATTAGAAATTCAGACCTCCCAGGGTTCACAGAGGCTCTGAATTTTGCCAAATCAACAGCTTCAAACCTATATTTGTTAAGGGATTGGGGACAGCTCAGTTCTTTCCATGGCAACCAACTGTGCTGTCATAAACACTACAGGATGGTCTCTAAATGATCTGGCAGTTGCTAGACTATGAGGGAGATAAGATCTTATTAAAAATACAAAAGTTGGAGCTTACATACAGGAATACGGAGATGTATTGACAAGGGGATTTGCATTACATGCAAACAGTACTTTCTCATTTGGCCTAATAAAGGAAAGGCCCTGTTTGATGAAAACTAATATGGGTTAATGCTTATCTTCCTTAAATAGCTGTTACACAAATTGCCTACCAACAGCAAAGGTCATAAGGAGAGGGAAAAGCGAATATAGGCAGCCTCCACTGAAATGTGGTTTGTGATTTTGTCCAAAATTATCACCCCACTACTAAAGCCATTTCTTGGTAAGAACTATGTTTTTCTCAAAAAGACAAAACATATTTTCTAATTATAAAATGCATTCTCATTTTATAAACTTTAGAAATACACAAAACATTGAAAATAACAATCACCTGTAATTCCACCGCCTTAAGAATTTTTAGACTGGAATCATGCTGAACTGTATATATTCTTGTATATATTCTTTTTTTCACATAGCATTACATCATGAGCTTTATCCCATGTCATTTAAAAATCCTTCACAAGCATGACATTTAATAAATGCCTAATAGTCTCTCATATGGACAAACCATAGTTTAACCATTTCCACATTGTGGTGGATGTTTTTAAAGAATCTAATTTTTCAACATTATTAGTATTGTAGTAATGAGCATCTTACAAATAAACCTTTATTTATATTTCTTATTGTTTTATTAAAATACATTGCTAGAAATGAAATTATTAAGGAAAAGCTTCCGAACACTTTTAAGATTCTCCCACTTTAAACAGCTTTTTCAGGATTTTTCTCTATTCTTACTTGTTTACACCCCCAGATGCACTTCATTTAAAATTTTATTCTAGAGAACAATTCTTTAGAATTTTTATTGGGATTACATTAAAATCATAAATTAAAATGGAAAGAATTGACATTTTTATAATTTTTAGGAACTTGATATGTATATCCATTTGTCTAAGTATTCTTTTATATCTCTCAATAAACTTTTATAGCTTTTTCATATTGTTCCTGAACATTCATTGTATTTTAAAAATTTTGTTGCTATTGTAAATACAATCATCCTGTCATTGTATTGTTTAATCAGAGATTGCTGGAATATAAGAAAAATGGTTACTAATTTCAGAGATATGATAAATATCTCTGATCAGCCAATATGTTAAACTATCCTATTATTTACAACAAGCTTATAGTTGGTGGGGGAGGTTTGAGTGTGTGTGTGTAAGGAGGGTATATAATCATACCAGCTAAAAATATTGTATTTTGCCGTTTTCTTTCCAGTAATAAAATCTCCTGTCTTAGGGTTCTTGTCTGTTCTATTGCCCACAGCTTTCAAAAAGTTAACTAACTGGCCAGGTGTGGTGCTTCACACCTGTTATCCCAGCACTTTGGGAGGGCGAGGCGGGAAGATCGCTTGCGCTCAAGAGTTTGAGATCAGCCTGGGCAACATGGTGAGACCTTGTCTCTACTAAAAATTCAAGAAAAATTAGTCGAATGTGGTGGTGTGCCTGTAGTCTTAGCTATTTGGGGGAGCTAAGGCGGGAGGATTGCTTGAGCTCAGGAGGTGGAGGCTGCAGTGAGTCCTGATCGTGCCATTGCACTCAGCCTGAACAGGAGTGAGATCCTGTCTCCAAAAACATGATTCTAACAAAAATAACAAAAAGTTACCTTGTAAAGGTCATAGATGGCATTTTTGACTTGTTCTCAAGAGGAATAAGAATAACCTTTTACATATTACACCAGTAAATATAATGTTGGTTACTAAGTTTAATATTGGGATAGACATATATAAATACATATGCCTCAGGAGGTTACACAGATAACAAGAATAAATGGAGCGGGCCAGCTATAAGACAGTAGAGCTTGGTGGAGACTGACAAACTGGACAGTGCTCCTTCTAGTGTGAACTGCACAGCAGATACTCAGCTTAAGCCTATTATATCATAAGAAATGTGAGCTTACTGTTAACATCCTAACCCTCTTTTTTTTTTTTTTTTTGCATATAAGAGACAATATCTGATTTTATATGAAATCTCCCAATTATAAAATGTCTATAACAAATCATTTTCCCAATACTGTACAGGCCAAAATAAAAAAAAATTTAAACAGTGGTCCTTATTCAGTTCATTTGCAAACACAGGTTTTGAATAAATATTCCTGACCATAAGGAAGAATCAATTTAATCCAAGTCTCCAAAGAGTTTTGCTTTTTTAGAAGTACATGTTATATGTTGTCACATCTTTTAAAATTTTTATTTCACTCATTGAATTAATAGACTTTCTAATATTAAAAATGCATTACAAGGATATGATGAACAATACTAGAGTTTAATTTTGTTCACTAAAATTTTATTTGAGTTTTTTATTTATAATCAAATGTAATTCTTCTTAAACTTTCACATTTTTAATATGTGGTCTTGAAATATGTAAGTTTCATAAGATGAATTGAGGATCAGTAATATTCTGAAGTAGAATAGCATAGAAATTATCTGTTTCTTGAAAGTTTGAAGAAAGTTTACCTGGAAAATTATTTGGCATAATAATTATTTATCTTTTGAATTATTTTGATTTTTTCCCAAGGTTATTGGTCTATTTATTATTGTGTCAATTTTGGCCACTTTTACTTTCCTTGAACAATATTATCTTTCCATTTAACATCGAAGAATTTTCCATAAAATTCTCATAATTTTACGATCTCTTCTGTATCTGCTGGTACATATTTTTTCTTAATTCTAATGCCTTTCTTATGGTTAAAATAATTTGTCAGGTTCTTTTGTTTGTTTTTTCATAGTGCTATTTTCTTCACAGCATCTTCTACATTTATCCTATGAGGTTTTTTAAATTTGTTTTTAAACTCAGTAATTCCTGATTTCAGCATCATTACTACATACTTCTTTCCCAAAGTGTATTTTGTTATTATATATCTAACTTCTTGACTTCAATGATTAGTTCATTTATTTTCATTAATAATGACAGCCCTTAAGGCTATGAGTATTTTTCTCCAGTAGAGCATTGGCTTAATCCTGAAGATGTGATATATAGTAATGTTACATTTTTTCTTTCTTTCTTTTTTTTTTTTTTTTTTTTGAGATGGAATCTCGCTCTGTCACCCAGTCTGGAATGCAGTGGTGTGATCTCAGCTCATTGCAACCTCTGACTCCCGGGTTCAAGCAGTTCTCTGCATCAGTCACCCAAGTAGCTGGGGTTACAGACATCTGCCACCATGCCCAGCTAATATTTGTATTTTTAAATATTTCAACAAAAAACATCCATGTATATAAATCTTTGTACACATCTCTGGTTATTTTGGGTAAATTTCTAGAAGTGAAATGACTAGATCCAACGATGTAAATTTTTCAAGATTTGGATATACATTGCCAGGTTGCCCTTCAGGTGTGTGCTGGGTCACATTCCCACCAGCAGACTAAAAGCTGATCATTCTCTTCCTCATTAATATTGGATATTAAATTCTTCTGCCAATTTGGTGGAGAAAATGTTTAATTTATATTTCTTTGATTACAAGTAGAGTTGAAATATGTATTTTTATATGTTTCTTCAGATTTTTACATTTTTTCTTTTGTAAATTACTTGCTTACATCTTTTGCCAATTTTTCAATTTAGGTGTACATCTTTCTGGTTAGCACTTTGTTTATGTTAACGATATGATATCCATTAGTCATATAAGTTTTAAACATCTATTTTCAGTTTGTTTTTTAATTTTGCCACTGTTTATTTAATGTATAAATTTAAACTGTCATAAAGTCAAATATTTTCCAGTGTTCAGTTCTTTTTCATTTGTGCTTAGGAAAGCCTATCTCACTCCAATACCAAATTTAAAAATCACCTATGTGTTTTCTGCTTCTTTTAAGATTTCTTATCTAGGCATGGTGGCTGATGCCTGTAATCCCAGCACTTTGGGAGGCTGAGATGGGCGGATCACTTGAGGCCAGGACTTTGAGACCAGCCTGGCCAACATGGCAAAACCCTGTCTCTACGGAAAATACAAAA
>NW_012122765.1:39262-72665 GCF_000951035.1 Colobus angolensis palliatus | reverse complement strand
AAAAAAAAAAAAAAAAATCTTTTTTTTTCTTCATTTAATATTGTAATCCAGCTGGATATGTGTGATGGGATGGAAGTAGGGATATAATTTTGTTTTGTTTTTATTTTTCTCCAATCATTTCACCAGTTGTCCCAGATCCTGCTAGAAGCACAGTAAGAAACATAAAGGGCAGGATTAAGATACATGAATAAAAAGAAATGAAATGAAAAAGGAAAGTTTAAAACCATTGAAGGAAAATGATTTATATGGAAACAAGCGAAGGTGAGCCAATATATAAAGACTACAAAGGAGAGAACCAAAATAATGAAACAAATTATTTTAAATTAGAATTTTCAAAACATCACTTCAAGCTAAAAGAAGACTTTATAGCTTGAAAAGGCATGCCATGTTCTAAGAAAAACAGATCCAGAACAGTCAAACTCAAGTAAGTTTCCTGGAGGAAATCACCTATGAGGGGGAGATAATAGGCTGGTCTCACACTTCTTCACAGTAACATTCAGTAACAGCAGAAGTCAACAGCTCTGTTTTCAGATTCTCAAGGAAAGAAAGGCTGCCCCAAGAACTTTCTATCAGACAAATTGTCATTCATGTATAAAGACAACTGGAAAACAATTTTGAACATGCAAGAGCTCAGGAACTAGTTCCCAAGCATCCTTTTTTTCTTAAACCTTTCACAAACTTATTTATTTGAAAATACAAATATAAAATTATACTTTCCACATCTGTGATGTGAGAGACTGCCATCCACATAGTAATTTTGTACAACAGGGCTTTCAGAAAGCCACACACAAAGACCTGAAAGATACTTGAGATAGATGATAGATAGATAGATACATACCTGCATGCATAGTTATGCAGATAGACAGATAGATGTGTATGTATATATGATAAAAAAAAATCACTACCAAAGTTCTCATCAGTTTCATACTAAAGTATAAAAGTAAGGCTGAGGTCAGCCACAGTGCTAGGGAAAGTTTTATCTAGATACATTTATGTCCACATGAAATGCTTAGACTTACATCCTATTACATACGGAATTCAGAGTTTACAATACACCATGAATGGCAGATTGGCTAGCCCATGCTACTTAAGACACTCACAGATTCCACACGGGATGGTACATTACGTACAGAATACAGTAGTAGAGAACCTTCTAGAACTTATGTCTCTCAGCCTCCAGCCCCCTCCCCAATCATGCCCCTGCCTCCCAGAACTGAAATCCTGTCTGAGATAATACATTCTAATTATTTCATAGCCAGATGTTTGGATTAAGGTTGCCTCCCACCCCCAAGAGGGGTGGATTTTATTTATATGTTTTTTTTTTTTATTTTTTTTACTTTTTTTTTTTTTTTTTTTTTTTGGTGGTGAAAAAAAGAAAAAAGAAGAAAAAAAGCATATTACAGTATTAAAATATTGCTTAACTTCTAGCATCTCCTTATGTAGTGTCTGTGCCCAGGACAGGGCTAAGCTGACGTCTGCTAGTTTTCTGCTTTGGGGCGAGGGTGGGGAAACCCGCCAGCATCTCTCTTCAGTGTGCTCTCAGTCCCTCTGCTCTACTCACTGCCTGCCTTCCTTGGAAGATAGCCTGGCTTGTGAAGCACACTTAAGGGAAAAAAATCTCCCCTCTGCCACCAGCCCCCGACTCTCCCTCTGTCCCTGGGTGCCACTTGCAACAGATAAAGAGAAGTATGAGTTAGTGTTTCTTTTGTAAACAATTTCATGTGCAATATAATACAGAAAGTATGGCTGACCTTCAGTAAACAATGCAGTAAACTATATTGCTTTATTCTTGCATATGCTGCAGTGAGCGAATGGCAGAATGAAGCAGTGTAGAGGTGGTGGAGGCTAAGTCCCTAGCCCTCATTTGCACTAAAGATCAAAATAGGTTTGTTTTTCTATTTGGAACCAAAAATAAACTTTCCCCCAAAAATCCTCAAATGAAAAAGAACAACAAGCAAAACCCACCCCCAAGAAATCAAAAACAAAACAAAACCAAAACCAAAAACTGAATACTTTTCAGGTCATTAGAATCAATAGTTACCCAGTGATTTTTATACTAGTCTAGCAAGATGTGTGCAATATTCACTGGCTGTGATTGACTAAGCATCCTTTTTAAACTCCTGAACTTTGACCAACCAAGAGATAGACACACACACGCGTGCACACATGCAAAACCAAAAGACTAGCAGTGCAACTTAACCCTATTTGTTTGTACAATCAAGATCAAAACAAATCTAGGAAGTATGTCAACAGAGAAGAGTGTAAATGTTAAAAATCCTAACAATTATACAAAGTAGAAATTATGTAAATTTCAAATAATTTGGAGAGGAAAAGGAAGAGAATGTAAAAATGTAAGTCTGCTCACTTTCTCATCATTTGCAGTTGGGAGGTTAAAATAACTAACTTAAAGCTAATGAAATAAAAAGGTATAAAATATTTAAAAGTAAGTACTAAGGAAGATAAAATAGTAAACTAGGAGTTGGCAGGGAAAGATCATTTTTCATAGTAGAGAGTTACAAGTACAGTTGAAATATGTATTTTCAGATACTCTCTGAAGAAACAGAAGTCTGAGGGTATTATGCAACATTTTGATTGCAGATATAAGCACTAGAACAAAATAAAAACATTCCAATTTATCAGAAAAAAAGCTACAAGAATCAAGAAAATCATAGATAATAGACTAAGAAAAAGACTAAAAATTAGAAAGCATTACATAAAATAATATGCCATAATATCTGTCATAGTAGTGAATATAAATGGGTAAAACTAATATATGATCTTCTATGATGCACAAAGCAAAAATCAAAACAGATACCAAAAAGGCAAAGGCGTCAAACCTACATAAAAGATAGTCTAAGCAATGTTAACAAACAGAAAGTGGAATGTGGAAGACACAGTTTGTCCTTTCCAAATATTTATTGACTTCCCTGTCTTTTCCAGCCTTCCTTGTGGAATAAACAGACTTATGACTAATTCTAGCCAATAGACTACGCCGAGAATTGACTGGCATTTCCTTGCTGAGACAGGTAAGAACCAGTGTGCATCTCCACGTGTCTCTTCCCTGTCGTGTACTCCCAACGGCATAGCCACCAGGTGGAACAAGGCAACTCAGTTCACACTGGCTTTGGCATGAGCAGGAAGTAAATACTTTGTTCATTCACTGAAAATTGGGCTTTAATTTCTATTTCAATATTAATAGCTGGGTTGTTTCTAATTGTTATATCAAAGTCGAGTTCAGAGAAGAAAAATAATAATAGCAGGGCACTTTTTTAAATGATAAAAGAGGGAACTATTCACAATGAATATATCACATTTATGAATGCCTATGCACCAAATAGCTTAGAATCAACATTCAACATTCATGACTCAAAGTAAAAGTGTCAGAAAATAGGAGAAAGAGTACCACTTTCTTTGAAATGATATATGGGCCGCAATTTCTCTGTGCACTGGAAGATGGTGGTCCTCTTTCCCTGCCCAGTGCAACCATGGCTCTTGGTGCCAAGAAGCATCTGAAGTTGGTAGGAGCCCCAAAGCACTGGATGCTGAATACTTTGACTGGTGTGTTTGCTTGCCACCCATACACCAGTCTCCACAGGCTGAAAGTCTCCCCCTCATCATTTTCCTAAGGAACAGACTTAAGTATGCACTGACAGGAGATGAAGCAAAGAAGATCTGCATGCAGCAGTTCATTAAGATCAATGACAAGGTCTCGACTGATATAACCTATGCCGCTGGTTCCTTAGATATCAGCATGAACAAGACCAGAGAGAATTTCTGTCTGATCTGTGACACCAGGGGTCACCTTGCTGTTGATCCTATTACACCTGAGGAGGCCAAGTTACTCAAAGTGAGAAGAAACTTTGTAAACACAAAAGAAAAATCCCTGATCTGGTAGCTTATGATGCTGGCATCATCTGCTGCCCTGACCCTCATCAAGGTGAACGACATCGTTCAGATTGACTCGGAGACTGGCAAGATTACTGATTTCATCAGGTTTGACACTGGTAACCTGTGTATGGTGGCTGGAGGTGCTAACCTGGGAAGAATTGGTGTGATCACCAACAGAGAAAGACATCCTAGATTTTTCAATGTGGTTCATGTAAAAGATGCCAACAGCAACAGCTTTGCCACCCAGTTCTCCAACATTTATATTATTGGCAAAAGCAACAAATCATGGATTTCTCTTGCCTGAGGACAAGGTATCTGCCTCACCATTGCTGAAGAGAGAGAGAGAAGAGACTGGCAGTGGAAGAGAGCAGTGGGTGAAACGGTCTCTAGTTGACATGTTAGAAAGGTCTTCATGCTTCATTAAAGATCATACATCATGAAAAAAATCAGTGGATGATATTTTGATTTTTTCTCTCAGTCCATGAGAAAGCACATAAATAGAACATGTGTAAGAAAGTAGAAAACCTAAATTACAAAATTAATAAATTAAATTGTAACACATTAAACTCCATACCTTGAAAACAGGAAAATAAATTTTTTTCAAGCCTTCATGGAACCCTCACAAAAACTAACCATATATTAAATCACAAAGGAAATGGTAATTTAAAAAAAAAAAGAATTATACTGATAACAATTGTTATCACAAAGCAATAAAACTAGAAATTAATATGAAAACAGGAAAACAAAAATTCTATTGCCTAGAAATCCTTTTACTCTCTCATAAACAACTTTTGGGTCAAAAAGAAAATCAAATTTGAATTTACCAGAAATATGGAAAATGACAATAACAAAAACACTACATGTCTGAATCACTAGGTTATATCTAAGATAATGCTTACTGGACAAAAACCTTAAATATTTATATTAACAAACATTAAGCATTCCATTCAAGAAATTAGAAAACAACGATAACCAAGAAAAAGAAATGGAAAAGCATGTTTTCATTTATAAGTGGGAGCTGAACAATGTGAATACATAAACACAGGGAGGAGAACAACACACACTGGGGTCCAGGTGGGGAGGGGTTTGCGGGAGGGAGAGCATCAAGAAAAATAGCTAATGCATGCTGGGCTTAATACCTAGGTGATGGGTTGATAGGTGCAGCAAACCACCATGGCACATGTTTACCTAGGTAGCAAACCTGCACATCCTGCACATATACCCTAGAACTTAAAATAAAAAGAAAAAAAATTATAAGTTAAAGAATTAGAAAACAATAAAGCTTATAATTAAATGTAACTTCTAATTCTTTGCACTATAAATACAATGAATGACCTATTAGCTAATCTATTCAAGATAAATGGAAGAACAAATAACAATTTAAATATTATAAAAGTGAAACAAACCACAAATACCAAGTAAACTAAAAGAATCCAAATAAACCACATTGCCCATGACTAAAAAACACATTTGAAAAACAAAAGGAAATGAAATGTTTTCATAAAGAAATGTAATTTACAAAAACTGACACCAGAAGAGATGAAAGATCTAAGCAGACCAATTACCATAAAGGAAGTATAACAAGTTGCAAAATAACTTTACCTTCATGCAATTCTCTAATCCCTCAATATCTTACCCAAGAAAGCACCAGGTCTACATAGTTTCAGAGGAAAATTTTCCCAAGGCTTTCAGAAATAGATTACTTCAATGCTATTTAAATGGTTTCAGAACTCAGAAGGAACACTTCCAAATTACTTTTATAAATCTAGCATAATATTAGCATCAAAAACTAACAAAAATAACACACAACCAAAAATTACAGGTAAATCTCAGATATTAGTATAAATGGAAATATTCTAAATAAAATATTAGTGAGTAAAATCTAGTTACATAACAGAGAAACACAAGATAAACTAAGTAGATGTATTCCAGGAATTTAAAGATGTTTCAACATCAGCAAGTTTATCAATTAGCAGCATTCATAGACCAAAAGAGGAAAATTGTATAACCACCTTCATAGGTACTGACAAAGTATTTAAGATTACTGTAAAAACAGCTGGAACTCTTATACATCTGGTGGTAGTACAAATCTGCACAGCCACTGTGGGAGATTGACAGTATCTACAAAACTGAACATATACATACCCTATTATCTCTTAGGGGTATGCCACAATAAATACATACATATGTTCAGTAAAAGACTTGTACAAGAATGATCATAACAACTGAAAGCTGGAAACAACCAAACATCCATCAACAGTGGAATGGAGAGAGAAATTATGGTATATTTCTACAATACCCTACAAACACTATTAGAGTGAGCAAACTTTGGCTACATGCAGCATGGATTCATCTCACTGACATGATGCTGAGCAAAAGAATATATACTGCATAATTCCATCTATACAGAATGCAAAACAAGACAAAACTAATCTATGGTTTTAGGATTCAGGATAATGCTTACTTTTAGGGAGGCTATTGCCTGGGAGGGGCTGTGTGGGGCTGTGTAGGAGCTTCTGGGATACTGATCATGCTCTCTTTTCTCATCTGGTTGTTGGTTACACAGGTTCTTCACCTTATAAGCCACAATACCTATGACTTGTGCACTTTTCTACATGCATTTCTACACTTTAAGATAAAGTTTACTTTTTTTTTTAAGGTACATTTGAACCCCTGGTGCTCCAGATAAGATCGCCCTTTCCTTCTCCTTGTTCCCGCTCACCATAGACAGGAGTCAAAAGAAAGCCCAAAGCTTTGCCTGTTTGTGGCCATGCTTCCCATTCCATCCCCACCCTCCCTACAACTCTCAGAGCCTCACCACCAGTATATGCCAAAAGACCATCAGAAACAATTTCATTACACCTTTATGTGCTCACATCCATTGCCACAAGCAGCCCAGGATGCCCAAGCTGTCTCTCATCCCCTGTACTCTAACTTTCTTTCTGACCCTGTGTCTCACCCCACTCCAAATGATGAAACCTTTACACTGTTCCCTCTGTAGCTCTTGCACAGTCTTCAGCAAAATCCTCAAACCCTCAGCTTCTTCTCTGAAAGTCCCCTTCAGCTTCTTGCTCTAAAAGGACCTGAGGACCCTGCAGCCCTCTCCTGGTGGGACACTTTCTCCCTGCATCCTTCTACCACGAGGCACATGGTGAGGTAGGGGTTCTCCTAGCTCTGTGTTGTCATTTCTGATCATCTGTTTTCTGTCTTCCCTGAAACTCCCAGCCTAGAATGTCTTGTTTTCCGGCTTTAACACCCTTCTCATTGTTGCATTTGCCTACCACTCCTGGTCACAAATATCCTGATGTTTTTCCTTTTCCCTTGCTGTCACCTCTTCAATATGCCTATCATAATTATTGATGTCTCAAGAGCCACAGAGATGATCCTTCCTATATCTTGGCCATTCTGTTCCTCCACCTCCCCTCATCCAGTGATCTTCTCCCTCTGTCCTCAAGACAGTCACCCTCACGGTTAACACCCTAGACTTTCTAAGCACCTTAACAGCACCTCCTCCAGCATCACAGTTTCAAGGATGGTCACTCTCTGACCACTACCTCTAGTCTTTTTGGCTCACTCTCTCTATTATTTTTACTTTCCCACTTTTTTATCTCCTTCCACTAAGACCTACAAAACAGGGAGAAAGAGATGCATGTATTCAACAAAATACTGGTGGGTTTGAATAATGAACAGAATACTTCTAGCTCCATGTCTATAACCAGGACAGACCTAAATATATTCAGGCATTAATAAATCTAGGAAGGAAGGACAGTTTCAAATGGTGGCTTTTTGCCTAGATTGAAGAATGTGTTGTTTTTTTTAACTGATCATACATTTAGTGAGAAATTTAGTGATATGATATCACAGTGGTTCAGATTTTGAATCTCTTTTTGAGAGAAAAGGGGGAGAGAAAGAACCAGAAAACATGGTGTTAAGTAATTCAAAGAGGAGGAGTGGTTTCTCTTATTCTTTCCAAGGATTCTGTAGTAAAAGAAAGAAGGAAATGAAGTATATACAAAGAGTAGACCCCAAGGTAGTAAGGGTAGATGAGTAATCATAAGTACCTGTTATTTCTTTCCCTTTTGGGTGGCAGGGGCATGATTTACATATTCATGAATTTCAAATCTAGAAGGCATTCATGCAAAGCAAAGACCATAAGCTTATGTTACAATGTAGTCTCTGCAAGGAAGGGACACGTCTGGTCAAGCTGTCAGAAATCACCAGAAGTCTCTCAGCGTGTGCCCCTTTGCTGTTGTGGAAGCTGTGTCAGTTCTTTGAAGCAAACTGTATTTTTTTGGGCAACACACCAAAGGGTGATGTAAACCTCAAAGCCTGATAAGTTGCATCTCAGTTCTAGCTTTTTCTCAGAAAACTTTGCTTTGTCTATTACATCAACTTTTAGAAGATACAGAGGGAGAGAATTCATTGACTGGGGCAATAGTCAACATTAGGATATTAGAGAAAGTCCAAGTTAAGAACTGGATGTCTGAAACTCTTTGATTATAATAATTTTCCTTAATATTTTTTATGACTCTGCACCCTCAACATCTAGGATTAGATCCTGAGGACTGAAGTCCCAACAGTTCTTGACAAAACAGATTTTACGGAAAAGTCTGTTGATGTTTTCAACTACATCTGTACATTTAGATGTAGGTGTTTTTTAAGAGCCTACTCTGCTCTTGGCACTGTTAAGGAGGTTATAAAAAGGAATAAAACAAGACCCCAATCACAGAAAACATATAATCTAGCAAAAAATACATAATCAAGTAGTATTACAAGATGGTATAAAATAAGAAAGCATGAATGGTCTAAACAGAAGTAGATTACCACAGTATGTACACTTCTGCATCATTTGAAGCAAAAAGTAAAGAGAACAGTCACCATTATTTGATTCCATTCAACAGTCTATCTTGCACCAGTGGAAGTTGGGGAGAGAGGATTAGTTCTTGTTGCTTGCCTTTGATGTCGGGACCAAGATATATTATAGCAGATCTATTTCTATAGCTCTTCCAGAAAAATTATTTTAATAATATGGAAGATAGATGTCTCAGAATACTGTAAATTAAGCAGATAAGCCCTTCATTGTGAAAAATACAAATATTAAAATTAACAAATCAGTCATTGTTTCTTTTTATGTTATTAAATTTGCATAAATTACAAAAATAAAACAAACTAAAACTTTGGAGATTAAAGACAGAATGGCAGCCAGTCAGAGCACCTCCTTCCTCTGTTGTAAAAGTGTAATAATTCAGATCACATTTAGCACATTCACTTAGTGGATAAACTAGAAGGCAAAGCAAACACTCCTGGGCTGTGCCTGTGAAGAGGTGAGCAAAAATGTCAAGTCTTGCTTGCATCATCTTGTAAATTTGGCAGTTAATTTTCCATAAGGAAAAAACTGTAATTTCAGTTCCTAAAAGATGTGAATCAAGTTGGACAGTTTTGCAACCTGGATTTATACATTTATTTGGTTTGTACAGTCTTAGCAACTATCCCCTATGCTGGGGAATCAAAGCAGTAGAAATTATCAGTTTCTCAGTTGCAATTCAACGTCAGTGTTGGGGGGTTAGGCAAATGGGAAAATATAACAAGTTGTCTCCTCAGAAAATATTTATTCTGAAGCACTATTTGAAATGGTTCCAGAAAAGAATGTTTTAAATTTTGGAGTTTTAAATTTTTGAATTTTAAGTTTTGGAGTCCATGTTCTTTTGGTTAGCTATTTTTAAAGTAATCTGATGCAATAAAATAAATAGATGAAATAATCTTATAGAAAATATTCAACTATGCTATTAATAAAAGAAGGGTAATTATAAATGAAATAATACTTGTTGCCAAACAAATGAGCAAAGATTGTTTTTGATAAGGATAACCCATGCTGTGAAAGTGTATGGTTTAATTGGTACTTTGCATACATTGCTGGAGTAAGGGTTCATTGGAATTATTGTTTTCTAATGAAATGTAATAATGTATATCACGAGCCTTTAAAGTTTCTAAGCCATTTCACTCACTATTGCTAATCCTGGGAATCCATCTTATCTAAAACATAAAAAACTACTAGAAATTTTATGACCAAAGATCCATTAACAATAAAAATCCTTCCCTTTAATCCAAATGAACCAATTTATGTCATGTACTTATCACTGGGCCAGAGGAAATGCCCAGTGCATATGCAGACAAGGTAAGCCTGAAATTCTAAGTCAGCCATTGGAAAGAAAATGGGAACACCAAAATTGGCTTAGCCTAATCCCTAATGACCTCCAGAGCTAGAGTCAATTTCTGAAACTGCATCCCTGCTACACAATGGGAGAGAAACCGGATGCATAAGAGGAACTGATCTCCATAGCCACCCCACCTGGTTCTCTAGTTTTCCTCACCTCAGTGTGGGGAATTACCTGCATCTGTCAGGTTACATGATATGATTTGAGTGTTTGTCTCCACCAAATATCATGTGCAAACTTAATCCCTAGTGTTGAGAGGTGGGGCCTAATGGGAGGTGCTTGGTTCATGGGGGAAGACCGCTCAAAAATAAGACTAGTGCCCTCCCTTCAGGGTGAGTGAGTTCTCATTCTATTAGTTCTGGAGAGAGCTGCTGGTTAAAAAGAACCTGGCATCTCCCCCCTCTCTCTTGCTTCTCTCTCACCACGTGATCTCTATACACACAGCTCCCCTTCACCTTCCGCCATGAATGGACAGACTGAGGTCCTCACCAGATGCAGATGCCAACACCATACTTGTTGCATAGCCTACAAAACTGTGAGCTAAATTGTCCAGCCTCAGGCATCCCTTATAGCAACACAAAACAGACTAAGACATAACTTAAGACAAAAAAAAGTGGCATCATCCCTCAGTCCTCTTTTCCACATTCCTCATATCCAGTGCAAAACTAAGCCCTGTTATTAGGCAGAATGACGTGAAATTATCAATATGTGACCTCTTTAACCTACAAAAACGACAGTATCATAAAATTCAACCCGCAAAATATTTCTCAAACCCATTCATTTCTCTTCAGCCAGAACCCTAGTTGAAGCCACTCCGTTCTTCCCCTAGACAACTGCAATGGCCTCCTGATCACTGGCCTCCTTTCCACTCTTACCTCCATTTTAGCCAGTGCAATATTTCCTGAACATAAATCAATTATAATGCTGCCATTTTAGAGCCCATCATGGTTCCCTATTGCTCTTAGAATACATCGCAAACTTCTTTGCCTGGCCACAAAAGCCCCCCCTCATCAGATTCTTACCTTCAACTGCAGTCTCCTCCCACTCTGTGCTCCAGGCCTCACAGACCTCCTGTTGCTCTTCCTCTTCCCTCATGCCCTGCCAACTGCCCAGAACACTCCTCTCCTCACCTGTCAACTGGCCAATGCTTCACATCCTGCGTCTTTACACTTCAGTTACCTTCCCTGAACCAGCCTCTCCGGACTCCTCAGCCTATTTTATTTTCCCTAGTGAATCTCTCATGGACCCTACTTGTTTCCTTTTTGGAAGCAATTTGTTTTTTATTTTGTTGTTGTTTTAAAAGTACATATTTATTTTGTTGTTGTTGTTTATTTTTTAATATCTCTCTTCCTACTGGTCTGGAAGTTACTTGAGGGCAGAAATTGTGTCTTTTCTTGTTTTCATCAATACTGGGTACATAGCAAACCTTCAATAAATCTTTGTGGAATAAATGATTGTATAAATGAACAAATAAATGAATTAATGTGCTAGGTTAAAATGTTGATGGAAAAAAATACGCTATAAAACTGTGTGGACATTATGATTACAACTATTTTGTAAGACCAAGCACTGAAAAAAGAGAGGCCTAGAAGGAAATAAAACAAAATGTTTCATTTGGGTGAAGGGATTATGAGTAATCTGATTTTTTTCTCTTTGCTTTTCTATATTTTCAGATTTTCTTTAATAAGTATAACTTCAAATATATATTTTAAATTTTTGAGAAAAATATTTACTTCCCCTATAATCTCCTCCTTACTTTCAAAATTAAAATTAAAATTTGATCTCACAATATTTATTATAAAATGTTTTCTACATTTTCCAGCATATGTAGGCAATTTCTCTTTCTGGCATACCAGAGTTGAGGAGTGCATAAGGAGATTCTAAATGGAATTCTTGGATGGGAGAACACAGTCACTAATTCCAGGTTCCAGAATGTGGAGAAAATTAACTAGATTACCTAAATATCCACATGCCATTGTTTACTCTAGATGTGAATAATTATTCATTTTCCATATAAGTTGGTATTATCTGACATTTTCAAGCAATTTCATGGCCAGATGGGCCTCTAAAACTTTACCACTGGGCCTTCAATGTAATCATCCGTAAAAATAACTCCTTATTTTCTGAATAAATTACCTGTTTATCCTCATCAAATATTCCTCATTGAAACCTTTTTTCCGCTCTGACTTTCCTCCATTTTAAAAAATATCAGATGTGGGCCAGGCATGGTGGCTCATGCCTGTAATCCCAGCACTTTGAGAGGCCAACGCAGGCAGATTGCTTGAGCCCAGAAGTTCCAGACCAGTCTGGGCAACATGGCAAGACCCCGTCTCTACAAAAAAATTTAAAAATTAGCCTGGTATGGGCTGGGTGCAGTGGCTCATGCTCAGGCAGGAGAATTACTTGAGGCTGGGAGGCACAGGTTGAAGCAACTGGAGATCGTGCCACTGCACCCAGCCTGGGCGACAGAGCAAGCAAGCCTCAGTCTTAAAAAAAAAAAAAAAAAAAAAAAAAAGAGCCTGGTATGGTGCCCCTGTAGTTCCAGCTACTTGAGAGTCTGAGGTGGGAGAATCACCTGAGCCCAGGAAGTCAAGGCTGCAAGTCAAAGCCCTGATTGCACCACTGCACTACAGCCTGGATGACAGAGTGACTGACACTCAGTCTCAAAAAAAAATTAATAATAATGAAATAAAATAAATCAAATGTGTTTATACAGACGAAAAGGCAATAAAGTGCAAGATTCTTTCTGTTTCAAATCCACCCACTTCTTGCCACTTCTTGCCGCATCCCCTCTGCCACTACTCCAATCCAGGCTACTGTCATTTCCAACATGGTCCTTCCATTCATTTAAAAGAACATTAGGAGATAGTTTATATAAAATAAAATGCACTCCCCTAGTTGCACATTTCAATGAGTTTTGACACATTTATACCTTAGTGCAAGCACCATCAAAGAGATGTAGAACATTTCCCAAACCTCCCCCATGCCCCATCCTAGTAAATCCACTTGTATGGAAAGACCACAACTTGTTTATCTATTCCCTTCCTGATGGACACTAGAGTTGTTTCAAGTTTTTGGCTACTGTGAATAAATATTCCACCTGCATTTATGTATGAGTCTATGCAAACATGTGCTTTCATTTTCCTTGGGTAAATACCTAGGAGTAGGATTGCTGAATTATATGCTACTTGTATATTTAACTTCATAAGAAACTGACAAACTGTCTCAACAATGTTTTTCAAAAAATCAGAAGTTCTTAATTTTAAATAAGTTTATCACATTTTTCTTTTATGATTAATGTCTTTTATGTCCTTTTTTGTTTTTTGCCTACCCTAGGTTGTGAAAATTTTATTTTCTATATTTTTTCTAGAAGTTCTATAGGTTTGACTTTTCCATAGAAATTTTTAGAATCAGGTTGGCAATTTTTACCAAAAAAAAATACTGGTAGAATTTAAATTAGAAGTATGCTAAGTAGATCACATTCAGAAAATGAACATTGTAAAAATATTGTTTTCCCATTCATGAACATGGTATATCTCTTAACTTATTTATATCTTCTTTAATTTCTCCCAGGAATGTTATATGGTTTTCAGTGTAAAGGGTCTGTACTTATTTTGTTAAATTTATCTCTAAGTATTTCATATTTTGGGTGCTATTGTAAATGGTATTTTAAATTTTCAATTTACAATTGTTCAATCTATATAATGCAAATATAAAAAAGTTCATATATAAAAATTAATTTTTGTTTACCAATCTTGTATTCTGCAACCTTGTTAAACTCATGTATTAATTCCAATAGCTTTTTGTAGATTTCTTAATATTTTCTTCAAACATAATCACATTATTGCAAATCAAAACATACTTTTTTCTTTTTTTCCAATCTGTATTGCTTTTATTTCTTTTTCTGGACTTTTTTCAGTGACTAAAATTTTGAGTATAATGTTGACTATATAAATGGTGCGAGTGGGCATCCTTGCCTTATTCACAAGTCTTAGAAATCATTCAGTTTTTTCAGAATGAATCATGATGTCAACTGTAGGTTTTTCATAGATAATGTATCCAGTTTTTATTCTGGTTTGCTGAGAAGTTTTAAATCAATGGGCATAATATAATTTTATGTGATGAATTCTATTTGCTGAAGTATTGTAAAGATTTTTACATTCATGTCTATGTGTTATATTGGTCTTTAGATTTCTCTTTTTTGTAATAACCATTGTCTGATTTTGGTAGAAGAGCAAACCTGATCCCAAAGATTGTTTGTAAAATGTTTTCCTCTCCTTTCTTTTTTGAATGAATTTGTGGAAAATTGGTATTATTTCTTTCTTAAATTTGAATAGACTACACCAGTAAAGCTATCTGGGTTGAGGTTGTATGTTCATATGTGTGTGTGTGTGCATGTGTTTGAAAGTTTTCACTTATTAACTCAATTTTCTTAATACATATAGGGCTCTTCAGATTTTCTATCTCTTCTTGAGTCAATTTTGATAAACAATGTCTTTCAAAGACTTTTTTCCTTTCACCTAGGTTTTTAAATTTATTAAAATAATGTTTCTCAAAATATTTTATTATTTAAAAAAAATCTATAAGATCCATAGTGAAGTACCTCCTTCATCATTGTCAGTCTAGCTAGCATCTTAATAATGTTATTGATTTTTCCAAATACCAGTTTTTGGTTTTATTTGTTTTCTCTATTGTTTTTCTACTTTCAATTTTATTGCTTCCTATTTTTTTCTACTTACTTCAGGTCTCAATTCATTCTTGTTTTTCTAGTTTCTTAAGATAAAAGCATATGCTTTGATATGATTTCCTAACTTCCATTTATTTCCTCATTATGTCTTATGTTTTCCTTTACACTCTGGAAAATATATAATAATTATTTTAATATCATTATGTGTTAATTCCATTATCTGCTGCTGTATCTATTTCTGTTTCTTGTTTATATTTACTTACTTTTTCCTTGTTATGGGTCACATTGCCCTGTGTCTTTTATGTCAAATAATTGTTTATTGGTTGCTGGTCATTTTGAATATCAAAGGATATTGATTATGTATAGTTTTTAGGAGTGTTGGACTTTTTGTGGCAGAAAGTTATTTATAGATTGATTTATTCTTTTAGGGCATATTTTTAAGTTCTTTTAGTGTAGGTGTAAAGTAGCCTGTACTCTAGAGATAATTTAGCCCCATTTCTGAGACACACTCTTCTGGGGTCTCTGTTAATTGTCAGGAGTATTTAGTGAGTTCTCTTCTCTGACTGAGGGAATTAGGACAATTTCCAGCTCTGTTTGAGCTATGGCAATTACTTGTATCACAACTCTCCACTAATAATGCTTTCCTTAAGAATTATTTTTGGTTGGTTTCATGAGTTTCACCCTGTGCATGTGTGTATTGGTATTCAGCCAAAGAGTCAAGGGAACTTTTATGCAGATTTCTGAAATTTTTCTGCAGATCACTCCTCCTGGGTACCCTGCCCCAAAATTCTAAATGCCTCAATGTCCTAGAACTTTGATCTCCTCCTCAACTAAGAAAGATTGTTGCATTGTATTTGAGTTCCTGTTTCCTACACCTAAAACTGGAAATTACCTCTAGAGATAAAGCTTTACTGATGGCAGGGCTTACATCATCTGTTTCCCTTTTTTCAGAGATTACAGTCTTGTACTTCATGCTGTGTAATATCTGAAAATACTTGTTTCTTATAATTTTCAGTTTTTTCATTATTTGCAATGGAAGGATAATTCCCTATCCTACTTATTTCCTATGGCTAGAAGCTAAGTCTCTGCCCTTTCTGTTCATTTTTGACATCTGCCATCCATTCTCCCCGCTGTAGCCAGAGTGATTCTTTCAACACAAATCTGATTATCTCAGTCCCGTGCTGCAGTGAGGGCTGCAGACCCCACCTGGTCTTATTCCACCTGCTACCCCAGCAATAGTTTGCACCATTTTCCAATCTCTACTTCATGTGGCAGCACACTAAACTACTTTCAACGTTCTTCAAATATGCCGTGCTCTTTCTCACATCTGAACAATTGCAAATATTCTTCTCTCTACTTAGAAGAGTTGTCCTGCACCCCACATAGCCACTATTTCTGCCTAAAATCTACTTTTTCTTCATAACTAATTTATGTTTCTTCCTCAGAGAGGTCTCCCACGAAACCAAGAGTTGGTTTTACACCTGCCTGACACTCTCATAATGCCTTGTATTTGCCCTGTGTGATAACTCTCATCATTTTATTATAATTATTGTTTAATATCCTTATTCTGTATTAGACTGTTAAATACAAGTGAAAGTTCAGCATCTCTCTCACTAAACCTGCCAAATCTCCAAGTGCCTCGCATAGCAGCTTGCAGAATAGCTCTCAATAAATATTTGTGAATAAATTAATAAAAACATAAGGTAATTAACTGAAGAACTGATAGTGGGGGTAGGGGAAGTAGGGAGAGAAAGGGCAAAACATCAAGCCAACAAAACCTAATATGTTAAAAAAAAAATTACAAAAAAAAACCAGAAGGGATCTTAAAGACAGCAAGTTTCCATTTTGTTGACTCCATGGGTCAAATTTCCCAGATGTCACTTAGATCCTCACCAGTTTGCCTGTCAACAGAGGCACTAAGGTAAGAATGGTGCATTTGATACCTTTCTCTCTGCAAACCAGGAAGACTCAGAGTAAATGCTTTTCTATAATGGCGTTTTTAGAAGTAATCATGATGAACACAGTCTCACAATAATTGAATGTAGTCCCTGATGGTTCTATTATTCTGTCTTGGATAATTCCACAGAATAAGCAGGTCCATTATGCCTTAACCTGTTCTTTGTCACCACTGTTGTTTTAGTGTCATGGTAAAAGAATGTCCACAGGCCTGTTATGACATTCATTATCCTAATCAAGTCATCTGAACAAATAAAGTCAGATTGTAGCAATCAAAGATCTGGGAAACAATATTGAAAGATTCTTTGTTTTATACTAGGAAAACATGCAGAAGTTGTAACATTTTAATTCAAAAGTTGTGGTTCTATTGTCTAAAATGTAGAAGTGGCTGGCATGTTTGTAGTCATTCAGTCTTTATCATTTACCACTTTATCAAAAAATAAAATGAAATCAAACTTTTTCCCTTAAAGGGGTGTGCTTTAGTGTCATGTTTAGAATAACCAACAAAAGGAGGCATTTCCAAACTAAAGCTGATTCCCTTATGAAACCTTTTAGTGGCAAGGAAGTCACTTATTCACTAAAGATTCAGCAACATCTTACAATATTAGATAGAACTAAAAGTGTCTGTACAGTGTTTGGTCCAATCTCCCGTTTTGGAATCACAAAGTGATTTTTCAACAGGATCCACTGTTCCCTTGAATATCATTTCTCCCTCTGAGGTTTGACCTCATTTGACCTCTGGCCCATTAATGCTTCTCTTCTTTTCTCTTTCCATCAGCCCCTTTGCGTCTCACTTCCCCCATCTCCATCCTAGCCTCCACAGCAGGTGGTGGGGGCACCGCTCTAGCTAACAAACGAGAGGTTACCCTGCTGACCTGCCCTGTCTGACATTCCATGAGGCACTGAACCAGCCTCATGTCCTCAAAGTCCTCTTGGACACTTCTGTGGCGAGCGTCTCCTCTCCAGCTAGCATCTGCAGTCTAATCCCATCACTGGATTCACAAGAGCAAATCACCAAACTGGAGACTTGATCCACTCCCCAGCCAAGCTCTCTCACCTCCCCAGGCTGCTGGTTGGTTCTTTAATTCATCTCATACTGATGTTCCATTGCACTCCACCCTCACAGAATCTTTAAATCATTAAATCTTGTAAATACCTGGAATCCTGGAGACCAACAAATCCAAATCTTTTTTCTTATAAATAAAGAAATGGAAGAAAACCCCAAGATATTAAGTCACACAGTTAATGGTAAAGGTCTGACTATAACCCAGAAAAGGGAAACTACAACTCTCTATTCCACCCTAGTTCACCTGTGCCCTCACCCTTCAAGTTGTGGGTTCTCATTTCAACACATTTAACCAACAACAAATAAATCAGCCAGTAGAAACTCCCTCGATTTTCTCAGTCTCTACCCCAACATGACGGAATGAAAAATGTATAGGCTTTGGTTCCAGAAAGACCAAGTCTCAGCTCCACTATTTACCAAAAATGTGGCCTTGGGGAAGTGACTAAACCCATTTTGGCCTAAATGTCTTTCCCTGCAAAACAGCAACAGTAGACTGGTAATACATTCCAGAAAGGGCCATCAGTGCTGTCCTAGACCCCACATTCAACCGTCTTTTTTCAGCCCTCATCCATCTTCATCTCTCTGCAGCTGTTACCTATTCTTCCTGCTTTAAAACACTAGTTCTCTGCCTCGACCACAAATTGTCATCACTTAGAGAACTGTAAAAACTGCTGATTCTTGGGCCCCTTCCTCAGAGATTCTGACGTTAATTGGTATGGAGTATAGCCTGGGAATAGGAATGTGTGGATCCCTCAGATGATTCTAGTGGGAGCAAAGTTTGAGAAGCACTGTTTTTTGTTTCTTTGTTTGTTTTTTTTAGAGTTAATCTGTTTGTTTGTTTGTAGGTTCAGGGGTACATGTGCAGTTTTGTTACATAGGTAAATTGTGTGTCAGTGGGGTTTGGTGTACAGATTATTCTGTCACCCAGGTAATAAGCATAGTACCCGATAGGTAGTTTTTCTATCCACTTCTTTCTCCCACCCTTCACCCTCAAGTAGGCCCCAGTGTCTATTGTTCCCGTCTTTGTGTCTGTGTGTTTTTTGGTTTTCTGTTCCTACATTAGTTCACTTAAGAAAATCATCGCCTCCAGTTCCAGCCATGTTGCTGCAAAGGATATGATCTCATTCTTTTTCTTTGGCCGCATAGTATTCCAGGGTGTATATGTACCACATTTTCTTTACCCAGTCTACCACTGATGGGCATTTAGAATGATTCCATGTCTTTATTATTATGAATAGTGCTGCAATGAACATATTTATGCATGTATCTTTATGGTAGAACAATTTATATTTCTTTGGGTATATACTCAATGGAATTGCTGGGTCAAGTGGTACTTCTATTTTAAGTTCTTTGAGAAATCACTACACTGCTTTCCACAACAGCTGAACTAATTTACATTCCCACTAACAGTATAGAAGCATTCCCTTTTCTCTGCAACCTCACCAGGATCTGTTATCTTTTGACTTTTTAATAGTAGCCATTCTGACTGCTGTGAGATGGTATCTCATGATGGTTTTGGTTTGCATTTCTCTAGTGATTGGTGATGTTGAATTTTTTTCCACATACGTGTTGGCCACGTGTATGTCTTCTTTTGAAAAGTGTTTGTTCATGTCCTTTGCCCACTTTTTAATGGGATTGTTTATTTTTGCTTGTTAATTTAAGTTCCCTATAGACTCTGGATATTAAGCCTTTGCAAATATTTTCTCCCATGCTATAGGTTGTTTACTCTATCAATAGTTTCTTTTGTGATGCAGTAGCTCTTTAGTATAATTAGGTCCAATTTGTCGATTTTTACTTTCATTGCAATTGCTTTTGGCATCTTTGTCATGAAATCTTTGCCAGGGCCTGTGTCCAGAATGATATTTCCTATCCTGTGTTGTCTCCCAGGGCTTTTATAGTTTTAGGTTATATATTTAAGTCCTTAATCCATCTTGAGTTGAATTTTGTATATAGTGTAAGGAAGGGGTCCAGCTTCAATCTTCTGCATAAGGCTAACCAGCTCTCCCAGCACCCTTTATTGAATAGGGAGTCCTCTCCCCATTGATTGTTTTTTGTTGACTTTGTCAAAGATCAGATGGTTGTAGGTGTGTGGAGAAGCACTGCTTTAAAATCATTGCTTGTTGTATTCCTGAGAAAGACTGCTGTTCTGTGTTTTCTCCTACCTCTCGGTCACTTCTTTGTATCTGTCACTTGCTATTTTTCAAATACTCTGATGGTTTTATCCATAGCATCTACAAACATAGCTCATTTGCATCTCAACTCTTGACACGTAACTCAAGTTCACTGTATCTTCTTCTCTTGACTTACACATTTGGGTTAAAAGTCCATTCATTGGCCGGGTGCGTGGCTCACGCCTGTAATCCCAGCACTTTGGGAGACCAAGGCGGGCGGATCACAAGGTCAGGAGATCGAGACTATCCTGGCTAACATGGTGAAACCCCGTCTCTACTAAAAATACAAAAAAAATTAGCCAGGCATGGTGGCGGGTGCCTGTAGTCCCAGCTACTTGGGAGGCTGAGGCAGGAGAATGGCATGAACCCAGGACACGGAGCTTGCAGTGAGCTGAGATCGCGCCACTGCACTCCAGCCTGGGCGACAGAGGGAGACTCCGTCTCAAAAAAAAAAAAGTTCATTCATTTTCATAGTTGCCCTGGCTCAAAACTAGACATGTGGAAAAGTCTAGACACTTAAAAGCTTGATTCCTCTTTCTGCTGTTCCTGCTCTGTCCAGCCGGAGCCAGGCTGTTCTTTTCTCTCCTTCATGGTGTTTCATGGCTACTGCAATACCCTCCAAAATGTCTCTGCCTATCACCTTTCTCCCCTGATTCAGTTTCCGCCCCTTGATTACGGAATGGGTTTCTTCTCCACTGCATCAATCAACATCCTAATGGAGTGGCATTTTCAGGGGCCCACCATGGAATGTTGCAATAAATTATGTTACAAAATAATAGCCCTCCCCACCATGCCAAGTCACCTTCTCTGGTGCATTTGTTTTCTTCCTAGTACTGGTCACCTTCTAATTTCGTATTATATATTTGTTAGGTATGTTTATTGTTAAGTATCTGTCTCCCATCATTACAGCATAAGCTACATTAGGGAAGACATTTTTCTTTTTGTGTTTTTTGATTTGTTCCAAGATCCTAGAAGAGTGCCTGGCACGCAATCATTCTTTGTCAAATAAATTAATAAATTTCAGCCATAGTCAGCAATGTAGATCTTAGTGAATTATTCACAAAGAGGTGAGTCCTGCTACCAGAGTTCAGAGTGCCCTGGTAGGATTCCCTCAAGTCCTTCTCCCTGAGACATGCCTGGGCTTCAGGAGGTGAAAAGGTGTAGAGTAGATAAGGAGAAGAAGAGGTCAGCATGGTAGACCCATCAGATAAGACCATGTATTGATTTTTGCAGCACTTCTTTTGGTTGTTTCGTATCCCACCATATTTATAAAATGTGGAAATCCCTTGTCACGTCACTGTTCAGTCCTGACACAGCTCACAGAAAATTACAAGGGACACAGGCTATCTACTGGCTGAGCAGAGCTCAACAGGCACCAGTGACTTCTTCAGGGCTTCCCAGCACCAAGGATGCAGCAAGTAATCTTTCTCTGAGATTAACCTGGCCTCCAGCCACAGTAAACACTCAATCTCCCTTTCGGGGAGGAAAGATTAAATATCTGATTAAAATTTTTGGCTGCTAATTTATTGAACTTGGATAGAGGAACTGTTTGCAAGTCACATGACTTTCCCTGTGTGTCTGCCATCGTTGTCCCACACAACAGAGCGAGGTCACCGTGCAGCTGAAAAACAAGAAGCAGCCGAGTCCACGCGGGCGGGTGGCTGAGGGGTGCAGTTGTGGGCCATCTTGGACAACCAGGGGGTCAGCTCTTCCCCAGTTGGTTCAGGAAAGTTCGCATAGTCTGTGGCTGTTTCTGTTTCAGCCTCTCACTCTCTGTTCTTGATGCTTGGTAGATTTGGTTCATTTCATCCCACCCCCGCCTATTGTTCTGAGCCACCCAGTGCAATGATGTCATGGGCAGCTTGAAAGTATACAGGAAGTCTTCAAAGCTGAATGACTTCAATAAACTTTATTCCATGTGCTCTTGCTGCTGGCTCTCTATGGAAACCGTACCCGGCAGAACTCAGTGAGGCAGCCATAGGGTTGAAGACTCTCCTCTCCTCCTCCCCCATTCCATGCCCCCACCCCCACCCCCATGTCTACTGCTCCCATCCCTCACCTCCATCCCAGGGCTTGGACAGAGGCCAGACCAGAGGAGGGAGGGAAGCTAAGAGAAAGGAAAGCCAGGGATATCGAAGGTCAAAGGGAGTTTCCTCAGAAAAATAGGGGTGCAGGACTCCCAGGACAACCAAAGGTCACTTTTACTGGCCTTTGAGTGATAAAGTCAGTCTGTCTGGCAGAGCTTCCCATCATGGTACTGTCCCTAGAGAGGAAAAAGTGACAGAAACCACAAGTGACTTGCCTCAACTTGCAAACTGCAGCAAGAGTGTGGCATGCGATGGCTGTCCAGAGATACATTTGGAGTAAAGTTAAACATGAGGTGGTTTGTAACAGGATAATAATAACAGATTGTTAATAATAACAGATATTAAAAATAACAGATACCCCCATGAGGACGGGGCTTTACTGTTCACACAGCACCTTGTATATATATACAGTCCTCTGTGTCCCTCGCAAAACCCAATGGTGGGGGTGGGGAAAAGCACGAAGAAGAGAACATTTTTACTTACCCAAAATCACTCATCTGTCCAGGGTAGACTTGGGTCTCAAGTCCAGATCCCACATTTTCCCAGCACTCCACTCTGTGCTCACATCGCAGTCCCGCTTCCTCTCCTTGTCCCCATTCTTGTTAGAAATTACCTCCAAGTTCATCCTTGTTCAACCATCAGTTTTTCATATTACTACACCTTGTGGAACTAGAAGAATTTTTCTTTGCTCCCATAGAAATAACACAGAGTTTGTGCCTGGTCACGGAGCCTGTGCCTGCTCAACCCTCCACAGCCTTGCAGGGAATGAATCTCATAGGTACACAGACTAGCCTTCATCACACTGTTGCAATGGCATTGTGCATTGCCTAGTCATGATTACACACCCTGAGGCCACTGTAGTTACACGGTACTGGTGTTGAGCTAAGAAAACGTACTCAGAACCAGGTGTGTGTTTTCCTGAAGTCATTCTGCACAAGCACAGAAGGCAGGAGTTCTCAATCTGGGGTCTATAGACAGAATTTGAGACAAGGATCCAGGCCCTTCCTTGCTGCCTTTGCTCGCCACCACTGTGGCCACAGCCATGGCACACTCCTGCTGATCTATGCCTCCCCTGATATGTGAGTGAAGTCTTGGGTGCTGGCTTCAATCCTCCTGGCACTTGGGTACTCTGGGCAGTTGGCTACAAAGTGAGAAAAGCTCCCTGCTCTCTGAGGTCCTGGCTGCTAGTGGGCACCACAGCAGGGCAGTATGGGCTGGAAGATGCTGAAGGCTGGCTCACTGAGTGGCACCTCCTATTACACAGACAACCATTCCCGCTCCAAGCTGCACAGAGCCCTACAAAGTGGTGGGGTCAGGGCAGATTCAAGAAAATCCAAGGTCTGCACCTTCTCTCAGCCCCACAGGCTTGTTGCTACGTTGGACTTACTGCCTGAATCCCCCTTCCTTAGGTTGATCCTTCTCTCAGGCGTCCGGAGACTCTCCCCAGCAATTTAACCTCTGCCACCCTGCCCTGCTCTCCCCATTTTGTTCTCTAGATGAGCTTGTGAACATCAGGACCCCCTTTGAAGACCCAGTTCACCGTCTCTTACCGGGAAAGTTCTTAGCCCCCAGAAAAATCCAAAACACAAACAGCTGGCTGGAGGTTGGATGAGAAAGGAGTATCCTGGCTCCTCCCACCAGCCTGGCCCCAGCAGAGATGCTGTCTACAGTTGGTTGAATCTGTCTTCTTCAAATGCTTTTAAGGAACCCATGTTGTGGAAGGCAGTGAGAAGATCTCTTGCTCTCGCTTCCTGGACCTCCAGTAGAGCCTTGGCATTACGTGAGGTGGAAGGAACTTGGACCCTGGAGTTTGAGTAAACTCGACTCCAGCAACAACTCTGCCACCTGCTCACTGTGAGACCTGGGCAAGGGCTCCCTGAGGCCACTTTCTCACAGGGAGATGGGAAAGACTCGTCCTGGCCCTTGGGGCTGTTTTGAGGGTTAAATGGAAAACCTAAGATAAAGAACATAATACAATGCCTTGCACATAGTTGGCACCTGATACTTCTTAGTTCTTATTTTTAATATATTTTTTGACTTGTGCCAGAGTGTACCATGTGGATGTTAGAGCCATTGAAAGGTTTCTGGAATTGCATAACAAGCTTATCAATTACAAAAATATTTCCTTGCTATTCATTAAGTCCTAAAAAAGAAATGTAAGCAATATGAAATTGTTTACATTATGAAATAACAACAGATATTACTGAATAATTTGTAAAGCAAAATCAAAGTTATCCTATTCGATGTGCAGAAAAGTGGGGGAAAGGTGGGGAAGAGAACTTACATTTTTCAGGTGCCTGTTACATGCTATTCATATTGGCACATAATAGGTATCTGAATACTTGGCAAGCAATATGCCAAGATTTTTGCTGTGTTCTTTAAAGGTCACATTATGGCAAGGACACTGAAGCTCTCTAGATTAGATCTCTAGAAAATAATAAACGTCATTCTTTCTTCTTCTGTCACCTTCCTGTGTGTGTCTAAGACTCAGGCTAAATTGTCTACTTCCTATATAAATTCAGTTCCATGCCATGTCCCATGCCCTGCTGGCTTTATCCCAGATGTGAAGTGCCCTGGCTTACTCGGAAAGATGAGTGTAGGCCCCCCTTCCTTGGCTTCTACCTAAGGCCAGCAGAACTCCCGAGCCTGTGCTCTAGGAGAGGAGCAAGGCTGGGGTGCACTGAAGGTATTCTGATGCCTGCTTTACTTGTCACTGTTGCTTCCCTTCCAGTAATTTCCAAGGCAACTTTCTTGGAAAAGAAACCTGCTTTAATTAGGAACCCCTGGAAATTCTGAGCAATGTTCTACTTAAATATAGCAAAACCCTACTTGTAACAGAGAACAGGGGAGAAAGGGTGGGCAGGAGGACTGATGGAAATGGCTCCACATGATTTGATTCTGTGACCTTCAAAGTCTGAAAAAGAAAATCAGGTTGATTCATAAACAACTAGGGACTAAAATACTTCTGGCTTCCTTTTATTGTACTTCTGGGAACCAACCGATTATGTTTAGAACTCTGGGTGACTGGAAGGGTTTTGTTGCTTTTTTTTTTAAAAGCTGATTCTGAAACCATAATCAGTTTTCTAGGCTGTTCATTTTGGCATGTGCAGGTTGAACTTTTGTCACTCAATCACAAAGGAATGGAAGATGTTCAGTTTCAAAGAAGGAAGCCAATTCGTGACCAAGGCCACCAAATCAAACACCAAAAACAACACAAAGGGCTGCATTCCCACACATCACCACTGGCCCATTGCCAGAGCAGATCCTGACGTATGAAGGGCAGCAGGGAGGAGACGCTGGCTTGCTGCAGGGTTTAGCAGCTAATCTCAGGTAGTTAAAGCATGCCCTGTGCTTCAACCGAAAGGACTGAGACACCGAGATATTAAACAAAGCCTGTGTAACCCTTAAATAAACAGAGAAGGGAGCCAAGAGTTGCTTAGTCATAATCCCTTACTCCATAGCACCCATGGTGTTCAAGGCATCTTCATCAACAGTATGTGTTTTGATTGATTCTTCATTATAATCCAAGCAGTTATCATTAATATTTAGCCCCATTTCTCACAGCTTTGTGGCTGAAAGACTGCCAAGACAAACGTTCTTTCTAGAAAAAGAAAAAAATCAGTATTCTAAAAACAATTAGAGAAAACTTTAGACATCCCTCCCACAAAAGAGAAACTTTCCCCATCCATGCTGCAGGTCCAGAAATGTGCCCGCTACCAATATCCTTCTAAAACACATGCACACGAGTACTGAAGAGTAATTGTTTTTTATACTTTGTTTCTTAATCTAATGCTTTATACAAGGTCAAAACTTGAAAGATCATCCACAAGGTCTATTAAAAAATACTTTCTTCTCCTTTTTTTGTTTTGTACTAAATTTGGAAATCCAATTTAAAGCCAACAGGTAAGGGAATAATATAGTTTCACACACTTATAATTTTATCTCATCTGCAAAGAAACTTCAAAACTAAATTTCATCCTGGAATGGAATAATGTATGCTTGCCAGTCACCTATCTGCTAACTCTCTAATTTTCAAAAAAAGAGTGTTGTTCTTTTTCTAGATGTTTTATTCTGTGCTGTGTATAAGGTTGCAATGTATTTAAAATTTTTTTTTGGAAATAGATGGGGTATAAATCTTACATAAATAATGATAATTAAGATCTCCAAGAATCTTATTTTATAGCTAGAGGTTTGGATGAACAGACAAGAAAACAAAAGAGTTTTCCACCAATGCACAGGAATTTTGTGTTTTAATTTCCTCATCTACAAGAGGTGGTGCAACAGCGCTGTCCTGGGAGGTAAAGGACCAGGAGTCTGGTCTTCCTGTGCTTATACCACATGCAACTTCCGGCGATGCACTGAATCTCTGAATAGTGTCCATCAAGTGGGAACTAAAAACACCTTATCTATTTGAAAACAAGGAGTTGGATCAATTTGCTTCTAGTTCTTTTATTTCTTAAGATCTATGGCCCCTTCCTCAAAGCATTTAGCTCTAAAACAATCTCATAGATGAGGTCAAATGCAAACCACAAAATCGTGTCTAGTAACTTTTTAACAGTCAGACCTCCACAGTTGGCACTGATGCTAGAGAGAGTGAAGTTAGTGGCAGTCTTTCTGTCCAGTTCTCATAAACTATTGCTACTTCTAATAAAGTAGCCTAAGCACCTGCTATGGATAAGGTGCCAGGAGAGAAAAGTTTGCTGCTTCTAGACTAATAAAGAGAACTGGCCATTGATCTTAGAGAAATGTCAATTTCCAAGTGAGTATTTTTTTTAAAACTCCTCCTTTGCTTTTACGTTTCCTAGGTTACCATAAATAGAACCTACACACTTTATTTGTGCCATCTTAATGTCTTCGACTGAAGTACTGTGTCCTTATCCTAGAGTCTCAGCTGGTCTCCTAGTTCCTGGAAGAAAGCATCTATTTCTCACTCACCTTTATATCCAACATGACACTCAACTCAGTGCCCTGCCTGCAGCAGGGACATAGAAAAGGTTGAACTGATTGACCTGACTTCTTCATTACCCAGCTGACTCTTTAGCTTTCGCTAAATGTTTCTTAGTCCTAATTAAGAGCCAAAGCATTGAGAAAATTTGCTAATAACTAAAAATAGCAACACAAAATGTAGCAAGCCCTAGCCTAGCATGTATTGTGTCTATCTCAAGGACAGATGAGAAATATTAAAATGTTCATCAAAATACTATAAAAAGCTTCATTTCTTCATCCGTTCCCATCACAGATCAGGAATTCCATTTGGAGTTCATCTGCAACTCAGATTTGCATAAGAAAGGCTTCACTGCAAAGCATCAGCTTCATTTGGCAAATTCAAAGTATCTAGGTAAATTGCTCATTCTTTTTGCATTTGTAAGTTCTGTTTCCAAAATTGCTTTTTAATAATTTAGTCTAATTCTAACTAAAGGTTTGACTTGGGAATTTTCATTTTTGTTTTTGCTTCTTTTTTTTTTTTTGAGACAGGCTCCTTCTCTGTCACCCAGGCTGGAATGCAGTGGTGCAATCATAGCTCACTGCAGCCTTGAGCTCCTGGGCTCAAGTGATCCTCTGACTTGGGGGTTTTTAGTGCAATCTGAACTAGAAGGTGTAGGAAAACAGAAAAAAGTGTAATTGTCCTTACAAATAAGTGATGCACATAGAAGACACACAGCTTGTTTAATATCTCCATGGTGGCAGCCAGGAGGCTTAATTTCAGAATTTGGGAAACTATATTGACCATAGGGTTGTAGTAGCTGTTCTAGTAGTTTTTCATATGGCTTGACACATCTTCAAGAAAGGGATGTCTGCCAATCGGCCATAATATCTCTTTAAACTTTGATACAATCAATATTAACATTTTGATCTAACAGAGGAAAGCTGTGTTGCTTTTCACAGAATCCACTCTCAGTGAAATGCTGAGAAAGCCACATGCTGCACATACAGAACATGCGAACTCCCTCTGCTGCAGCCATCGGCAGAAGTGCCCTCCTGCCACTCGCCCTGTGCTGGGGCCCAGCCTGAAGCCAGCAAACAACATAAAAACAAAAACAAAATAAAAGGAACCTCTTCTGGCTTCTTTTCATGTTTACACAATACTGTGGGAATGAGAAGGCAGCTACTCCGTTTGCCAAGCCGAGGAGAAGAGCGATGAAGGATAAGTTATTGTGTAAGAATGCAGTGTATATAAGCGGATTATTGCTTGCATTCAGTATAAAGTTTTCCTGTAATAACAATGACCGATTTAGTTCATTTCAAGCTATTCATATCCTTGGATTTATTTTTAAGGTGGGAAAGGAACAGCAGAAAGGGTGCCATGGGAAGGAGGGAGAAAAATATAAAACAATACAGCACCCAGACAGACTTCCCAGCGCCACGGCAGAAGCACATCCACCAAATGGCTCTGGGCTGCGATGGGCTGGCCAGATGATGAGCTTCAGGGTCACCAAAGGAAGAAGAAATGAGGAGTTGCCCGAATTTGTGTTGATTGGTGCATTGCACAGAGCAAGGATGAAATGGAAAGCTCAAAGGGAAAGGGTGGAGCGATGAGGAATGATATTGCCACAGAAACTGTGCAGCTCTCGTGGTGTGCAATATCACTGGCAAGCAGCCCATCACCTGGAAGAAAATGTGAAGCATGTTCTCTGCAGACAAGGGCGGCACACTGTAAACAGGCCCGTCGCTTGCTCCCTCCGGAGACAGGGGAGTTAGTATTTACCTTTCAGAGACCCTGGGTCGCCCTGCCTCACCCTGAAAGAAGGAAACGTCTCTCACACTTTAAAATCTTGAGTGCATACCACAAAACTTAAATACGGCCCATGACGGGCAGAGCGCTCAATGAAAGGTAACAGATTCAGCAGAAGCATTTACGTGCTAATAAGTTCTGAAGACTTCCAGAGGTTAATTTATGTCCTTTCCCCAGGAGTCAGACTTATTTCCCTATTTAAGAGGTAAATTGATTATTAGAATCAGACTCTTTATAACCTTCAAAGCAAAAATGAAAATAGGTTATAACTTTCTACCCAGGTGGGCCACCTGCTCGCCAACTATACACAGACAACCTTGGATGCTAAGAGTGTTTAAAGACGTTCATCAGATTCTCCTAAAACAGTAACAGCCGGGCATGGGCTGAGACAGGATTTTGGAATATGTTTGAAATGCTGTAATCTTCCATAGTGCCCTATCTTTATTGAGGGAGAAAGAGACAGAAAACTAATTGAGAAGTAAGAAGTGAGTGGGCAATTTAGTAGAAGCAGCCACCCATTTGATTTTGTAAGATTTTAAGGAAAGAAAGATTTTAGATGAAAATGTATGACTGCCCCCTTCAATCTCCTTGGGTAGATCTATACCTATTCCAACTAAATATACTTTTGGCTGGGCGTGGTGGCTCATGCCTGTAATCCCATCACTTTGGGAGGCCAAGGTGGGCAGATCACCTGAGGTCAGGAGTTTGAGACCAGCCTGTCCAACATGGTGAAACCCCATCTCTACTAAAAATACAAAAAATTAGCGGGGCGTGATGGTGCTTACCTGTAGTCCCAGCCACTTGGGAAGCTGACGCAGGAGACTTGCCTGAACAGAGCAAGCAGAGGTTGTAGTGAGCCAAGATTGCGCACCACTGCACTCCAGCCTGGGTGACAGAGCAAGACTCTGTCTCAATAAATAAATAAATACACTGTTTTTCCTTCACTAAAGTATGTCACATGATTGGCCCATATTAGAGTTATTTATGTGCCTGTCTCTCCCCGTAAACTACAGGATCTTAGAAGACAGCACACCTTTTGTTTTAATTTTCTTTCACAGGGCCAAGCAAGGTACCTTTCACACAGCAGACATTGAATGAATATTTCCTGATTTAAAAACATGATTTCCAGGAAAAGAAAAAGAGCTTAAATGGGACCAAAAAAAGAGATAAAGCATCCAAAGAGTTAGATACTGTGCAAACAGACTTGATAAATACTGATCGCTCCAGAAAACCAGCTTCCAAATCAAGGCCTGTTTAAGAAAGAGCATTTTTAGAGAAAAGAAAGAGAAGAAATCTGGGTGAAAATGTAATAGCAGAAACAAAATATTATCTGTTGATATATCACAATATATCCCTTCATTTATGCACAAATAATTTTCCTTCCTACCAGCACCCTCCTCGACACACACGTGTGCACACACACACACACACATACACACACACAGACTTATTTAGGATGCATCAGAACCATGCCTATGAGCAGAAGGCAGCGGGTAAGCATTGAGAAGTAGTTCAAGTCCACGGGGCCTGGTACAGGAGGCAGCTGTGAGGCATGGGGGTGACAGTAATGGTCTCAGAACACACTAGTGGTGAAGGCCACGCCAGCAAACCAGGAGAACAGGATAATGTCAGCAGATGCCTGAGTAGAGGAACATATCTTCAACAGATCAGTATTTATCAATGAATAAAATATAGTACTCAGTGCATGGCATTTTACCTTAAAGATAACTCAGCTGAGATACAAGTCTTCTCTGTCATAAGGGATACCTCTAGGACCAAAACCACCAACCAGAATGGTCAAGCCACAATTTCCACTATTCAGGTGTTGATCTGATCTTTTGGACAAAGCTTGCTTAAGATCACAGGATTCAGCAGTTTCTCCAGGGAAAAGAGCCTCTGCATTTACCCACCTCACCACCAGGGCCAAGAACGAAGCCTCACGTACAGGCATATCTCACTTTATTGTACTTGGCTGATACTGTCTTTTTCACAAATTGAAGGTCTGTGGCAACCCGGCTCTGAGCAAGTCTATTAGCTCCATCTTTTTTTTTTCTTTTTCAACAGCATGTGCTCATTTCGTGTCTCTGTGTCACATTTTAGTAATTCTCACAATATTTTTAAATTTTTCATTATTATTATGTCTTTTAATGGTGTTCTGTGATCAGTGATCTTTGATGTTACCGTTGTAATTGTTTTGGGGCACCACAAACCTCACCCATGTGTCTTAAGATGGAAAACTTAATCCATAAATGTGTGTGTTCTGATGGCTCCACCAACCAGCTGCTGCTCCATCTCCCCACATTCCTCTCTTTGGACCTCCCTATTCCCTCAGAACACTATTGAAAAGAGATCAAATAATAACCTAACATGGCCTCTAAATGTTCAAGTGAAAGGAAAGGTCACATATGTACCACTTTAAATCAAAAGCTAGAAATGATTAAGCTGAATGAAGAAGGCACGTCAAAAGCTGAGATAGGCCAAAAACTAGCCCTCTTGTACTCAAGAGTTAGAGAAGTTGTGAATGCAAAGGAAAAGTTCTTGAAAGAAACTAAAAGTGAATACGCAAATGAAAAGGAAGTGAAGCAGCCTTCTTGCTGATATGGAGAAAGTCTGAGTGGTCTGGGTAGGAGGTCAAACCAGCCATAACACCCCGTTAGCCAAAGCAGGATTTGGAGCAAGACCCCAACTCTCTTCAATTGTGAGGAAGCCACAGAAGAAAAGTGTGAAGCTAGCACAGGCTGGTTCATGAGGTTTAAAGAAAGAAGCTATCTCCATACCATAAAAGTGCAAAGTGAAGCAGCAAGTGCTGATGGAGAAGCTGCAGCAAGTCACCCAGGAGATCTAGCTAAGATCATGGATGATGGTGACTATTCTAAACAGCAGATTTTTAATAAAGACAAAGCAGCCTTACATTGCAAGAAGATATCATCTAAGACTTTGATAGTGTTTCATAGAGCAGAAGTCAATGCCTGGCTTCAAAGCTACAAAGGGCAGGATGATTTTGTGGCTAGGAGCTACTGCAGCTGGTGATGTTAAGTTGAAGTCAGTGTTCTTTTACCATTCCAAAAATCCTAAGATCCTTAAGAATGATGCTAAATCTACTCTGCCTGTGCTCTAGAACTGGAACAACAAAGCCTGAATAATAGCATATCTGTTTACCACTTACTTTTCTGAATATTTTAAGCCCACTGTTGAGCCTACTTCTCAGAAAAAAAATTATTTTCAAAATATTACTCCTCATTGACAAGGCATGTTGCCACCCAAGAGCTTTGATGGCAATGTACAAGGAGATGAATGTTGTTTTCAGGCCTGATAACATAACATCCATTCTGCAGCCCATGGATCAAGGAGTAATTCTGTCTTTCAATTTTCATTATTTAAGAAGTACATCTTATGGTCCATTCCAAGATGGCCGAATAGGAACAGCTCTGGTCTGCAGCTCTCAGCATGATCGACGCAGAAGATGGGTGATTTCTGTATTTCCAACTGAGCCTCCACCGGTGATACCCAGGAAAACAGGGTCTGGAGTGGACCTCCAGCAAACTCCAAGAGACCTGCAGCTGAGGGACCTGACTGTTAGAAGAAAAACTAACAAACAGGAAAGAATAGCATCAATATCAACCTAAAGGACATTAAACCAAAACCCCACTGTAGGTCACTAACATCAAAGACGAAAGGTAGATAAAACCACAAAGACTGGGAGAAACCAGAGTAGAAAAGCTGAAAATTCTAAAAACCAGAGTGCTTCTTCTCCTCCAAAGAATCATAGCTCCTTGCCAGCAACAGAACAAAACTGGATGGAGAATGACTTTCATGAGTTGACAGAAGTAGGCTTCAGAAGGTCAGCAATAACAAACTTCTCTGAGTTAAAGGAGCATGTTCGAACCCATCTCAAGGAAGCTAAAAACCTTGAAAAAAGGTTAGACAAATGGCTAACTAGAATAAAGAGTGTAGAGAAGACCTTAAATGACCTGATGGAGCTGAAAACCATGGCACAAGAACTTTGTGACACATGCCCAAGCTTCAATAACTGATTCAATCAAGTGGAAGAAAGGGTATCAGTGATTAAAGATCAAATTAATGAAATAAAGAGTGAAAACAAGTTTAGAGACAAAAGAAAAAAAAGAAATGAACAAAGCTTCCAAGAAATATGGGACTATGTGAAAAGACCAAATCTACGTTTGATCGGTGTACCTGAACATGATGAGGAGAATGGAACCAAGTTGGAAATCCCTCTTCAGGATATTATCCAGGAGAACTTCCCCAAACTAGGGAGGCAGGCCAACATTCAAATTCAGGAAATACAGAGAACGCCACAAAGATACTCCTCGAGAAGAGCAACTCCAAGACACATAATTGTCAGATTCACCAAAGTTGAAATGAAGGAAAAAATGTTAAGGGCAGCCAGATAGAAAAGTTGGGTTACCCACAAAGGGAAGTCTATCAGACTAACAGCAGATCTCTCGGCAGAAACTCTACAAGCCAGAAGAGCATAGGGGCCAATACTCAACAGTCTTAAAGAAAAGAATTTTCAACCCAGAATTTCATATCCAGCCAAACTAAGTTTCATAAGTGAAGGAGAAATAAAATCCTTTACAAT
>NW_012122765.1:38531-38983 GCF_000951035.1 Colobus angolensis palliatus | reverse complement strand
AAGGGATCAATTCAACAGGAAGAGCTAACTATCCTAAATATATATGCACCCAATACAGGAGCACCCAGATTCATAAAGCAAGTCCTTAGAGACATGCTAAGAGACTTAGACTCCCACACAATTATAATGGGAGACTTTAACACCCCACTGTCAATATTAGACAGATCAATGAGACAGAAGGTTAACAAGGATATCCAGGACTTGAAGTCAGCTCTACACCAAGCAGACCTAGGAGACATCTGCAGAACTCTCCACCCCAAATCAACAGAATATACATTCTCCTCAGCACCACATTGCACTTATTCTAAAACTGACCACATAATTGGAAGTAAAGCACTCCTCAGCAAATGTAAAAGGACAGAAATTACAACAAACTGTCTCTCAGACCACAGTGCAATCAAATTAGAACTCAGGATTAAGAAACTCACTCAAAACTGCACAACTACATGGAA
>NW_012122765.1:38163-38463 GCF_000951035.1 Colobus angolensis palliatus | reverse complement strand
ATCAAATTAGAACTCAGGATTAAGAAACTCACTCAAAACTGCACAACTACATGGAAACTGAACAACCTGCTCCTGAATGACTACTGGGTAAATAAAGAAATGAAGGCAGAAATAAAAATATTCTTTGAAACCAATGAGAACAAAGACACAACGTACCAGAATCTCTGGGACACATTTAAATCAGTGTGTAGAGGGAAATTTATAGCACTAAATATCCACAAGACAAAGCAGGAAAGATCTAAAATTGACACTCTAACATCACAATTAAAAGAACTAGAGAAGGAAGAACAAACACATTCA
>NW_012122765.1:25553-38037 GCF_000951035.1 Colobus angolensis palliatus | reverse complement strand
CTGAATAGACCAATAACAGGCTCTGAAATTGAGGCAATAATTAATAGCCTACCAACCAAAAAAAATTGAGGACCAGACAGATTCACAGCCGAATTCTACCAGAGGTACAAGGAGGAGCTGGTACCATGTCTTCTGAAACTATTCCAAACAATATAAAAAGAAGACATCCTCCCTAACTCATCCTGATACCAAAGTCTCGCAGAGACACAACAAAAAAAGAGAATTTTAGACCAATATCGCTGATGAACATCAATGCGAAAATTTTCAGTAAAATACTGGTAAACTGAATTCAGCAGCACATCAAAAAGCTTAGCCACCATGATCAAGTCGGCTTCATCCCTGGGATGCAAGGCTGGTTCAACAAATGCAAATCAATAAACAAAATCTATCACATAAACAGAACCAACAACAAACACCACACGATTATCTCAATAGGTGCAGAAAACGCCTTCAATAAAATTCAACAGCGCTTCATGCTAAAAAACTCTCAATAAATTCGGTATTGATGGAAAATAGCTCAAAATAATAAAGGCTGTTTATGACAAACTCACAGCCAATATCATACTGCATGGGCGAAAACTGGAAACATTCCCTTTGAAAACCAGCACAAGACAAGGATGCCCTCTCTCACCACTCCTATTCAACATAGTGTTGGAATTTCTGGCCAGGGCAATCAGGCAAGAGAAAGAAATAAAGGTATTCAATTAGGAAAAGAGGAAGTCTAATTGTCCCTGTTTGTAGATGACATGATTTATATTTAGAAAACCCCATCATCTCAGCCCAAAATCTCCTTAAAGTTGATTAGCAACTTCAGGAAAGTCTCAAGATACAAAATCAATGTGCAAAATCACAAGCATTCCTATACACCAATAACAGACAGAGAGCCAAATCATGAGTGAATTCCCATCCACAGTTGATACAAAGAAAATAAAATACCTAGGAATCCAACTTACAAGGGATGTGAAGGCCCCCTTCAAGGAGAACTACATACAAACCACTGCTCAACGAAACAAGAGAGAATACAAACAGATGGAAGAACATTCCATGCTCATGGATAGAAAGAATCAATATCGTGAAAATAGTCATACTGCCCAAGGTAATTTATAGATTCAATGCCATCCCCATCAAGTTACCAATGACTTTCTTCATAGAATTGGAAAAAACTACTTTAAAGTTCATATGGAACCAAAAAAGAGCCCACATTGCAAAGACAATCCTAAGCAAAAGAACAAAGCTGGAGGCATAATGCTACTTGACTTCAAACTATACTACAAGGCTACAGTAACCAAATCAGCATGGTACTGGTACCAAAACAGATATATAGACCGATGAAACAGAACAGAGGCCTCAGAAATAACACCACACATCTACAACCATCTGATTTTTGACAAACCTGACAAAAACAAGAAATGGGGAAAGGGTTCCCTATTTAATAAATGGTGCTGGAAAAACTGGCTAGCCATATGTAGAAAGCTGAAACTGGATCCCTTCCTTATATCCTATACAAAAGAATCAATTCAAGATGGATTAAAGGCTTAAATGTTAGACCTAAAACCATAAAATCCCTAGAAGAAAACCCAGGCAACACCATTCAGGACAAAGGCATGGGCAAGGACTTCAGGACTAAAACACCAAAAGCAATGGCAACAAAAGCCAAAATAGACAAATGGGGTCTAATTAAACTAAAGAGCTTCTGCACAGCAAAAGAAACTACCATTAGGGTGAACAGGCAACCTACAGAATGGGAGAAAATTTTTGCAATTTACCCATCTGACAAAGAGCTAATACCCAGAATCTACAAAGAACTCAAACAAATTTACAAGAAAAAAACAACCCCATCAAAAAGTGTGCAAAGGATATGAACAGACACTTCTCAAAAGAAGACATCTGTGCAGCCAACAGACACATGAAAAAATGCTCATTATTACTGGTCATCAGAGAAAGGTAAATCAAAACCATAATGAAATACCGTCTCATGCCAGTTAGAATGGCAATCATTAAAAAGTCAGGAAACAACAGATGCTGGAGAGGATGTGAAGAAATAGGAATGCTTTTACACTGTAGGTGGGAGTGTAAATTAATTCAACCATTGTGGAAGACAGTGTGGCGATTCCTCAAGGATCTAGAACTAGCAACACCATTTGATCCAGCAATCCCATTACCAGGTATATACCCAAAGAATTATAAATCATGCTACTATAAAGACACATGCACACGTATGTTTACTGCAGCACTATTCACAATAGCAAAGACTTGGAACCAACCCAAATGCCCATCAATGATAGATTGGATTAAGAAAATGTGGCACATATACACCATGGAATACTATGCAGCCATAAAAAGGATGAGTTCATGTCCTTTGCGAGGACATGGATGAAGCTGGAAACCATCATTCTGAGCAAACTATCGCAACAGAAAACCAAACACCGCATGTTCTCACTCATAGGTGGGAACTGAACAATGAGAACACTTGGACACAGGGCAGGGAACATCACACACTGGGGTGGGGGGCTGGGGGGAGGGATAGCATCAGGAGAAATGCCCAATGTAAATGACGAGTTGATGGGTGCAGCAAACCAACATGACATACGTATGTATACCTATGTATCAAACCTGCATGTTGTGCACATGTACCCTAGAACTTAAAGTATTTTTTTTTTAAAGCCAAAGAAATACATCTTATAAGAGCATAGCTGCCATAGATAGTGATTCTTCTGCTGGATCTGAGCAAAGCAAATGGAAAACTTTCTGGAAAGGATTCACCGTTCTAGATTCCATTAAAAATACTGGTGATTCATGGAAGGAGATCAAAATATCAACATTAAAAGGAGCTTGGAAAAGTTGATTCCAACCCTGACATATGACTGTGAGGGGTTCAAAACTTCAGTGGAGGAAGTAAGGACAGATGTGATGGAAATAGCAAGATAACTATAATTAGAAGTGGATCCTGAAGATGTGAATGAATTGCTGCTTTCTTATGATCGATCTAAGGGATAAGGAGATGCTTCTTATGGGTGGGCAAATAAAGTGGTTTCTTGAGATGGAATCTACTCCCAGTGAAGATGCTATAAACAATGTTGAAATGACAGCAAAGGATTTAGAATATTACATAAATTTAGTTGGTAAAGCAGTGGCACGATTTGAGAGGGTTGACTTCAGTTTTGAAAGAAGCTCCCTTATGAGTAAATGGCTATCAAACAGCATTATATGTTACAGGAAAATCTTTCATGAAAAGAAGAATCAATTGATGTGGCAAACTTCATTGTTTTCCTATTTTAAGAAATTGCCACAGTCACCCCAGCCTTCAGCAACCACCTCCTTGACCAGTCAGCAGCCATCAACATCAATGCATAACCCTTCATCAGTAAAAAGATTACAGCTCACTGAGGGCGCAGATGATCATTCGCATTTTTTTTTTTTTTTTTAGCAATAAGATATTTTTTTCTTCAACTTTTATTTTAAGCTCTGGGGTACATGTGCAGAATGTGTAGGTTTGTTACATAGGTAAACATGTGCCATGGTGCTATGATGCACGGATCAACCCATCATATAGATATTAAGCCCAGCATCCATTAGTTATTCTTCCTGATGCTCTCCTCGCCCCAGTCCCCCCAATAGACTCCAGTGTGTGTTGTTTCCCCACCAATTGTCCATGTGTTCTCATGATTTAGCTCCCACTTATTAGTGAGAACATGCAGTGCTTGGTTTTCTGTTCCTGTGTTAATTTGCCAAGGATAACAGCTTCCAGCTCCATCCATGTTCCTGCAAAGGACATGATCTCTTTCCTCCTTCTGGCTACATAGTGTTCCATGGTGTATATGTACTACATTTTCTTTATCTGGTCTATCATTGATGGGCATTTGGGTTGATTCCCCATCTTTGATGCAATAAGATATTTTTAAATTAAAGTATGTACATTTTTAGATATAATGCTATTGCATACTTAATAGACTGCAGTATAGTGTAAACATAACTTTTATATACACTGGGAAACCAAAAACTTTGTGTGATTCACTTTATTGCAATGCTCACTTTATTGAGGTTGTCTGGAACCAAAATTACCATATCTCCAAGGCACACCTGTGTAGAAATAACCAAGTAAACATCTGTCAGAATTGGAAAGGAAGACAACAAAGCAGAAAAATAATTAAAGAGGAAGAAAAATACCATCAACTGAAGGAGTTACAGTTCGTTAATTGGTGTGGAGAGCTGAAGAAATTAAGAGATGACAACTATTGTCACATTTTTTAAAAGAATCATTATTTTAAAATGTTGAATAATTATTTTAATTCTGCACACAGCATAGGAACAAAGAAAACGCGGTTAAATTGCAAAGCGAGGAACTTCCACTGGACACAAAGAAAGCTTGTCAATAAGGGTAACAGCAAGAGAGCTTATACACTGTGCATCCCTGCAGATGTCTAAGAAGGTAATTATTCTTCGTCTTAGTCAGATTAGGTATAGACCTACCCAAGACAAGCAGTTGAACCAGGAACCACTTCTGCTCCCTTCCTGATTTCTGATTTGATTCAGCCTTCTATTTGCTTATCTTCTAAATGTGCTTGTAATAACCTGCCCTTTTGCTAGCACCTTCTTGTAAATGTGATGCCTATCTGGATTTAACCCAGCTAAATAAACTGAATTCAATAAAACCCATCCTGGATTATCCTCCAGGAGAGTTATTACTCCACTAACATGCTACTGTTGCTACTGTTACCTAATGTTTTAACTTCTCCTTTAGGCTTGAGTTATGCTACGTTATTGTATATCTAAGATAAGAGGCTGTCTGGAGTCTGTTCAATGTTATCGCATAACACACAGTGACTTTTTTATTGAAGGCACTCCATGAGTCCCTCTGCACTAATGCAGGTTTTACTGAAACTAATTTCAGAAATTGTGTGTATGAGTGTGTGCACATGTGTGTACACACATATATACATATATTTGAGAATATATGTAAAGATAAATGCTAAATTGAAAACAAAGTCACAGTGCTTCTCTCTGCAGCTGAGAATCTACAATCATCTGTCAGACTGCTATGCCCCATGCTATGTTAATCTAGCTTAAAGTTTAACAGATAGCACCACACTGGGAGCTTGCTGTCTCTCCATGCTGACCAACAAGCCTCTGCCAAACTTCTGCCACTTCAGATCCTTGAGAATGCAGCGATTCCTATCCATGAGGTCCCCAGACTCCTAAGCCTTCACAGAGTTAAAAATGGGGTATTTGGAAAGAGTATCAGTGTTTCAAAAAGCCTATAGCAATTTTACATTGCCTACAAAGACTGTGATGGGCTATCAGGCTGCCTTCTTTGGTTTTGAGTATTATCAACTCTTTGAATAATTGTGATTATCTTATACTTATCAGAAGCTTTGGTTGACATCATACATTATTTTGATAAATAAATTACTAGGGTAAATTAATTATTCCTTAAAACTGTAGTTTGGTAGGAGAAAACTGTTTCAAAATATGGCATCCAATAAAGAAAAATATATATAAGTACCCTAGTGAAAAAAGGTTGGGTACCTCAACCATGAAAACAGTACATGAAAGGAAAAACATTGACCTGGGTTCAGGGTACCAGCCTATGCTCCATTACTTAATAAACGAAAGTATACCATGATTGCCCATGAAATAAACTCCAACTTAAAAGATAAAAATCCATGCCACACTTCAGTTTTCTGCCCCATTACTCAGGGCCAAATTTTAGCATTAACTTGAAAAATCCTACAACTATTTGTTTTCAACATAGACCTAGATTTCTGAGGTAGGCAGAGAAATAATTTATGCCTCTTTCTCCTACTTATCTTCTTCTATCTATTCAGAGAACACAACTTTCGGGGAAAAATTTGTACAATAGGTGGGCGGAAGATCAGTGTTAGCATTTCTATGCTTCCAACTGAGGACAAAGGTAGGAAGTGTTTCTGTAGCTTTTTACTGTGGAAACTATGAGTTTTAGTCCACTTCATCAGTTCTGAGTTTCAAGTAAACAAATCAGTGGAGTAGGAAAAGATGTCACTTGAATAAGCAAAATTGCCATAGGGGAATGCCAGCTTGAAACTGGAAGTTTGACCAGTAGCCCTCTGTAAAGCTGTGCTCTAAGCTGTAGCTCAAATAAAGAATTGTGACCATCACATAATATAGAGGTTGAAGGCAGAAAAATCCACAAATTTTATTTGTCAAGTGTTGACAGATCTCCCCTGATTAAGAGATGAGTACAAAGCAAAACCATCAGAGGGTGTATGGAAAGCATTACAGCAGTGGTCTGAAAGCAGCACCATGAAGATTCTAAGGCCAAAGATTCCATTCAAAATTATATGCTGCAGAATCAGAAAAATAACTGTTGAAAATTGTTTGGTTTCCTCAATAGAAGACAAGAAGGAATGACCTTACCACCAAAAATCAGGACCAGAAAGTCACAGAGAGGAGAGAGAGGCTGAATAGAAAAGGCAGCACAGGTTGAACAGGCAACAACAGAGGAAGAAAGATGAAGGGGGGATAAAGAGAATAATTTCAAGGAAAGAATTTTTTTTTTTGAGACGGAGTCTTATGTGTTGCCCAGGCTGTAATGCAGTGGCACGATCTCACGATCTCAGCTCACTGCAATCTCCGCTTCCCAGGTTCAAGTGATTCTCCTGCCTCAGCCTTCAGAGTAGCTGGGACTACAGGCATGCACCACCATGCTCGGCTAATTTTTGCATTTTTAGTAGAGACGGGGTTTCACCATGTTGGCCAGGATGGTCTCAAACTCCTGACCTCATGATCTGAATCAACGGAATTAAAACCATAGTTGGAGGAATGGAAAACTAGAAACCAAATCTGTAATGTGATTTTTCAGATATTCTCTCAGAATGAAAAGCAAATGACAAAAAGAAAAAAATTACATGAGATAAAATAATAGCAGGGAGTAGAGATCCTAAATATATTCAGTTGAGATTTCCAAAGAAGGAATGAGAACAAATGAAATAAAAGCTCAGTGTGGGTCTTTCCCATTAGATCATGAAGCCCATAAAGATCATATCTGGATTTCCAGAATGGCTAAGTGAAAAGGTTGGCAAATCCTCTCCCCAAAAGGCAATGATAAAGCTGGGAAAATTGTCAAAAACAACCACTTTAGGACTCTTGAATTTGTCCAAGAGCGTACAACAAATTGAGAAGTTTTTTCAAGACAAACTACTGGACCAAGGTAGGAACCTTGTGCTCCTCCCATTCTCCTACCCACCTCCATGCCCAGGGCATTGATGAAAACAACAGAGCTCTGTGGCAAACACTCAGGAAAGGTTAACATATCAGCTAGCCTGAGGTCGCGATTCTGCTTGGGGTAAGCAACAGACCAGGAGACCAACCAGAAATTCAACAGAGAGACCTGGAAATAGGAAAGCTCTAGTGGGCTTTGATAAGCTTTCTCATATTCCTGGTGATGTAGAAGGTCAAGTTTGTCAAAATATCAACAAACATGGCAAACCTATAACTAAAATGACCAAAAAAAAAAAAAAACCCAGAAGACACAAACTATCAAAATCAGTAACGAGAAAGAGGACATTACTACTAACTTCAAAATAAAAGGATATAAGGAAATACTATGAACAACAACTTTATGCTAACAAATTGGACAACTTACATATAATAGACACATTCTTAGAAAGACAAAATGTACTAAAACTAACTCAAGAAAAAATAGAAAATCTGATTAGATTTATAGAAAGTTAAAGAAACTGGATTATTAATTAAAGTACTGACACAAAGAAAGGCCCAGGCCCAGATAGCATCATTGACTAATTATATCAAATATCTGAAGAAAAACTAATACTAATTCTTCACAAACTCTTCCAAAAAATAGAGATGGAAATACTTCCCAACCTATTCTAGGAGGCCAGTGTTACCCTGACACCAAAACCAGACAAAAACATAACAAAAGATGCTACTTCCCACTTACTAGAATGGCTGCAATAAAAAAGAGACAGACAATAACAAGCGAGGGCAAGAATGTGGAGAAACTGGAATCCTCACCCATTGCTAGTGAGAATGTGATATGATACAGCTACCCGTGGAGAACAGTTTGGCAATTTCTCACAAAGTTACACATTAACTTACCATATGACCCAGAAATTCCACTCCCAGACATCTGCAAATATTTATGACAACATAATTCTTAATAGCCAAAAAGTGGTAACAAGTCAATTACCCATCAACCAATGTAGGGGTAAATAAAATGTGGTCTATCCACAGAAAGGAAGATTATTCTGTCATAAAAAGGAATGAAGTACTGATCCATGCTACAACATGAATGAAATGGATGAACCTTAGAAACACTATGGTAAGTGAAAGAAACCAGATGCAAAAGATCACAGGATATATGATTCCATTTGTATAAAATGTTCGGAAGACACAAGTTTATGGATATGGAAATTAGGATCATGGCTCCCTAGAGCTAGAAATGAGTGGGGATGGGGAATGACTGCAAATGGGCTCAAGGGCTATTTTTGTGGTGACACAACTGTTTTATCACTGGATTGTGGTAATGGTTGTAAAACTCTTTAAATTTACAGAAAATTATTGAGCTGTATATTTTAAATGGGTGAATTTTATGGTTTGTAAATTATATCCCAATAAAGCTGTTAAAATAGTTTTTAAGATTAAAAAAATCAGATGGCGTGTTCACTGCTGCATCTCAGCATCCAGCACAGTTCTGACCACATAGTAGGTACTTAACAAATGTTTACTCAATACACGAATGAATAAGTGAGAGGAGTAATAACCAAGGAGTTTGCACCAGAATGATTGCATGGCCTACAGAAAGACCTATGCATTTAAAAAGATTCATCAGGCCGGGCGCGGTGGCTCAAGCCTGTAATCCCAGCACTTTGGGAGGCCGAGACGGGTGGATCATGAGGTCAGGAGATCGAGACCATCCTGGCTAACACAGTGAAACCCCGTCTCTACTAAAAAATACAAAAAACTAGCCGGGCGAGGTGGCGGGTGCCTCTAGTCCCAGCTACTCGGGAGGCTGAGGCAGGAGAATGGCGTAAACCCGGGAGGCGGAGCTTGCAGTGAGCTGAGATCCGGCCACTGCACTCCAGCCTGGGCGATAGAGCGAGACTCCGTCTCAAAAAAAAAAAAAAAAAAGATTCATCATATTCCAGGGGGAAAAAAACAACTAATGAAGCCTAAAACTTTTTAAAACGTACCCTATTAATGAAGAATTGCTGCAAGAATTTGGAGAAAAGAAAAAAGTTTACAAAGGGTAGTCTCATACTTCTTCTATGAAAAATAAATATCAAAAGAGAGTAGAGGAACATATACAAAATCTTAAAGGGAAAAGAATGACCATCAAACATTTTCTTCCCCAGCTAACTTGTTTTATCACACGAGAAAGACATTTTGAAAAGTGCAAGGCTTTTAAAAATACATCTAGTATATACTCTTGAAAATGTTATTTAATGTTAGATAGGATAGGCTAAGTAAAGGTACAATTACTAACAAACCCCAAACCTCAGTGGCTTAAAACAACACAGGTTATTCTTTGACAACTCTTAGCACCTTTAAAGGGAGTTGGAGTCATGTGCTGACTGTTGTCACTCAGCAGTTTAGGCAGCTGGAAAAGTGTCTATCTTGAACTTTTCCAGAAGGAAGAGAGGCCTGGAGAGTTCCCCTTACCAAGTCCATTCATAGCTCACTGGCTGGAACTAGTCACATGGCCTTACCCTACCAAAAGGGAGCTGGAAAATGCAATCCTACCAGGTGTCTGAAGAACTAAGAAAAGGTAGAAAGAGGAAGACAGACTGTTTGTTAAACCTAAGAATGAAAGAACAGCAGAGCAGCAGAGCTTCTTATAACCAGTACCCCCTCCACCCAAAAGAAGGCAGCCCTGCATTTCCTGACTTCCAGCCTAGCAACAGACCACAGGCACGTTCCTTCCCCAGATCGAACGAATGGGAGGAATGGAAGTCCCACAACAACAAATGACAATGGTTGCATTATTGTGAAAGCTTAAGATTTATGCAGTAGTGTAGGGTGGATGTCCTTGATTGGCACAGCTCTCCACACCATTACTAAAAGACCCAGACTCTTTCCTTCTTGTGACTTTGCAGTCCCCTAGGACCTCATCATTGCCTGCATCCAGCCAGCCAGAAGGGGACAGTGTTTGGAAAAATTGTTGAGGGAGGTTTTTATAGGATAAGCATGAAAGTCTCACACACACACACACACACAAACACACACACTCTCTCTTGCTTATGATCTCTTGGAAACAGCTTAGCAACATGGCCAAACCTAATTGCAGAAGAGACTGGGATGTCTACCTCTGTTTCCAGAAGAAAAGAGAAAATGTATTTTATGCATGCTTGGTCATCCCCTTCAAATAAACCAATTTCTATAACATAAAAACTATATCTACGTTCACCCGAAGGTTAGCATCAAATATGGGAAACAAAGAAAGAGGCATTCCTCATTAAATTTAGGAACACTTTCATCTTTTTTTTCCCACATAGTCTTGGAGGAACCAGTCAAAAGGAACATATATTAGAAATATAAAAATTCAAGAAAAGACAAAATTACCTTATTTTCAGGAGTTGTGATTATTCACCTGAAGAAAATAAAGCAATCAACTGAAAACTCATTTCAAACAATAATTCACAAGGTGGATGTGTGTACAAAATTAACACAAAAATTATCAGCCTTCCTACACACAAAATCACTGGAAGATATATTTGAAGAAAAGGCAACAATTAAAAAATAAATGAAAAGGGAAAATAGAATCACGGTTCCAAGATGGCCGAATAGGAACAGCTCCAGGCTACGGCTCCCAGCATGAGCAATGCAGAAGACGGGTGATTTCTGCATTTCCAACTGGGGTACCAGGTTCATCTCACTGGGGCATGTTGGACAGTGGGTGCAGGACAGTGGGTGCAGCCTACTGAGCGAGAGCCGAAGCAGGGCAAGGCATTGCCTCACCTGGGAAACACAAGGGTAAGGGAATTCCCTTTCCTAGCCAAGGGAAACCGTGACACACAGCACCTGGAAAATCGGGTCACTCCCACCCTAATATTGCGCTTTTCCAAGGGTCTTAGCAAACGGCACACCAGGAGATTATATTCCACGCCCGGCTCAGAGGGTCCCATGCCCAAGAAGCCTCCCTTATTGCTACTACAACAGTCTGAAATCTAACTGCAAGGCGGCAGCGAGCCTAGGGGAGGGGCGCCCACCATTGCTGAGGCTTGAGTAGGTAAACAGAGCGGCTGGGAAGCTCGAACTGGGTGGAGCCCACCACAGCTCAAGGAGGCCTGCCTGCCTCTGTAGATTCCACCTCTGGGGACAGGGCGTAGCCAAACTAAAGGCAGCAGAAACCTCTGCAGATTTAAATGTCCATGTCTGACAGCTTTGAAGAGAGTAGTGGTTCTCCCAGCACAGAGTTTGAGATCTGAGCACAGATAGACTGCCTCCTTAAGTGGGTCCCTGACCCCCGAGTAGCCTAACTGGGAGGCACCCCCCAGTAGGGGCAGACTGATACATCATACAGCGGGGAACTCCTCTGAGATGAAGCTTCCAGAGGAACAATCAGGCAGCAACATTTGCTGTTCAGCAATGTTCACTCTTCTGCAGCCTCTGCTGCTGATACCCAGGCAAACAGGGTCTGGAGTGGACTTCCAGCAAACTCCAACAGACCTGCAGCTGAGGGTCCTGACTGTTAGAAGGAAAACTAACAAACAGAAAGGACATCCACACCAAAACCCCATCTGTATGTCACCATCACCAAAGACCAAAGGTAGATAAAACCACAAAGATGGGGAAAAAACAGAGCAGAAAAGCTGAAAATTCTAAAAATCAGAGTGCCTCCCCACCTCCAAAGGAACAAAGGAATGCAGCTCCTTGCTAGCAATGGAACAAAGCTGGATGGAGAATGACTTTGACGAGTTGAGAGAAGAAGGCTTCAGACAATTAAACTTCTCCAAGCTAAAGGAGGAAGTTCAAACCCATCACAAAGAAGCTAAAAACCTTGAAAAAAGATTAGATGAATGACTAACTAGAATAGCCAATGTAGAGAAGTCATTAAATGACCTGATGGAGCTGAAAACCATGGCACGAGAACTACGTGACGAATGCACAAGCTTCAGTAACCGATTCAATCAACTGGAAGAAAGGGTATCGGTGATTGAAGATGGATGAAATGAATGAAATGAAGCAAGAAGAGAAGTTTAGAGAAAAAAAGAGTAAAAAGAAACAAGCAAAGCCTCCAAGAAATATGAGACTATGTGAAAAGACCAAATCTACGTCTGACTGGTGTACCTGAAAGTGACGGGGAGAATGGAACCAAGTTGGAAATCACTCTTCAGGATATTATCCAGCAGAATTTCCCCAACCTAGTGAGGCAGGCCAACATTCAAATTCAGGAAATACAGAGAACGCCACAAAGGTACTCTTCAAGAAGAGCAACTCCAAGACACATAATTGTCAGATTCACCAAAGTTGAAATGAAGGAAAAAAT
>NW_012122765.1:22943-23402 GCF_000951035.1 Colobus angolensis palliatus | reverse complement strand
CAAAGACAAAAACCACATGATTATTTCAATAGATGCAGAAAAGGCCTTTGACAAAATTCAACAGCCCTTCATGCTAAAAACTCTCAATAAATTCGATATTGATGGAATGTATCTCAAAATAATAAAAGCTATTTATGACAAACCCACAGTTTCTGAATGGTCAAAAACTGGAAGCATTCCCTTTGAAAACTGGCACAAGACAGGGATGCCCTCTCTCATCACTCCTATTCAACATAGTGTTAGAAGTTCTGGCCAGAGCAATCAGGCAGCAGAAAGAAATAAAGGGTATTCAATCAGGAAAAGAAGAGGTCAAATTGTCCCTGTTTGCGGGAGACATTATTGTATATTTAGAAAACCCGATTGTCTCAGCCCAAAATCTCCTTAAGCTGATAAGCAACTTCAGCAAAGTCTCAGGATACAAAATCAATGTGCAAAAATCACAAGCATTCTTTTTTTTTT
>NW_012122765.1:0-20703 GCF_000951035.1 Colobus angolensis palliatus | reverse complement strand
CCATGGAATACTATACCCCTTTGTAGGGACATGGATGCAGCTGGAAACCATCATTCTCAGCAAACTATCACAAGAACAGAAAACCAAACACCACATGTTCTCACTCATAGGTGGGAACTGAACAATGAGATCACTTGGACACAGGAAGGGGAACGTCATACACTAGGGCCTGTTGTGGGGTCGGGGGAGCGGGGAGGGATAGCATTAGGAGATATACCTAATATAAATGACGAGTTAATGGGTACAGCACACCAACATGGCACATGTATACATATGTAACAAACCTGCACATTGTGCACATGTACCCTAGAACTTAAAGTATAACAATAAATAAATAGATAAATTTTAAAAAAAAAGAAAAGGGAAAATGTCGACGAATAATCTTTTAAAGAAAAGTGGTAATATCTACATAATAAGATGTTTATAAAACTATTGAGGAGGAAAGGAAAAAGAAAACCTGAACAGAACAAAACAAAAAGGCCTACCAAGTTTTTGGACTAGAGGGTGCAAAATCATAAAGCATTTCCTTAAATCAATACACATATTCTATAAAATTTAAATTCAAATGCCAACAGGTTTTGAGGAAAGAAGAAGGAGACTAGATAGGTCAATCTAGAATTCAAATGGAAAATAAACAAGAATCATCAGGACAAGTCAGAGGGAAATTTCAAAAGTGACAGGGCAGGAGTGGACTAGCTCTACCTGATATTAACACATTATTCAAATAGCACATATATTAGTTTCCTATGGCTTCTGTAACACATTACCACAAACTCGAACCATACCAATTTATTAGCTTATAGTTCTGGAGGTCAGGAGTCCGAAATGGGCCTGGCTGGGCTAATGTCAAGGTGCGGGCAGGGGTGTGTTCCTTTGTGGAGGATCTAAAGGAGAATCTGATGCTTCGCCTCTTCCATCTCCTAAAAGCCATTGTTTTCCTAGGCTCACAGCCTCATCCCATCGTCTTTGAAGTCAGTAATGTTGCATTTCTCTAAACTTTTTCTGTAGTCATGTTTCCATCTTACTCTAAACACAGATAGAAATGTGTCTCTAATTTTATGCCCACATGATTAGATTTTGCCCATCCAGATAATCTAAGAAAATCCCTCCATCTCAACGTTTCAAGTTTAATCAAATCTGCAAAATCCCTTTTGCTATGTAAAGAAACACATGTATAGGTACCAGGGATTAGGATGTGGACATCTTGGGGGTGGAGGGATGAGGGGAAGGACATTATTCTGCCTACCTCATCATGATTCTGATTCATGTATAGACAGAACAATGAAATACAACAGAAAATATCATAGAAATATTAAAGAAAGTCTAGCAATAGATTACAGCAAACATAGGGTGTTAATCTATTATAAATGCCATTTTATATATTATAAATTATAATATTATAAATATATTATTTATATTTATAATCTATTATAAATGCCATTTTATATCAGTGGGAAAATTGCTTATTCAATAGGTATTATTTAAATAACTGCATTAGAATTGGAAACTAAGTAAATTGGATACCACCATAAGGCACTACAACAAAATTAATTCCAGATGGATCAAAGATTTAAATGTAAATAAACCATAACAAAATTAGTGTAAACTGTGGAGGAATATTTTATAACCTTTGAGTGAGGAAACCATAAAAGAAGATACTGATAAAGCCAACTCCATAAAAATTTTAAAATATGCATGGTGAAAGAATACCATAAACTAAATCAAAACATAAACCACAAACTGTGTATTTTTTAACTTCAACTCATTTCACTGCATAAGGTTAATATCTTTAATATATAAAGAACTCCTATGAATCAATAAAAAAGAACCCAACAGAAAATTGGACAAAAGTTGCATATAAACAGTTCATAGAACAGAAATTCAAATTGCTCTTAAACACATGAAAATACGTTCAACCTCATTCATAAGCAAAGAGATGAAAATTCACCCTGAGATATCTTTTTTTAACCTAGCAGATGGACAATGATAAATCTGATAACACATTATGTTTATCATGGTATGCATACATGATACTGGAGTAGATGTCCATTGATAAAATCTCTGAGACGAGCAATTTACTAAAACTAAAAATGCATATACACTTTAATAAAGCAACTCTATATCTATGAATTTATGTGTTAAATATAAAATGGGCAAAATAGAATGTGTACATGGCAAATAGAATGTGTCAGGATTGTTTGTTATAGCAAAAGATTGAACATAAATAAAATGCCCAATAGGTCCTTGGTTAATTATAATAATCCACATATTCAGATACTCTGGAATACTCTTCAGCTATCCAAAGAATAAAGTAGCTTCTTCATACTGATATAAATGAATCACCTAGATAAATTTTAACTTTACGAAAATGCAGAATATCACACAGGGCAAGCTAACATTTGTGTCAAATTACAGACCAGATTCCAAGGCCAAGTAGGAATAATTTTTAAATTGTATCTTTTCCTCTTTTTGCCTTGAATCATCAAAGGTTGATTACAAGTAAATTTCTGATATTAAATGTCAATGTTATAAATCATCTTTTAGGCATGGTAATAGGATATCAAGCGTAAGCCAGCAGGATTTTGCATGGGGAGTTCCCCCCTTTCCTTCCACCTTTCCCTAGCAAATATTCTGGGAAACGAGGCACATTTTTTCCTGAATTAAGTATGCTTCACTGTGATCTCATTTTCTCTTCATTCATCAGACACCCCAAACTTGACCCGCAACCCAAACTGCATTCTTTTCCCGTTGGACCTTAAAGTTTCAGGAAACTGATATTTTAGCCACACACACAAAAACGCCTTTAATCTAAAGATTAGTTTCTACATGTTCTCTACATAGTTTTGGAAAATCACTTTGCAAAGTGTCTGAGAATGGTTATAGGTTGTTTTACTACCTGCCTTAATTTTCAGAGATGCTATACGTTATGAATAACTGGAAAGGAAGAGTTTCTGCAGTTTATGGGCACATCTGTTTTCAAAATCTATTTTCCAGAATGATTGTTGACTCCTTAGTATCTGTTCTTTTCCTTTGCTTATTAGATATCCTGCATTAGAATAATGATTCAGCGAAGTAATACAGCTACAGTCTGTCTTTCACTCTTGATCTGGCTGATCCTCCTATCTTTGTCTACCAGGAAATATAATCATTAAAATGAAAGTCCTGGAACATGGATAAAGAATGGCACTTTTCCCGGAGATACAGGCTTCATACCAGGGCAACCCACACATTTTGTTACTTGGCTTTCTTTTCCATATCAGGCATGGTGGACACCAATCTTTGTGGCCCTATAACTCATGATGGCTTCCTCCTTCTCTGGGAATAATCCCATACACAGACAATGTTTTTATAAGACTTAATAGATTCTGCTCCTCTATGGCAAGAGGAGCAGATTTTATAAGATTCTTTATAAGATTAAAGAATCTGTTTATAAGAGTCTGCTCTGCTCCTCTTGCCATAGACATACATTGATGGACAACCCAACTGGGCTAATCAGCCCTTTCCCCATGTTTTTGTCTAGAAGTAAAGGAAGAGAGGCTGCCTCTCTGTGGGAGCTGGAAACACAGGATGCAGACCCAGGAGCAGCTGCCTACCTGCTGTGGTTTCTGCTACACGGAGAAAGCTTATTTGCAGTAGGCAGTATTTAAGGCAACAACATAGAGACAAGCAGAAAAAAAGACACATGAAAGAGAGGCCTAGGGGCTTCGATATCTTGGTTCCGGTGGACCCTGGGTCTCACTATGTCCTTGTCTTTCCCATAATTATGTGAAATATTTCAATAATTCTCCTCTAAAAGACCCACTTGGTCTAAGCTAGTAGGTGGACTTGGGTTTCTATGAGTTCCAACCAAAACAGTTCTGACTAATGCACATTGCTTACATGACAATATCCACCTGCTCAGACATCCGTCCCTACACATATGTGCCCTGGGTTTGAATCCTTGGCCCCACTATTGAAGAGCTGTGTGACCTTGGGACAGTTAGGTAACCTCTTTAGACTCAATTTACTCATCTCTTTGATGAGGTAATGATAGAATCCATCTCAAAGGATTATTATGGAGTTTCAGTGAGTGAATAAATGAAAATTTGCTTATAATAGTGCCTGAAACACAGTAAGTGGTCAAAAAGTTAGCTATTCTTGTTATCATATATCATTATACCTATACATGTAAAACATATTATAAATATATTGTAAAATATATTACCACATAATCTAGTAATATGTTTAGAACAATAAATCAAATTTTTTTGTATGCCTTTTACATGCCAGACAGTGCTAATATAATCATGTAATTTAATGCTCACAAAGCCTATGAGGTAAAAAGCATTATTATCCCCACATTACTAAGAATAAAATTACACAATTTTTTCGAAGTCTTACAGCTAGAAATTAGCAGGATCAGTCATTGGAGCTATGCCTTTGACTTCAAAACCTACGCTCTTTTTTTTTTTTTTTCCTAACCTTTTCGGAGCGTTGCTGGGGTGGGGCGTAATATATGAGTAATTAAAAATGTACAAAACCTAAACTTTCCACTAAATTAATGTTCACGAAGTGCCCTCCATGTAACCACCACTCAGGCCAGATGCCCCTTAAAGTCTTCTTTCAGTCTCTCTCTTGCCCTCTTCTCTGAAAAGTCACTCTTACGATGACTTGAACTGAGTCAAATTAGCTAATCGAGAACTACATTTCCCAGAATTCCATTATGATCCAGTTAAGTTTGGTCACAAGAGAAATCTTCTCAGGATTTGGAAGGCAGGAATAAAACAGTAGCCATTCAGCTATGAAAGTCACTGCAAGACACCAGGTACAGCTCCAGCCCATGCACATTGACACTGCTGGCTCCCCAGGTTGGCCTGGGACAGCAGCCCGGCCTCAGCTGCTTCAGTTCCCACCAAACCTCCTCTTTCAGCTGCGCCCAGTGCTAGCCCAGGTGTCTGTGTAGCTCCATGGCAAAGGGTGTAGCAACTTCTGCAGGTCACCAGCACCATCAAGGTCAGAGATGGTGAGAGAAAAATACAAGTAACAGGTTGTCCTCATGGGCTACCAGTCTTGAGGCCATGCAATAGTAAGTCTGTGAGATTCGTATTGTTGCATGTAGCTATAGTTTGTTTTTTTTTTTCTCTGCAATTTCATATATTGTATGAATGTAGTACAATTAATTTACCAGTTTTAGTGCTGATTGTTAATTGGGGTGTTTCTAAGGTAGGTTTATTGTGAATAATACTATTCTGAATATTTTTATACCTATTTATTAGTGCATATAGCAAAGTGTTGAGTATGTAACTAAGAACAGCATTGCTGGGCCATAGGGTATTCATATGTTGAACTTTAATAGAAAATACTGAGCCATTTCCTAAAGTCTTTATGCCATTTTCCACTCCCACCAGTAGTACATACATTGCAAATATGTTATCCAACACTATAGCTTGCTTTTACTCTCCTTTTAGGGGAGTCTGTAAATGAATAGAGGTTCTTCATATTAAAGTGATCCAATTTATCAGTCTTTTCCTCTACAGTTAGTGCTTTTCAATTCTGTTTAATAAATCTTTCTCTACCCCCTAAGACATGAAGAAATAGTCCCATATTATCTTTTGGAAGCTTTATTGTTTTTGCCTTTCACACACAGATTTGTAAGTTACCTGGAATTAATTTTCATGTCCAATATGAGGCAGGAGTTCAGTTTCATTTATTCCAAATGGTCATAAAATTGATCTACCACCACTCACTGAAAAGTTGATCTTTGTCAAAAATTAAGTCATAAATGAATAAATCTGTCTCTATGAATAAATCAGTCTGTGCCTTCTACTCTGCTCCATTTATTTATCTCTCATGGCATTATTACCACACTATGTAAATTATTCTAGCTTTAGAATGTGTCTTTATAGCCAGTAAAACAAGTTCTACTACCTTATTCATCTTCTTCAAGAGCAACTTAGCTATTCTTGGCCTTTGTTTTTCCATCTAAATATGAAAATCAGCTTATCAATTTACACCAAAAAAATCTGTAAGGAATTTTAACTGAGATTAAATCTATAGACCAATTGAGAGGAATAACTGACATCTTTAAAATTGTGAGTCTTTTGATGCATTCTTTAAATGATCTCAATTATGGTTTATAATTTTCTGTGTAGACATCTTAAACATCATTTGACCAATGAACAAAGCTTGAGGAGAATCAAGGTATTTTCATAGTCTCAAAATACCTACCAACAACAAAGGGAAAAAATAGGAAATTTTTATGACAGGGAAATCTGGCAGACACCACTGTAACTAAGTGATCAAGGTTACCATCATCAGTAATAAGTTGTATCAACATCAGGCACCTACTGATGTTGCGGTATCACATCTGTAATACATTCTCGCCAAAAATGCAGAACCCCATGGAATCATGAAAAAACATCAGACAAATTAAATTGAAAGACATCCTACAAAATACCTGACCACTAATCATCAAAAGTGTCAAGTTTATAAATGACAAGCAAAAACTGAAGAACTGCCACAGATTGGATGAGACTAAGGAGGTGCAAAAACTAAATGCAATGTGGGAATCCTGGATTAGATCCCAGAAATGAAAAGAACCTTAGAGGTCAAACTGGCAAAATTCTAATAATGGTTGTGGCTTAGTTAACAGTATTGTCCAATGTTAACCTACTTGTTTTAAAAAAATTGTACTATGGTCATGCAAGTTGTCAACTTTAGGAAAAGACAAAGAGTATTTACTGGAAACTTCTACATCAGCTTTGCAACTTTTCTGTGAGTTTGATATTATTTCAAGATTTTAAAAGAAATAAAGGGAAAATAAAGTTATACTGGTTCATGAAATAATTGGAATCTTCTTTGCTCCTTTTTTTTTTTTTTTGAGACGGAGTCTTGCTCTGTCGCCCAGACTGGAGTGCAGTGGCCCGATCTCAGCTCACTGCAAGCTCCGCCTCCCGGGTTCACGCCATTCTCCCGCCTCAGCCTCCTGAGTAGCTGGGACCACAGGCGCCCACCACCTCGCCCGGCTAGTTTTTTGTATTTTTAGTAGAGACGGGGTTTCACCGTGTGAGCCAGGATGGTCTCGATCTCCTGACCTCGTGATCCGCCCGTCTCGGCCTCCCAAAGTGCTGGGATTACAGGCTTGAGCCACCGCGCCCGGCCTGCTCTTTTTATATTCTTTAGCGAAGTTTACATAAGATCAATAGGATTTCTGCCTTTATGTTTGGTAGAATTCATCAGCAAAACTATCTGGATTAGAGTTCTCTTTGTGGGATAATTTTACATTATGAGTTCTATTTAACTAATAATTACAAAGAAGAAAATTTTTCTAATTTTTCTCATGACTATGTTTACTTTAGGAACCTATTCATCTGTCCATTTTATTTAATTTTCAAATTTGCTGGCATAAAGATTTTTGTAATACCTTATTTTTTGTATTGACTATAGGATCTATAGTGATGTCATCTTTTTTCATGCCTGATACCAACTATTTTGCCTTCTTTTTCCCATTCATTCCTGCCATGGCTTTACCAATTTTATTAGTCTTTTCAATAAAGAAATTTTAAGTTTTTAGAAGTTCCTTATTTTGTTTGTTTTCTCTTTTACTGATTTATTTTCTTTTCTTTATAATTTTATTCTTTCTATTTTTTGATTTTAATTTGTGATTATTTTACTAACTTCAAGAAATAGAAAGCCATTGGTTTTTGGCCTTTTTTGCTTTCTAATGTATTTATTTTAGGCTATAAGTTCCCTCTAAGTGAACTTTAGCTGCATCCCTCAATAGTTGATGTTGTTTTCATTATTATTTAGTTTAAAAACCCTTCCTGGGCCGGACAAGGTAGCTCAAGCCTGTAATCCTAGCACTTTAGGGGGCCGAGGCAGGCAGATCACTTGAGGTCAGGAGTTTAAGACCAGCCTGGCCAATATGGTGAAACCCCGTCTCTACTAAAAATACAAAAATTACCCGGGCATGGTGGTGTGTGCCTGTAATCCCAGCTACTCAGAAGGCTGAGGCAGGAGAATCACTGGAACCCAGGAGGCAAAGGTTGTAGTGAGCTGAGATAGCGCCATTGTACTCCAGCCTGGGTGATAGAGTGAGACTCGGTCTCAAAAATAAATAAATATATAAATAAACAAATAAAAGTGCTTACTGCCTCAGGAACCCACATGCTCACCTCTGTGGCACATTCCTTCTCCTCTCCTCTCTTCTGAAATGCTTCCTTCATCATTGGAATCTATAATGTAAAATAATTTTGCTAGATAGAGGAAGGACACGAAAAGGTCTCTGCCCTCAAGAATGTTTTTGAAGAGTAAGACGTATTAACAAGATTCAAAAAATCATCAATACACTTGAAATATGGTGAATGACACGAGTGGTACAATTTTTTAAAATCCTGACTACAGTGTTTGGGCAAAATTTCATGCAGAATGTGGATTTTAGCTGAACTCATACTTACAGAAAGGACTTAGGTGGTGGGAGGAAAGGGATAAGGGAAACTAGGATGAGCAGAGACCTAGTGGGTGGAAAGTTCAAAGAGCTGTTTGGGGAAACAATGAGTCAGTGTGGCTTACTGAAGAATTTGTGTGATGAAACAGGAGAACTGAAGTTAAAAAATAGGTCTGTCATACATTGTAGTGAATATTGGGTAAATGAATTTGATTTCATCTTGTAGAGAATGGAGAGCCATTTTAAAATTTAGATTGGCAACTGATACAAACAAATGGCCAGGTACATGGTTCACTCACACCTGTAATCCCAGCACTTTGGGAGGCCAAGTCAGGAGGATTGCTTGAGCCTGGAAGTTCGGACCAGCCTGGGCAACACAGTAAGACCTCATCTCTGCAAAATATACAAAAATTAGCTGGGTGTGGTGGCAGGTACTTGTGGTCCCAGATACTCAAGAGGCTGAGGTGGGAGGATCACTTGAGCCCAGGAGGCAGAGGTAGTGAGCCATGATCATGCATTCCAGCCTGGGCAACAGAGCCAGACCCTATCTCAATAAAAAAAAGAAAGAAAGAAAAAGAAAGAAAGAAAGAAAGAAAGAAAGAAAGAAAGAAAGAAAGAAAGAAAGAAAGGGAAAAGAGAGAGAGAGGGAGGGAGGGAAGGAAGGAAGGAAGGAAGGGAGGGAGGGAGGGAGGGAAGGAGGAAGGAAGGAAAGTATTGTAGGAATACCAATCAGGAGGCTCAAGTTGGATAAATTGAAAAGAACAGAAGCTAAAAGCAAGAAACCAAGCACATGTCCTAAGGTCTTTACTGGGGTAATAATAGAAGGAATTAAAAAGACAGTAGGAGAACCGGCAGAGAGGGTTGGTGGGGGCGCATCTCATTGACCCTTTGGGATCAATCCCAAAGAAGATTGACTTTAGTGAATAAGGACACAAGTACTTCTCTAACCACATCAAAGAAATGATGCATTTGATATCAGGCTGACAAGAGCAGTAGCAGTATAGAGAGCCTTTACCCTATGTTTAGATGCTTCCCTCACTTATTTTTTTTTTTTGGAGAAACCACTTTCTCGTATTTTGGGGCGTTGTTTCTGGTTTTCAACGCGTATGTGGGGAATTGTTGCAATTTTCACTTTGTCAATTACATTGGCCAAGAGATATTGTATTGCATTTCAACCTGATGCCTTCCACATTTGTATAGATCACAAACCCCATAGTTTAGGAATGAGCCAAAAACATGCCACATCTGCATGATGCTAAAGGTCATTCCCTTAAAATGCATCATACCAAATGGAATCTTATTTCTTACCAAAAACGTTGTGGGCGTCTGTCACATTTATCTTCCTTCCATCAACAGCAGCAGCAGCAGCAATATAATAATATTTCATATCCAACCTTGCATGACATCAGAGAGACTATGTAGCTCATTTCTATGGGTTTTCACCATACGACCAGGACCTCAAGGCTCCTGTTCTCACATTTCCCGTCTCCTCATCATCACAGATCAAGTTTCACTTTCTTTGTCAACTTCCCCTTTAACCCTACTCACTAACAAAATCACTGACTTAACTCTCACTACAACAAAACTATATATTTACAAATGGCTATTTCTCTTGCATTGGTTGACTTTTGTCTTTTCCATTAGATTATAAACTGTAAGCTGTGAGTATTCCCAAAAATGTCTCTAACTAACCCACTACCATTCTTTGACGATACGTGATTGTATATGAATTTATCTTGTTCTTCATAACTTTATTTTCTTTCTCCCAAACCCACCCATGCATCATTTTCATGGACTAATGTAATCGGAACTACTCCTGGCATTTAGGCTAGAAAACACCGACAATGAAGAAAGCAACTATCCTTTAAACATTTATCTTCTCCGTTGTTATGCTATAGTCCCCTGAAGCTGCCTGCAAAAGCCACAATATTCTTGTTGCTGATGGTGTCACTCATGAAAATTCTGGTGTCTGTGCCAAGAAAACTTATTATAAGAAAGAAACGTATTTTCCCACTCCTCTGGTTTCTATGAGGAAGAATTTCCCCTAAGCACTTCTGGCTTCTCAGCCTACCCCTTACTTTTCAGCAATAGAGTGAATTACCTGAGTTGATGAATCTGGGAGAGGAATTGGACACACACAGCTCAGCATCTTCTTATCATCCTCTTCCTCTCGGAAGCCAGTCATCTGCAGGGTGAAAATGCTGCTCTGTGCTAGTTTTCCAGCCATCTGCAGGGTGAAAGTGCTCCTCTGTGCTAGTTTTCCAGGGCAGGCCCCACAGAGAGCAGCCTGCAGAAGAGGAGCACTGCCCGAGGCCAGGTGGGTCAGTCTCAGTCTAAGTATTTTGTGTAAGTAAAGATGCTGACTTTCACTGCACACCCAAGATTCTAACAGTCGGCATCTTGGTTTCCGTCTGACCTATTGTTTGTCTTTGTCATAAAATTACTCAGAAAAGGAGAGTGTTTACTGGGTCCCTTTTCAGCGGCAACAGTGCTACCAGACATTTGGCTGGCATTGGCAGGAGTTAGTAAGCTCCTAAGGCAATGCTGCTCTCTGAATGTGGGCAAGGAGGGCATCCATTTCCTCCCTGAAAGCCGTGCTGCAGTTAATACAGTGGCCACTGTGGTCCCCTACGCTCCTGTCTCTAATAAACCTCTAGGTTCCTCTCATCCTTTTGCCCTATGACCTGAGGCCACAAACCAATCTCAAGGAACACATAGCACCTCATAGTGATCAAGCGACACCTTCCTTCTTAGGGGTAAAGGCTTGTGTTGCTGTATCCTCTCTGCTGTAGGTACAGCTGGCCCTCTGTTTTCCCAGGTTCCATATCTGCAGATCAAAGATAGTTGGAAAAAAATTACAAATAGAAAGACAATATAGTATAACAACTATTTACATAGCATTTACATGGTGTCAGACATTATAAGTAATCTAGAGATGATTTAAAGGGGTTGGGCATGGTGGCTTATGCCTGTAATCCCAGCACTTTGGGAGGCTGAAGTGGGCAAATCACTTGAGGCCAGGAGTCCAGGACCAGCCTGGCCAACATGGAGAAATCCTGTCTTTACTAAAAATAGAAAAATTAGCTGGGTGTGGTGGTGCACGCCTGTAGTACCAGCTACTTGGGTGGCTGAGGCACGGGAATCGCTTGAGCCGAAGAGGCAGAGGCTGAAGTGAGCCGAGATTGCGCCCCTGTGCTCCAGCCTGGGCAACAGAGTAAGACTCTGTCTCAAAAACAAAAAAAGTATATGGGAGGATGTGCATAGGTTATATGCAAATACTATGCCATTTTTTGTAGGGGGCTTGAGTATTCAGGGATGTTTGTATCCACAGGGGACCTGGAACTAAGGGATGACTGTAGCTTCCAGCAGGGAGATCATCACAATGGCATGTTTTTTATGTTTCAGAGGGAAGCATCTTCTAGTCTATGAATGTACACTCTGGAGCTGCTCTGAATATTGGCAATGTTGCTACCACTCTAGAAGTCAGGAAGCTAAAGACCCTTTTCTAACACACTGGCCTAGGGTAAGTCAACTGAGAGTGTGGTCAGAGTGTATCTCAACATGGAGCATTGCAGCCCCAGTGCCTTACTTCTGAGTGACCCAAAGAGCCCAGAACAAGTGGGAAAAGTAGACACAAGTGAAATCTCCTTTAACTAGTTCTTTCCTCCCACCTCCCACACTCACCCACCTCATTTTCAGGCCCTTCTTTCTTCTATGCCCAGACCTGTCTAATGTATGTGAAAATAGAATCTCCCAACTTTTTCTCACTGAGACCAACTGAGCTTATTATATAATTTCAGCTCTTGTTCCAAGAAAACCAAGATCAATCTAAAAAAGCAGTCATCTGAACTTGGCAGACATTCGTGTGGGAAAGTCTTTAAGCAAAAACAAATTTGTTGACGTACTGGGACAAGAAACTTAGAGAACAGATAAAATGTTCCATGAGCCAACTGTCCTCGCTTCAGATTCACTCTTTTCTCAGCCAACAGTCCTTGTTCCACTCTATGGAAGACGCCAACTCATCAGTTTGTCATGATTAGGCCAGATGCCCTCACCAAAGGGCCCAAGGAATACCAAACGGTCATTCCTTAGGCCTTTTGGTTAGGGAGAAAATCACTAAGTTCAGAAACCTCAGGCTGTAGTGCACGAAAAAAACACCTCACCAACAAAAGGAGCGAAGAAAGGTATTAACAACAAACAGTTGCGTTGAGGTAGCTTTTGTGCTTCTAGTCTATGTCAATCAATTAATTTCCTCTGGCCACGCTCCCCTCCTCTTTAAGACTATATGGAGAGGGGTTCTTCTGTCTTTATTACACTTAGTGACAACATGACAAAACGTACTGAATTCAGTCTCAAAATAGAAATATAAATATTAGGGTTCCCCAAGGAAGGAAGTTGCTTTTCCTTTCCCAAGCATGAAGTGGAGGAGACAGGGAGAAGATGGTTCTGGGGAATATCAAAACAGCTGCAGCTCCTTAGGCACAGGGAAATACTAGTTAGGGACAGCCTCACATCAAGGAAAGAGATACTAAGACACTGGTCTCATAAAGGACCAAAGCAACTGGAAAGAAAGTAAATCACTTTATACCCAGTGGAAAACACTGGAGGTTCACGGTGCCCCAGGTGGATTGATGTATTATTCAAAAGGTAATAGCTTTCTAGGATTTGTGCCTGTGTCCACCTCTTCTTCCTCTGTGGTTTCTTGGTGAGCAAGGGCTTTAAATAGCATGTAAGAGTCAGAAAAGAAGATGCCAGAATGTCAAATAACTCCCAAGTACTGTGCTGAATATTTTTGGTGTTCTGGGTTTTCTTGAGTTGTTTCTTTTCTTTTCTTTTTTTTTTTTAATACTTAAAGTTCTAGGGTACATGGGCAAAACATGCAGGTTTGTTACATATGTATACATGTGCCATGTTGGTGTGCTGCACCCATTAACTCATCATTTACATTAGGTATATCTCCTAATGCTATCCCTCTCCCTCCCCCATCCCCACAATAGACCCTGGTGTGTGATGTTCCCCTTCCTGTCTCCAAGTGATCTCATTGTTCAATTCCCACCTATGAGTGAGACGGTGCGGTGTTTGGTTTTGGTTTTATGTTCTTGCAATAGTTTGCTGAGAATGATGGTTTCCAGCTGCATCCATGTCCCTACAAAGGACACAAACTCATCCTTTTTTATGGCTGCATAGTATTCCGTGGTATATATGTGCCACATTTTCTTAATCCAGTCTGTCACTGATGGACATTTGGGTTGATTCCAAGTCTTTGCTATTGTGAATAGTGCCACAATAAACATACGTGTGCATGTGTCTTTATGGCAGCATGATTTAGAATCCTTTGGCTATATATCCAGTAATGGGATGGCTGGGTCAAATGGTATTTCTAGTTCTAGATCCTTGAGGAATCGCCACACTGTTTTCCACAATGGTTGAACTAGTTTACAGTCCCACCAACAGTGTAAAAGAGTTGCTATTTCTCCACATCCTCTCTAGCACCTGTTGTTTCCTGACTTTTTTCTTTCAGGAGCTATAAGAGTGGAACAAATGGGCAGCCACTGAGAGGCTCAGCCTTGCTCACTGCCTTGCTCACTCACTACTTTCTGAGCAAGGCAATTCTCCTCCTTCTCAGAATCCCCTGCCTGATAAAAATCAATAAAGAAAATGTATATCCTGTCCAAGCAGAAACTTTTATTTCCCAGGGGCTCAAAGCATTCCCAATCACCAATCCTCTAATCCACAATTCCAATCAGTATTTGTCCAATAGGCTAAATTTATCTTCTAAATATCAACATCTATGTTCAAATCAAGAATAGTTCCAATTAGCAGGTAGAGGAATTAGAACATGCAAGTCAGTGTCCTACCAGTATAATCCACAGCCATCATGTCAGTGCTGCTAAAAATGGTATTAGCTAATTAGGTGACCACCATTAATGCAAGTCATGATGCAAGGTAACTGACAGTGTTGTTGCCCTATTGACCCAAGCCACAGTTTATGGCCACACCACTCTGAACAAGTCTGATCTCCTCTAATGAACCATGCCATTTATCTGAACCTGAACTCAGTGATATTTAATTATATACTTATGCCCTATAAAATAGGCAGGACCCAGAAGGCTGATATTGTTTTCTGTTTCTCAGATAATAGTAATACCCTTTGTTTTTTGTGAGTAAACCTAGCTGCTCCAAAGAGAAACTCACCCACAATAATTAGTTCCCTGAGATCTTTTCACAAAGTCCAGGATCCAGTGGATCTATCCAGTGGCATTTACAGCCTAAAATTGGTATTTTCCTTACAATGGCATGGTCCAGCTCATTGACAACAACAACCTGCTAACTGTAGAATAATTTCTCTGGAATTTTATAGAATTCAAGGGAAACAACTGCATTCTTTCAGAAATTTACCACAACTGAAACAAGGCCAAGTTTATAAAAATTCCTCAACTGTAATCTACTCCACAAAATCCCAGTGCTGGAAAGAACCTTGAAGTCATCTAGTTCACACATATTCTTCAGAAAAGAAAAGATCAAAAGGACTTGAAATAAAAAAATATATATACTGGAAAAATTTTTGCAGATTTGTGACAATTCCAAAAAACTCACAAAGAGCGTAGCTTAGAAATATCAAAAAGATTAAGAAAAAAGGTATGTCACAAATGCACAAAATATATGTAGATACTAGTTTATTTTATCACTTACTACCATAAAATATATATGAATTTATTATAAAATGTTAAAACTTACCAAAACTTAGGTACACAAACATTACACATGGCACCATTCACATAAACAAACATAAAGATGTAGTACTAAATCATAACCGCATAAAGCTAACCATGCTACATACTGTACTACTGTAATAATTTCATAGCCACCTCCTGTTGCGGTTGAGATGAGTTCAAGTGTTGCAAGTATCCACCTAAAACCCTATGTGACACTAATCATCTTTGCATGAACAGTTCATCTCTGCAGTATATTGCGTTACCACAGTAAAAAGTGACCTCTCAAAGTTCTAGGTATCTTTCATTGTATTTAGTGCAACATTGTAAACCATGAAGAACACCATGGGATCCATATACAGTGCCACTAGGGATGCTGGAAGTGCTCCCAAGAACAGAGAAAAGTCATAACATTACAAGAAAACATTGCACTGCTTGATATATTACTGTAGAATGAGGTCTGCTGCTGCACTTGCCCACCGTCTCAGACAGACAATTCATCTTGTAAACAGATGATGTAAACTTACAATTGTGATAACTACAGTACAGTACTGTAACTGTGTCTTATCTTCCTTATGATTTTCTTTTGTTTCTTTTTCTTTTCTTTTTTTTGAGATGGAGTCTCGCTCTGTCACCAGGCTGGAGTGCAGAGGGGCGATCTCAGCTCACTGTAACCTCTGCCTACCGGGTTCAAGCAATTCTGCCTCAGCCTCCCAAGTAGCTGGGACTACAGGCGAGCGCCACCATGCCCAGCTAATTTTTGTACTTTTAGTACAGAGTTTCACCATGTTGGCCAGAATGGTCTCAATCTCTTGACTTCGTGATCCACCCGCCTCGGCCTCCCAAAGTGCTGGGATTAGAGGCGTGAGCCACCACGCCCAGGCCTTATGATTTTCTTTATAACATTTTCTATTCGGTAGCTTATTTTATTGTAAGAATACAGTATATAATACCTATACAAAATATATGTTAATTGACTGTTTATGTTATTAGCAAGGCTTCTGTCTACAGTAGGCTATCAGTAGTTAATTTCTGAAGGAGTCAAAAGTTACACGTGGATTTTCAATTGCGTGGGGGGTCAGCACCAAACTCTTAAGTTGTTCAGGGGTCAACTGTACTTTGAAAACTGAATAGGGAGAAAGAGCCTACATTTTTCCTTACAGAGAAATGCTAGGACTTTTGTTAACTTTCAAACTGGAGGAATGCTAACTGTCATAGCTGAGATCTGGGAAAATTTTAACCTATGCCAAAGTCAAGCTTCTACATAATTGTTTTTAAAGTGAGGATAATTTTTCTACTTGAGACAACCTAGCACAGTGACAGAAGAAGAAGATAGAAAATGTGTCACTATTTGCTCTTGCTGAATGCCATCCATAACTTAACTGAAGAGTAGGTGAAATGCATTACCTTCCCAGGGAACAACTCAAATCTCTTTCCTGAGAATCATTCCCTTTCTGCAAGAAGTCTATGAAAAAATTACATACAATAGAATAAAAAGTTAATATTTATATACTAAATCAAAGTTTTCTGGATCATGATTAGACATTTATCAGAAAAACAGTTATAAATTTTCTGCTTAGAGATTTAACACTTTATAATAGAATTAAAATACTCAGAATTGGAATAACTCTACAAATGAATACAAGTAATTTAAAGGAAAATATTTAATGGATTTAGTCAATAAAGTAGTATAAAAATATACAAACTACAGGTAGGTGCTGTAGTTTAAAATTAAGCATCTTGGTATTTGTTAATTGTGTCCTTGGAAGACATCTTTTATATCAGCCCGACTAAAATGATCTATCACCCTTTGCTCTCTCTTTAAACAAATAAAGTCAGTTTACTTCCTCACACTTTGATACAAATTTCTCTATTTCAGTGAATATGGATGTCTATTTTTTCTTTCTTGGTAAGCGGAAAGAAGTCTGAATCACAATTCGAAATGCAATTTTAGTTTAGGTTGAAAATGGGGGGACTACTAATTTTATGGGGAAGAGTATTATGATGCGCTAAGAATGCCATCAAAACTTCTGTGTATGTATTATATATGTATATATTTGGGCATTAATTATGTAATAGAAATAACATTTACTGTGTGTTATCTATCACCTATTTTCTATCATATCCACTTTAACTTAGGACATAAGTACAGATTAATTAATAACCCTTAACAAATTAATTAAAATGGGAATTCTTTTCATGAAGTCACATATATCTAAAGTTGTAAGGACCAATATACATGTTGGTTTCAGTGTTAATCTTTTCCTTTAAAGATCAAGTATGATTACCATTTAGAAATTAATTTTTAAGCAGTTATTTGACTACTATCATAGCTCACTTACCTAAGAAAGAAAAGAGCAAGAATTGAGAAGCCTCATTCAATATTGACTGCAAACTATGGCAATGCTAGAGTTCATAACAAAAATCATCTATGTAAAGTTCGGTTACACAGGTTAGTAATGGCTAGGGACAGCTTAAATTTGCAGTATGTGTACACTAGTTCATCAGAACCTCAGTTGAATAATATATACCCTTTAACCCCCGAGAAAATTACTGAGTATCTTAGCTTTGGGCTTTAACTATTTGGACTAGCAAGTTTTGTTTTGTTTTGTTTTTAGTAGCTATGCCCAAAATGTAAATCAGTTAGATAATATATGGTGAATATACTTAATAATTGATACACTCAATAACAATGAAAGTATTCATGGATATGAAAAAAATACCTCCCCTTTTCAAAAAGGTAATTTATGTATTAAGAAAAAAACTTCAGTGCTCACTTCGACAGCAAATATACTAAAATTGGAATGATACAGAGAAGATGAGCATGGTCCCTGCACAGGGATGACATGCAAATTTGTGAAGCGTTCTATATTTTTTTATCTGTGCAGCAAACCACCATGGCACACGTTTACCTATGCAACAAACCTGCACGTCCAGTACATGTACCCCGGAACTTAAAAGATGAAAAAAAAAAAAATTCAGACAACAGATGGGCTTTAAGAGACAGAATAGAAATGTGGAGAGCTTCCAGTTTGTTAGGTAGCTAGCAGCAGCTAATAAGCATCTCCCAGTTTCTTATAAAAATAACTTTGACGCCAGGTGCAGTGGCTCACGCCTGTAATCCCAGCACTTTGGGAGGCTGAGGCAGGTGGATCACCTGAGATCAGGAGTTTGAGACCAGCCTGGCCAACATGGTGAAACCCCATCTCTATTAAAAACACAAAAATTAGCCAGGCATGGTTAATGAAGTGCATGCCTGTAGTCCCAGCTACTCGGGAGGGTGAGGCAGGAGAATTGCTTGAACCCAGGAGGCGGAGATTGCAGTGAGTGGAGATCATGCCACTGCACTCCAGCCTGGGCGACAGAGTGAGACTCTGTCTCAAAAAAATAAAAAATAAAAAAATAAAAATAACTTTGAAGACAATTCTCATTGAAGGAAGACATCTTATGGAAATACATGATTGCTCAAAGATAAATGTATAAAGACATTCATTGGAGCTTTGTTTGAAAATGAAATAATCAGAAATTACCTAAATATTCCTCAAAAAACAAATGTTTAAGTAAATTATGATATACCAATGCAATAGGTTAATTTGCAGCCTTTATAAATACCGAAATATGTATACATTTATATGAAAAGTACTCCCTGCATAAAAATAAGATTTTCAAAATGTTTGGACAGTATCTGTAGAATAAGCCTGTTTAAAAATAACAATCATAAAATATGTGTACATTATGATAAATGCAAAAAAGTTCCAATAAATATTTGCAAAATATTTGATCATCTTTGGGAGACAAGATTATGGTGTATTTCACTTCACTTTTTGCTTATTCATTTATTTTAACACCTTTATGAGATACAATTTCTACACCATAAAATTCACCCATTTAAAGTATACAAATTCGATGGTTTTCAGTATATTTACAAAGTTGAGCAAGCCTCTCTACACTCTAATTTTAGAACATTTTTGCTACCCCCAAAAGAAAAAAGAAACCACATAGGTATTAGTAGTCACTCTCCATTCTCTCTCTAGCAACTGATCTAGGCAGCCACTAACATACTTTCTGTCTCTACGGATTTGTCTATTCTGGATATTTCATATAAATGGTATTGTACAACATGTGTCTGGCTTTTTTGCTTCACATAATGTTTTAAAGTTTCATCCATGTTGTAGCACGCATCAGAACTTTATTCCTTTTTAAGGCTGAATAATGTTCCATTGTATGGATAGATATGGATATATATTTTGTTTATCCATTTGTTAGTTGATAGACATTTGGGTTGTTTCCACTTTTTGGCTATTATAAATAATATTGCTATAAACATTGGGGTGTGTTTTTGTGTGGATGTATGTTTTCATTTCTCTTATGTAAATGCCTAGGAGTGGAATTGCTGGGTTATACACTAACTCTATGTTTAACTTTTTGAGAAGCTATTAAACTGTTTTCCATAGCAGCTGCACCATTTTGCATTGCCACCAGCAACATATGAGGGTTCCAAATCTTCCATATTCTTGGCAATGCTTGTTGTTGTTTATCTTTTTTATTATAGCTACCCTTGTGGATATGAATTGGTATCTCATTCCACTTTTGATTTTTATTTCTCTGATGGCTAATGAAATTTAGCATCTTTTCATGTGTTTACTGGCCATTTGTATATCTTTGGAGAAATAGTTATTCAAATTCTTTGCCCATTTTTAATTAGGTTGTCTTTTTATTGATAATTTATAAGAGCTCTTTATATGGTCTGGAGACATATCCCTCACTAGATACATAATTTGCAGATATTTTCTCTCATTCTGTGGGTTCTTTTTACTTTCTTGATGATGTTCTTTGCAGTGCAACGCTTTTTTATTTTGATTAAATGCAACTTAGCTTTCATTTTCTTTCACTGCATTTGGTGTCACAGCTAAGAAATCATTGCTTAATCCCAAGTCATGAATATTTACACCAATGTTTTCTTCTAAAAGTTTTACAGTTTTACTCATACATTTAGGTCCTTGATCCATTTTGAGTTGTTTGTGGCATGAAGTGGGTCCAACTTCTTCCTTTTATGTGTGGATATCTAGTTATTCTAGCACCATTTGTTGGAAAGACTATTCTTTCCCCTTTAAATGGTCTTGAAACCCTTGTTGAAAAATCAGTTAATCACAAATCTAAAAGTTTACTTCTGGATTCTCAATTTTATCCCATTGATCTATATTTCCAGCCTCACTGGAATACTACAATACTACACTGTCTTAATTATTGTAGCTTTGTAGTAAGTTTTGAAATCAGAAAGTATGTGTCCTAGATTGTTTTGGCTATTTGGATTCCCTCATTTCCATGTGAATTTTGGGATCAGCTTGTCAATTTTTACAAAAGAAAATCAGGTAAAATTTCTACAAAATTGCATTGAATCTGTAGATAACTTTGGCAAGTATTGCTATTTTGACAATATTGTCTTCCACTCCATGAACATGGGATACTTGTCCATTTAATCAGGTTTTCCTTAATTTTTTCCAACCATGTTTTATAGTTTTCAGAATAAAAGCTTTTCACTTTTTGTTAAATTTATTCCTAAAT
>NW_012122764.1:0-1398 GCF_000951035.1 Colobus angolensis palliatus | reverse complement strand
CCGGGTGCGGACCGCGGGGGACGGCCGCGGAAGGGCGGGGCCCTTAGGCGGGCGGCCTGCGGCCCTCGAGGAGTCCCGAGAACAAAAGGAGACGGCGACGGCTCCTCCGTGGTCAAAACAACCTGCGCTGGCGGCGGCCCAAGGCCGGGCCGCGGCCTCCGATCCCTCCGACTTAACCCCTTCGCCGCCGCTGCCTCCTTCCTGCGCCTGGCTGGAGGCCGCAGGGGCCGACCCTCCCCGGGAGCCGGCAAGGTGCGGGCGAGGTGCGGACTCCCGGCCGCAGCCGGGCGGAGGTGGGACGGGACCCAGGCACGCTGCCCTCTCCTCCTCTCCACCGCGCGCGTCCTCCCGCCCCGCCCCCTTTCCCACCTGGATTCCGGGTAGACTTGCCAACTCACGGCTACGTGACGGCTCCGACCCCAGCGCTCCCGCAGATGTTTTTATACCCCATCTCCCGTGCAGCTAGGCTTTTGCAGGAGGCGCGCTCCGCACCCTGCATGCGGGGGAGAGAGGTGCTTCCTCTCGCAGGGCGCGGGCACAGGTACGGCAAGGCCTCAGGCACACACCACCCCGGGGGCTGGATTCCTTCAGAGCCCCCAGTCCTCCCCCTACCCGAGTGCCCCTAACCTACCTGCGTCCCTATCTCTCTCTCTCTCTCCCTCTCTCTGTCTCTCTCCCTGTTACTCCCACCCCAACCCCCGCGCCCGAGACACAAGCTGCTTCCAGACAGTGCTCTGGGGCCGGGCATGCCCTGCGCATGACGGAGGGCGTCCACCTGGACCCCGACCGGGAGCCAGGGTGGGACCCGAGTCCCACCAAAGGTCGGCGTGGATGGCACCGGTGCTCAAGCTTGCACCTCCTGGGCACGCCGATGGCAGGACAGAGCCTAAGCCGAGACTGGCGCCGAAGTGGGCTCGGGAGGACGCACTGCCTTCTGCACCCTGGGCGCCACCCCACCCCCTCTCCCCCGGCTGGGAAGGGGCTTGTTCTCGGGTTCCCAAAGGGTGGGGGACAGGGCCACACACACCCTCCCCCGACACGGAACGGCTTAGGGAGCCAGGTTCGCCGGGCAGTTGGAAAGAAAGCCACTGCTGTTGCCTTCCCTTAGAGCCTGTCACCCCCGGACCTCGCTCCCAGCCCGAGGAGGTCACCCAGCGCCCGGCGTCAGGCTCGCGGGCTGCAGGAGTCCAAAGTTCACTGCAGGGAGAGGAGGGGGCGGTCAGAAGGTGGGGGCGAAGGTAATGAATGAAGAACCAGCCCCAGCCGCCGTGGCAACTCACCTCGGCGCTGACCAGACGCAGGTAGCAGCAGAGAGACAGGAAGAGCGCCCAGCAGCGATTCATGCCGACTCCGGGCCCGGCCCCGCGGGGCCCCAGACGCGTAGACCGAGCGCGCCGC
>NW_012122763.1:0-2059 GCF_000951035.1 Colobus angolensis palliatus | reverse complement strand
TTGATGTGTTGGACAGACATATAGATCCCTCTGGAAAGTTGCACAGCCACAGACTTCTCAGCACAGAGTGGGGACTGCCTTCCATTGTGAAGTCTGTAAGTGTGTCTTTATTCCTGGAGAAATGTGACTGCTGTTGAGAAGTTTTCTAAACCGCATTATACTTTCAAGTAGGTTGTGGGAGCCGATTCTGAATGTCATTTTTTTGCATCCGTTCAAGTTGTATTATAATAAACTTGAATTATGAGTGTATAATGAATTGGAAATATTATTACAGTCTTCATGAAGGCACCCGATAAAATTTTCTTAAGGAAGCCAGCTAATGCTGTGTAATCTGAAAGGAGTTATATTCTGCTTTTGCCAGCAACTTGAGACCAATACTAAGGTTTGGCAGTAATGGTCTGGTCATAATTGTTAGGAGACAGTTCTGTGGTCAGTGGTGGGTTGTGTACATTAAGGAGTATGTTCTCGGACTTGTAATTGCCACATTTGTTCCAAGGTCTGGAATTCCTTCCTGTACATTTAGAAAATTCTATTCCCTTAAGAATGAACAGGCTTTAGTGAGCAGATTTTACCAGGAAGAAACTAGAATGCCAGTTTACCATAATGTGAGGAAACTGGTATAGTAAGTGGATCCAGGTTTCTTCAGAGGGTCTCTTTATGGAGAGTAGGTTCACCAAGAAAACTAAAGTACACGTTTTCAATAGGAATGTGCTTACTGCCTCCTTTATGCAAACCATAGTGCAGACACAGAAATGAGCAGAGCTGGGGGTGGGCTTAGGGCCACAGCACAGGGAGTGACAGTGGACACCGATGTGTGATCCTCCATCGTGAGAAAGCTGTTTTTCTGTCTGAAGAATGAAGCTGAGGTGCCCCCTCCCTTGGGCTGTTCTAGGATGATACTGACAGATGCCTTTGAGTTCTCCTTTTTCTAGCTGCCATGTTGCCCCAAACCTGATTTCCATATTTCAGCCTCAGCGCTGCACTGTCGCATTGCGGCAGATTCAGCGTGGTGCCTCACGTTGCAGACATTCTCAGTGGGCTGGTTTCCAGTTGCCCCTGGGAAAAGTTTTTGTGTCTGGCAGTCTCCTCTCATCCACGATATGTGAGTAGGCCTCCTTTCTGACCTTTGTTTCCTCTCGTTTTTAGGAAGCAGATTTTTGGTTCAAAATATTGTAACACATTTTTTCCTTCAAATAAAATATTGGTACACTTGGTAAAAAATTCTTCCTCCTCTGATTCCTAATTCTGAATGTTTTACTTAGCTTATTGGTGCAGCAAGAACGAAAACATATGTGCAAGAACATTCTGTAGTTGATCCTGTAGAGAAAACAATGGAACTTAAATCTACTAATGTAAGTCTTGGCTTCCTTTTGTTTCATTTCTAACTGTCTGGCTGAGTTCTTTGTCTCTCTCCTAGTTGCCATAGAAGTGAGTGCATGTTCATGGTGTGTGGTTCAGAGAATCCCTGCTTATGTGCTGGCCTGACTTGGCCCTGGGTGTCGCTTCCTTACCCTTCCTGATCTCATGATCCGGCCCATCTCTAAGGGGATGGCACTCAATAAAATGAGTTTGGGATTATGTGTATTATCATTATTATACTTTATTTCCTCAACTTTTTAAATAAAAAGTAGACAGTGAATAGTTTATGCAATAATAGCAGCGATTTGTTTGTTGTTTTATATGTTTAGTAAGATTTTGGCTTGTGTGTTGATTTTGGCAACATTTTGAATCTTCAGTTCCAAAATGATTTGACCTTTTTTTTTTTTTTTCATTCTGTAGATTTCATTTACAAACATGGTTTCAGTAGATGAGAGACTTATATACAAACCACATCCTCAGGATCCAGACAAGTGAGTAAAAAATATTTTAACAAATGTATTGTAAAGGGTGTTTAAGTTTTTTTTATCAAGTTTTTTGAAAATGAAAGCTGGATCATCTGAATCTGTGAATATGTTTTGTTACAGAACTGTTTTGACTCAAGAAGCCATAATCACCGTGAAAGGCGTTAGCCTCAGCAGTTACCTTGAAGGATTGATGGCAAGTACGATATCCTCAAACG
>NW_012122762.1:0-1133 GCF_000951035.1 Colobus angolensis palliatus | reverse complement strand
ATGGTGGCACATGCCTGTAATCCCGGCTACTTGGGAGGCTGAGGCAGGAGAATCACTTGAACCCGGGAGGCAGAGGTTGCAGTGAGTCGACATCATGCCATTGTACTCCAGCCTGAGCAACAGAGCAAGACTGCATCTCAAAAAACAAACAAACAAACAAAAAAGTAGTCCATAAACCAGGTGTGGTGTGGCATGTGTGTGATCCCAGCTGCTCCAGAGGCTGAGGCAGGCGGATCCCTTGATGCCAGGAGTTCAAGGCTGCAGTGAGCTATGATCATGCCATTTTACTCTAGCCTGGGCTACAGAGTGTCTCATTAAAAAAAAAAAAAGTAATCTATGTAAGCAGTTAGCATAGAGCCTAGCATACGATGGATAGGGTTCTATGTTAGCTGTGGTTATTTTTGTTACTGTTACTAGAAATGTCCTTATGTAATGTCAGTGTGAATTGGCTAATCTGCGTGATAAAAGGTCCAATGACAAAACCTGGAAGAATGAGGTGGAGTTCCAGTGACAAATTCCTGGTAATCCCTATGCTGGCTGTGCACCGGGACCAACACCTTTATTTGAATCAACACAACAGCTGCAACAATCACTAACCCTTAGCAAGCTCTTGCAAGGTGCCAGGCTCTAGGCATTACCCTGGTTAATTCTTGGTACCACCCTACTTTTTCTCTTATATCTCAGATGAGGAAATTGAGGTTAAGTAACACACCCAGAGTTGGTGAGTGGCCAAGCCAGCGTTCAAACTCAGATTTCCTCATTCTAGAGCCTTATTCTTTCAGGACTGGGCAGAATTGGGGAATTAGCAAAGAGAATCCATCAAGTTTTGGCCAGCTTTGCCGTGTGGCTGTCAAAGAGGAGGAGGCCAGGTGTGGTGATTCATACCTGTAATTCCAGTACTTTGGGAGAGCGAGGTGGAAGGGTTGCCTGAGCTCAGGAGTTGGAGAGCATCCTGGGCAATATAGCAAGACTTCATCTCTACAAAAAAAATCAGTAAATTAGCTGGGCATGGTCCGACCTACTCTGGAGGCTGAGTTGGAAGGATCGCTTGAGCCCAGGAGGTTGAGGCCACAGTGAGCTATGATCACGTCACTGCACTCCAGCCTGGGTGACAGAGTGAAACCCTGTCTCAA
>NW_012122761.1:0-1507 GCF_000951035.1 Colobus angolensis palliatus | reverse complement strand
TAAGGGCATGCTGACCTCCCATCAAGAGGTAGAGCTTGAGGCTGGGCACAGTGGCTCACGCCTGTAATCTCAGCACTTTGGGAGGCTGAGGCAGGCAGATCACCTGAGGTTAGGAATTTGAGACCAGCCTGGCCAACATGGTGAAACCCCGTCTCTACTGGAAGTACAAAAACTACCCAGGAGTGGTGGCACATGCCAGTGGTCCCAGCTACTTGGGGGACTGAGGCAAAAGAGTCACTTGAACCGGGAGGTGGAGCTTGCAGTGAGTCGAGATTGTACCACTGTACTCCAGCCTGGGCGACAGAGACTCTGTCTCAAAAACAAAAAAAAAAAAGGATTGGCCAGGTGCAGCAGTTCACACCTGTAATCCCAGCACTTTGGGAGGCTGAAGCAGGAGGAGTATTTGAGGCCAGGAGTTCTAGCCTGGGAGACATAGTAAGACCTCATATCTACAAAAAAAAAAAAAAAAAAAAAAAAAAAGAGGTAGAGCTTAAACTGGGTGAAGCGGCTTGTGCCTCTAATCCCAGCTACTTGGGAGGCTGAGAGAGGATGGCTTCAGCCTGGGAGGCGGAGGTTGCAGTAAGCCGAGATGGTGCCACTGTACTCCAGCCTGGGAGAGTGAGACAGAGTGACACCCTGTAGCCAAAGCACTGGAGCGGCTTGCAGCCCAGACCCTGTGCTTTCCAAAGCCAGATACACTGTCATATCGTTTGGCATCCGGAAAAATGAAAAGACTGCTGTCTGCTGCATAGTTCAAGAGGCCAAAGCAGAAGAAATCCTGGAGAAGGGTCTAGAGGTACAGGAGTATGAGTTGAGAAAAAAATAACTTCTCAGATACTGGAAAGTTTGATTTTGGGATCCAGCAACACATCAATCTGGGTATCAAATATGACCCAAGCAGGGTCTCTATGGCCTGGACTTCTATGTGGTGCTGAGTAGGCCAGGTTTCAGCATCACAGACAAGAAGCGCAGGACAGGCTGCACTATGGCCAAACATAGAACCAGCAAAGAGGAGGCCATGCGCTGATTCCAGCAGAAGTGTGATGGGATCATGCTTCCTGGCAAATAAATTCCCATTTCTATCCAAAAAGCCAATAACAAGTTTTCAGGGAAATGTAAAATAAAATAAAATAAGAAGTGGGGAGAGAAATAACAACTGCTGGCCGGGTGTGGTGGCTCGTGCCTGTAATCCCAGCACTTTGGGAGGCCAAGGCAGGCTGATCACCTGAGGTCAGGAGTTCGAGACCAGCTTGGCCAACATGGTGAAACCCCATCTCTACTAAAAATACAAAAATTAGCTGGGCATGGTGGTGCATGCCTGTAGTCCCAGCTACTCTGGGAGGCTGAGGCAGGAGAATCGCTTGAATCCAGGAAGTAGAGGTTGCAGTGAGCTGAGATTGCGCCACTGCACTCCAGCCTGGGTGACAGAGTGAGACTCCATCTCAAAAAAAAAAAAAAAAGTATATCAATATATAAATGCTAGAGTCTGACTATAGTGAAGTGCTTA
>NW_012122760.1:0-1040 GCF_000951035.1 Colobus angolensis palliatus | reverse complement strand
GCCTGGGTGACAGAGCGAAAAAAAAAAAAAAAAAAAAAAAAAGGAAACCCAAAAAAAAAATAAGGGGAAAAAAAAAAAAAAAAATTTTTAAAAAAAAAAAAAAAAAAAAAAAGAGAGAGAGAGAGAAATTGAGGGAAGAACTGTTAGGCAGAAGGAATCCAGACTTAATGATTTGGGAAATTCTCAGGCTATTTAGATCAGAAAAAACCAAAATGCTAAAACTAGGAGATTCACTGTTAGGAAAGTGTGTTCTGTAGAGAATGCCAAGGGTGTGGCATATCTTGCAATTTTTTTCTAGTGCCAAAGAGATTAAACACGGAACTCATGAATCCCCTCAATCATCTCGCAGAAGTGAGGAAAGAGAGATGAAATTATCTAGCAAAGATCTGTGGAGAAACCTCATCTAACACTATGAATTCCATCATATATGCAGAAGTTCCACAAGGATTTTGAGAATGTTCTACCAGCCGAAACACTGCCAGCTTGGAGTAGAAAGTTTACAGACTAGACAAAATCAAAGAACTCCCAAAATTTTAGAAGCAGGAATAGGCTGATAAAACTACTCAGCCTCAAACATGTGCTACCCTTTAAGAAAGTGAGGGCAGAGCCATAGGCTCAGAAGTCAAGAGATAGGAGCCTCCAACTTTATGGTAACTTGTTATGGCAGCCATGGGAAACTAATACACTATTTCTATAGATATGCCTATTCTCTGGGCATTTTATAAAAATGCAGCATGTCATCCTTTGTGGCTCTTCATTTCATTCACGTAATGTTTTTAAGCTTCATCCATGTTGTAGCATGTATCAGCCCTTCATTCCTTCGTGTGGCCACATGATACCCACTGTATGGCTATTCTACATTCTGTTTATCCATTCATCAGCTGGTAGACATTTGGGTTGTTTCCACTTTTAGCTATTTATGATGTTATAATGATGCTATAAACGTTTGTGTATATGTTTTTTTTTTTTTTTTTTTTTTTGAGATGGAGTCTTGCTCTGTCGCCCAGGCTGGAGTGCAGTGGCGTGCTCTCAGCTCACTG
>NW_012122759.1:0-1140 GCF_000951035.1 Colobus angolensis palliatus | reverse complement strand
CAGCTAATTTTTTGTATTTTTAGTAGAGACAGGGTTTCACCAGGTTGGCCAAGCTGGTCTCGAACTCCTGACCTCAGGTGATCTGCCCACCTCGGCCTCTCAAAGTGCTGGGATTACAGGTGTGAGCCACTGCACCCAGCTGCTTTTTGTTTGTTTGTTTTTGAGACAGAGTCTTGCTCTTTTGCCCAGGTTGGAATGAAGTGGTGCAATCTTACCACTGCAACCTCCACCACCTCCGGGTTGAAGTGATTCTCCTGCCTCAGCCTCCCGAGTAGCTGGAATTACAAGCACCCAGCATCATGCCCGGCTAATTTTTGTATTTTTGTAGAGACAGGGTTTCACCATGTTTCACCATGTTGGCCAGGCTAGTCTCAAACTCCTGAGTTCAGGTGATCCACCCGCCTCAGACTCCCAAAGTGCTGGGATTACAGGCATGAGCCGTCGTGCCTGGCCTTTTTTTTTTTTTCCCCCCCCTTTTTTAAAGGTTTGTCCAGAGAAAAATAGGGATGAGGGGATGAGGCAGAGGGAAGGAAGATCTTGGTGTCCTTGACCTGTGGAAGGGTGTGGGGAGGAGACAGATGAATGGATTTGATGAGGGCCATGGGGCCTGGGGGGCCTGGCTCTGCACCTTTAGTGACTAAATACAGCCCAGAGTTGGAGACAGGACTCGCCCCTAACCTGTGCAAGGGGCGCAGCCCCACCTGGTGTGGTAAATTGACGGCTGTGTCCTCAGCTCCCACCCCCTTATGCTTGACTGCCCTCACCCCAGGCAGGTGGTCCCTTGCCTGGCCCAAGCTTTCTGCAGGACTTGGCTGTGCTGCTGTCCCCGGGGGGGGGGGGGGGGCGTGGCAGACCATCTATGGGGAGTGTGCACACTGGAGTCAGAAATTGCCACAGCCAGGAGGAATACCTCACAGGAGTGAGGGGCTGAGGAAGCTCCCAAATGGCTCTGTGGCAAAACCCTCATCCTCACAGAGGACTAGAAATCTCGCTGCAGGCCGGGCGTGGTGGCTCACGCCTGTAATCCCAGCACTTTGGGAGGCCAAGAAGGGTGGATCATGCGATCAGGGGATCGAGACCATCCTGGCTAATACGGTGAAACCCCATCTCTACTAAAAATACAAAAAACTAGCCGGGTGT
>NW_012122758.1:0-1779 GCF_000951035.1 Colobus angolensis palliatus | reverse complement strand
TTTTTTTTTTTTTTTTTGATAAGGGGACTCAGTCTGTCACCCACGCTGGAATGCAGTGGCGTTATCATTGTTTGTTGTATTTTTTAACTAAAAAAAATTTCAAGTTTCCCGTCAGGTTACCAGGATCAGGATACTATGGCCCACATGTCTTGTATAATAGGCATTTTAAAAATACTTGTTGTTTTTCTGATTATCAAAGTCATACACATTCATTCTCAAAATCTGGAAAAGTACAGGAATGTGAAGTGAACAAAATTAAAATTACTTGTTACTAAAAGGATAAATTTGATGGTATGTGAATTATATCTCAAGAAAACAAAATAATAAAAAAGGGAAAACAAAAAAATTGTCATGTCACCAATGAAACCAATGAAACCTAAACTTCCGTCTTGTCTTATTTCTATGCATAGCTATATCTTTTTTTACCTAAAAGAAACTCATGAGTATTTCTTTTTTTTTTTTGGAGATGGAGACTCACTCTGTCGCCAGACTGGAGTGCAGTGGCACAATCTCAGCTCATTGCAACCTCCGCCTCCCGGGTTCAAGCAATTCTCCTGCCTCAGCCTCCTGAGTAGCTGGGATTACAAACATGCACCACCATGTCTGGCTAATTTTTGTAGTTTTAGTAGAGACGAGGTTTCACCATGTTGGCCAGGCTGGTCTCAAACTGCCAACCTCAGGTGATCCACCCACCTCGGCCTCCCAAAGTGCTGGGATTACAGTTGTGAGCCACCACATTCAGTCAAGTATTTCTTACACTATTAAATCTTTACAAAAAACACAATGGCTACATAATCATTCACTGTGTAACAGTCTGTTGTAGAGACAGACACATGATCTTATCTTCTAGAAAAAATGTGTCCCAAGGGACTTTAATATAGGGAGTCTGATGGAGAGGATGGTGTCCTCAATATCATTTTATAGCAAATTCAATAACACATTTCATTTGGCTGCTTTTGACCTTTAATAAAAGCCAGGGACTCAACATTAAAATGCCACTCCAAAGGCAGTTCCCAGAGGGCACTACCATCCGGTTATGAAGCTTTCCGGGGCCAGCTCCATCCCAGGGTGGGATTTAGGCTGCCAGGTGGGTGGATGCACTGTGTGTCTATAAAGCATCTCCCATCAGCAGGACCACATCCCTTTTAAGAGCAGACAGAGCTGGCCTGGGCCCAGGAGCTGGGTTTGGACATTAGGCATTCAGTCAACAGGCGTTCCTGGCACCCACCATGTGCAGCACACACAGGGACCTGGGGCCCATCCCAGCCTGCCAGGCGCTCCTCAGGCCAGGGGAGGAGCTCACTGTGCCAGACTGGGGGCTGGGGTGGGCTTTAGGGGTCTACTGAAGGCTATATGTACATGTACGTGGGCCTTACCCCAGAAAAGAGTTCAAAGCTTTGCTCCAACTCTCAAAGGCAATCATGACCCTGACAAGAGAAGAGCCCCTTAACTGGGGGACATCTTCTGCGTGTTGGCTTCTTTTTTTTTTTTTTTTTTTACTTATTTATTTACTTTCGAGACAGTCTTGTTCTGTCACCCAGGCTGGAATGCAGCAGTGCAATTTCGGTTCACTGCAACCTCCGCTTCCTGGTTCAAGTAATTCTCCTGCCTCAGCCTCCCAAGTGGCTGGGATTACAGGCCCCTGCCACCATGCCTGGCTATTTTTTGTATTTATTTATTTATTTTAAAGTAGAGACAGGGTTTCACCATGTTGGCCAGGCTGGTCTTGAACTCCTGACCTCAAGTGATCCACCCATCTCAGCCTCCCAAAGTGCTGGG
>NW_012122757.1:0-1332 GCF_000951035.1 Colobus angolensis palliatus | reverse complement strand
GTCTCTACTAAAAATACAAAAAAGTTAGCTGGGCGTGGTGGCAGGCGCCTGTAGTCCCAGCTACTTGGGAGGCTGAGGCAGGAGATTGGCATGAACCCGGGGGACGGAGCTTGCAGTGAGCGGAGATCGCGCTGCTGCACTCCAGCCTGGGTGGCAGAGTGAGACTCCATCTCAAAAAAAAAAAAAAGAATATGGATTCTGTCCTGGGGACAACTGGGAGGATGATTCATTTGTACTTTAGAAAAATCAAAGAGGCTGCAGGAGAAGTGAGAGGTTTCGGGGAGCCCCACATAGACCAGGTAGACCTGTTAGGGAGCATTGGATCTGTCTAGTCCTCATCTCCTTGTGTGTCATTTCCCCTGAGATATCTGATTAGGAGCAGACACAGAACTTAAAGATTATGGAAAACGTGGCAATTGTGAGTCTTTCCATGTGAGCTCACCAAGAGGGGGTCATTTTGGACATGGAAGACTGCCTTAAGTGACAAGAATGGCATAAGTAATATTAATAATTAACATGATGACAGTACCCTGTAAACAGCATTCTTAAGGTCAAATATGCAGCAAAATTTAACAGTCACTAGCGGTTCTTTTGACCAACTCCAAATTTTGGAGTTTAGTCACTTTATCCAACAGATTCACTTGAAACAATGGAGGTTTTGGACAAAAGAAACAGGCATGTAATGCATCACCACCAGATTTTATTAGAAGTCAATTCACTGGTAACAGTAGTCTCCTAACACGGTGTGAGGGTGAGCAGAACATCTTCCCTGACGGTTTCTGCACTACAGAAGTTGAACCTGTGGAGAGAAAACAACACAAAGTCACCTCCTCTTCCTGGCACACATCTGGAGTGTGACAATGAGGACAACCTCTGCCACCAACCTCCCAGTCTGAGGGAAGGGCACACCCTATGCTGGAGATCAGACAATGGCCTAGGGAAGACCTTTTCTACATAAAGGAATGGATTCTCCTTTCCAGTGTAATTTTCTGGTTGTGCAACAGCAGAGAGAGAAGCTGTCAATAGACACCCCAAAGAAAAAGAAAGACTCATTTGTCATGAGCAGTCACTGAATACTTAGTCCATGTCAAAAAATGCAACTGAGGAACAGCAGAGTCACCATCATAAGAAATCAGCCCAGTGTATAAAAACTAATTTCTGGTATTATGTTGGCTAACCATTATTTTAATTCAATATTGGAATTGAAATGACAAACTTTTCTCATTAAGACTGAATAATATGCCTTCTTTTCATGTGTGCATCAAATAAAGAAAAGAAGGAACGAAGGAGAAAGAAAGAAAGAAAGAAAGAAAGAGAGAGAGAGAAAGAAAG
>NW_012122756.1:0-1373 GCF_000951035.1 Colobus angolensis palliatus | reverse complement strand
AGCTGAGATTACAGGCATGCTCCACCATGCCCAGCTAATTTTTGTATTTTTTAGTAGAGACGGGGTTTCACCATGTTGGCTAGGCTGGTCTCGAACTCCTGGCCTCAAGTAATCCACCCACCTCAGCCTCCCAAGGTGCTGAGATTACAGGCATGCTCCACCATATCCAGCTGATTTTTGTATTTTTTAGTGGAGTCAGGGTTTCACCATGTTGGTTAGGCTGGTCTTGAACTCCTGGCCTCAAGTAATCCACCCACCTCAGCCTCCCAAGGTGCTGGGATTACAGGTGTGAGCCACTGTGCCTGGCTTTATTTAATTTTATCCTAGTCAACTCACTTCTTTCTTTGCAGGTACCACTCAAATCTTAGGTTTAGCAATACTATTTTAAAAATCATGAGTTTTATAAACAATATAATATACATTCAGACATGTTATGTTAATACACTTTAAAATATTCAAATTGTTGTTTACTTGGAAAGTTATTCTGTGAAGAAAAGTGGGCGTGTGTTGATATGGGTACCCGTCACAAACCATCTCGTATGCCTCCAGTGGAATTCACTATGTACTTGTAGAAACATTAGGCTCAACTTTCGCCTTCTCCTCTCCTTCCCCTCATTAATAACTGCTGTTTTCAGGAACCTCGGAGACGAGGGGCAGGAAAACTGCAGGCAACGTCAGAAATGTCTAGAGTCCAGCAAGCGAAGGGGAAAGGGGACGTGAAGTTCATGTGCTAATTATTTTGGAACATTGTTATACTTCACTGAATCATCACAACTGCTTCCTGCCATGTAAGTAGGTGGAGCTCCCACTTTGCACACGAGCCAGTGAGGCACCCAGAGGTCAGGAGACTTGCCTAGGGATGCACACCCAGTACTGCCTGGCTCCTCCTCCAAAGCCATTTTTCCCTTGCTGCCACTACTGCCTTGGGCGTCCTTGTGTGTGGGTTTTTATCGACATCTCTGATGATTAAAGAAAAGTGAATTCAGTGCGTAAGTGCTTCTTTAAGACTGCAGGATTAGTGGTCATTTTCCCATCATCTCATCTCTGCCGCTTCCCTGCTGAGTAGTATCGGTCAAGACGGTCAAGATGATTAACGTCTGTGATCCACAGATTCCTTGTCTATAGGACAAGGGATAAAAGTGCCTGCCTTACGGGGTTTTGGCGAGGATTAAATAAGTTAATACACCTAAGTGCTTAGTAAAGTGCCAGCCACATGATAAACACCATATAATGTCTTTTATTGTTATTTTTATTGATTTGGCTCCTAAATAGGTGCTCTTAGATGTGAAAGGTTGAGTTGTCTAATTGAAGGGTTTCTCTTTTCTTCTTCACTTTGGTATCTGGTTCTTCCGAGTGTCTAGATTTGCACTGGT
>NW_012122755.1:0-1314 GCF_000951035.1 Colobus angolensis palliatus | reverse complement strand
CGGGAGGCTGAGGCAGGAGAATGGCGTAAAAACTCGGGAGGCGGAGCTTGCAGTGAGCTGAGATCCGGCCACTGCACTCCAGCCCGGGTGACAGAGCGAGACTCCGTCTCAAAAAAAAAAAGAACCACCATTTCATCTGGTATCACCCAGGAGGTAGGGATTACTGAGACACAATTTAAAATAGGGCCTTTCTCTAACAAATCTCCTCCCTTTTCGTAAGTAATTCTGATCTCCCAAACTGAGGTCTAAAAAGGAATCATACAGTCTATTTCTTTTGCATTTTTCAGTTTAGAACTTTGCTGATTCAACAGATATTCAGTCACTGATAAACTAGCTCTACTGCTCAATTTGGGTCACTGCCCCAGAAAATCCTTTCTCTCAGTTCTCTTTTGCCTTTCTGCTACGCTTCCTTTTCTACATAGTCTCCACCTCCATGGCAACTGGCTTTGTGCAGTACCTTGGCTCATGGCGGACTCCTGTTTGCCACTGGTGAGGGCACAGGAGTCAGCAATACGGGCAGGGGCTGGTGGGCGGTGGGTACCCCCTTGAGGGGGCACGTGACCAGTCTGAGTAAGGAAGTGGTTGAGGGAGTCACACAGATTGGCAATGTGATGCTGGTCGAGGGTCCAGTTCTTCTGCTCTGCCTGTCGTAGACTCTCCATCAGTTCTACAAAGAGGGAAGCAAGCAATGCAAACCTTGCAGAGGTAGGGAGCCCCTATCAGACCCAGCCCTATCTCACCATTCCAAACACACCATCAATCACCCCCACTGGTAACAGGCACTAACAATAACAATGTACATCTTTCAGAGCTCTGCATTTTCACACTCTCATTCCCCTTGATCCCTTACCAAATTCTTATAATCTCCATCTTACTGATGAGTAAGATAACTGTTCAACGTGACTGAGTGACTCAGCCAAGGTCACACTGTATCAGTAAGTGGTGACAAAATTACAAAATAGTGGTCTAGGGCTTCTAAATTCCTGAGGGCCTTCTCTCTCCCAAAGACAGAATGGACTAGGATAATTCACTGCCATATTGTGAGTTAAGACAAGATTAATTTGAGTTAACTTGAAAATAATGTAAATACTATCCATCTTGTGTAAAAAGAGGCTGGGTGTGGTGGCTCATGCCTATAATCCTAGCACTTTGAGAGGCCAAGGCGGGTGGATCACCTGAGGTCGGGAGTTCGAGACCAGCTTGACCAACATGGAGAAATCCCGTCTCTACTAAAAATACAGAAACATTAGCCAGGCGTGGTGGCAGGTGCCTGTAGTCCCAGCTACTCGGGAGGCTGAGGCAGGAGAATGGCGT
>NW_012122754.1:51662-52814 GCF_000951035.1 Colobus angolensis palliatus | reverse complement strand
AAAAAAAAAAGACGTTAAAAAATATTACAAGTGTTTTGCACAAGAAACTTGTTTTAGATTTAAGGTTACACATAGGTTAATGGTTAAATAATAAAAACAATTACTATGCCAATAATAACTAAAAGAGTGTATTAGTGGCTATATTTATATCAGAACAAATAGACTTCTAGAGACAATCTGTCACAAGATATAAAGAGGTTCACTATATAATGACAACAAGCTAATTTGTCAAAAGGCTATAACAATTTATATATGCACCCAACATTGGAGCACATAAATATGTCAACATATTTATATATGTATATAATAAAATATACCTATTTATCTATATAATAATATATATTTGATATATTACTGTAGGAAAAAAAGACCATTATGATAATAATAGAAGATATTATTACTCTACTGAAAACAGTAGATTATTCAGACAAAGTTAGAAAGAAAACAACATACTTGCATAGCACTATAGAATAATTGATAAAACTACTCACAGAACTTGGCAAAATATTTGACCTATGCTTGCCAGGTTATTATAATAAACACAATTCAGAGAAAGAAAGGTACAAAAGAAAGATGGGTTGGGTAGCAAGTCCTGGTAAATAGTGATGTAAGAAAACTCTCTAATTCTTTGTGCTCTGTGAGAACAGCTTATTGCAAAGAAACACCCTTATCATTGCGACCTGGATGGCACATCCTCTTCTAGATATGACTCTCCTCACTTGCCTGGACTCCGCTCACAATAGAGATTTTGACAAATCACTGGGTGAAACACCTACGTGGTGGCTCTTCCTTCTTTCCTGGGCTCTTCCATCAGGGAAGATTTTGATGTTTTCTGAGCCCAGCACTCAAGTGAGGTGACTCATCTCCCTGGGCCCTCCCCACAGAGAGCATTGTGAAATATCTTTGGGATCATCACCTAGGTAATGTGAATCGCCTCTGTCTCATGGGCTTTGCACTCAAAAGGACTTGTGGCTTTTCACAGGAAGCAGCACCCAGGTGATTTGATTCTTTTGGTTGGGGGGCTGGGATCTGCCAACAGGAATAAATTTTATGTAAGATTCACAGATTCTCCACATTCCCATTTGTTCCTTATAAACAGTTAAGTACTTTTGTCTTCAGAGTTCAGAAGAAAATACTTGTTATGCACAGTTT
>NW_012122754.1:47911-49205 GCF_000951035.1 Colobus angolensis palliatus | reverse complement strand
TGGGCCAATCACGTAGGTGATGTGTCTCTTCTCTGTTGCCTAGATCTTGCCCCAGATAAGAATTGGGACATATCACTGACCCAGCACCCAGGTGATGTGACTTTTGTGTGTGGTCCCTGCCCACAGGTAAAATTGTGAAATATATATAGTCACTGCTTAAAGGTGGTATGATGACTGTCATATATGGATCCAGCTAAGAGAAGAGATTTTTACTCTCATACTAGGCTTAGGAAAACAGGCATGGTCCTGTGTCTCCTGCTTTAGCGAATGTCATAGTGTATTACGGCACCAAAGCACATTGTATTAAGCCCTCAGTTGGTACAGAGAGTGTCATAACAGGACCCACACAAAGGTGAGGTGGTGACTCTCATATGTATATCCAGTTGACAGAATTGTCAACCTCACACAAGGACAGTGCCCAATGGTGAGGTCCTAAATCTCACGTGCAAACGCAATTCAGATTTGGAATTGTGACTATCACACATAGATGCAGCCACAGGTGAGACAGTGACTTGTTTTTGAACCCATCTCACAGGCACAGCAATCAAACTTATACCCGGGCCCAGTCAACAAGAGAAATTCACAATCCTGGACATTTTCCAGCTAAAGGTATTAGAGCCAATCCCTCTTGGACACTTTCCACAAGAGGAATTGGGACATATTACTAGACCCAGCTCATTTAAAGGATATTCAATAACTGAACTGCGGCATGAATAGAGAGCTGCATTTAAAGGATATTCAATAACTGAACTGCGGCATGAATAGAGAGTCCAGAAATAAATGATGCATTCTGTCTTTGAGAAATAGTCTTACTGGCTACCGGTCCCAAGCATTTGATCTTTGTCAATCTCAGCAATGATTCAGCTATTAAATTTCTCCTTGAGGTCCTAACATACTAATGTTAATCTACTGTACTGAGATCACAACACACTAATGGGCATCTACTGTACCCTTACATTCACATTTTATTTCCCTCTGCCCTTCCCCTTACTCATTTATCCCCCGTACTTTCATTTCTGTGGAAGAAGATGGCACTGGCATATGTTTATCTTTTACAGAACAAGAGTAAGAGACCCTCTAGAAAGGAAACATCACCAAAGTGGGCATAACGTGCACACAGGTAAGTCACAGGGGTAATTCGTCAACACGATGTCTCATAGAGCTAGGTGGATAAGGCACTGTTAGGTGCACATTAATAGCACAAAGAAGCTATGTCAGATTTTAGACATATCCTGTTCTGTGCTTCTGTGCTTCAGTTCAACCTCAGACTGACAAGATTCACCAAGCACCTCTG
>NW_012122754.1:45805-46257 GCF_000951035.1 Colobus angolensis palliatus | reverse complement strand
GAGGAGTTACAGAGGCAGAGTTATCCCCTTCTCTGCACCCTGTCTTGGAAAGGCCAACACGTGAGAGCGCACCTGGGGTGGAGCAGAAGGGGCATGAGTGCGGTGGTCTGGGGGAGAAGAGCGGTCCCTGCAGCTGACCAGGGAAGGGGTAGGAAGAGGTAGGAAAGGGAGACCTACGTGACCGTGAACTTGCTGAGGGCTCCTGTGTGCCCAGTGACCCTTTAAATCTCGCTTCCTGAACTAACTCATGGAGCCCTACTCACGAGCTAGGTGCTGTTATTTGCAGATGGAAAATGGAGCACAGAGAAGCAGAGTGATTTGGCCAAGCCCTGAAGAGAAAGCTTCACTCTCTTGCCCGCCGCCTCCTACCAGCATCCTGGAAAACACCAGATGATGAAGGGGGGTGATGACAGAGAAAGCCAGGCTAGAAGCCTCATGGGAACACTCACCAG
>NW_012122754.1:40251-40685 GCF_000951035.1 Colobus angolensis palliatus | reverse complement strand
ATTACAAAGGCAACAAAAATAAGGTCATCTAAATTTAAAGAGAAAGGGGGAAAATAAATGAAGAATGACCTTACCACAAGTAGTGCCTTCACTCTATGGAGCAGCCAGAGTCTCTGGCCACAGCCCAGCATGGCACTGCATGGCACAAAGTAATACAGAATGTGGTCGTGGCTCCATCTTTCCAGCACAATGATGTCCTTTTTGCTCATAAGTCAATCTATTGATTTAAAAAAAATTTTTTTTCATTGCTATATTTTTATTTGTAGACTCTCCTCCCCCCAAATTAGTTTGCAATTAATTTTATTTTATTTTATTTTTTTTTTGCACTATTAAGCAACGTTTATTTTTTATTTTTTATTTTTTATTATACTTTAAGTTCTAGGGTACATGTGCATAACGTGCAGGTTTGTTACATATGTATACTTGTGCAATGT
>NW_012122754.1:39093-40201 GCF_000951035.1 Colobus angolensis palliatus | reverse complement strand
TTGTTGTTGTTGTTGTTGTTTTGTTTTTGTTTTTGAGATGGAGTCTCACTCTGTTGCCCAGGCTGGAGTGTAGTGGTGCAATCTCGGCTCACTGCAAGCTCCGCTTCCCGGGTTCACGCCATTCTCCTGCCTCAGCCTCCTGAGTAGCTGGGACTCCAGGCACTCACCACTGTGCCCGGCTAATTTTTTGTATTTTTAGTAGAGACGGGGTTTCACCATATTAGCCAGGGTGGTCTCAATCTCCTGACCTCGTGATCCACCCGTCTCGGCCTCCCAAAGGGCTGGGATTACAGGCGTGAGCCACCACGCCCGGCCCTCACCCAGTGGATTTTCTAACGTGCTTGTAATATTTGTCTGTGAGCTCATAATAATTCGGAATCCTTGATCCTCACGGAAGCCCTCTGGGTTGTGGAGACATCCCTGATGAGGTCACAGGGGGTATCCTAATTTTCAGACCAAATTTGACATGAGTTTCTGAGCTTGGTGCTTCCACACAATGAAAATTCGGCCCATCAGACCGAAAAGGGAAAGCTAGGGCCCAGTTTTCACCATGGGTTCAGTTCAGAGTATGTCCAGTGGGACTGCCCCACCCAAGTCTCAGCCCACTTCTGGTATGCCACTAGGCTGGCAGCCTGCAGCCTCTGCTTAAAACTGTAGACCCCACTACATGTATCTTCTCAAGTTATTCCCCTTGCCATTCAATGCTGTGGCCTCCCTCTCCATTTCAGACATCTGAAGAATTCCCTTTCTTGATTTTAAGCTTGAGTGTGTATTCTTAAAATACTTTTCACATTACAAATATGGTATGTTTTTCTAGTCTTTGATTTAGGATTGAAGGGAGCCATCCATTTTAACTTATTCTGCCATTCTGAAAAAAGTACAACCTCCAAACTCCCTTTTATCATCTTCATAGTAAATTTACTAAGCATTTACTTGTTACAAATATTAGTACTAAGTTCTGTATACACTTTGTACAGGAAAGTATAAACCATGTCTTCTGCCCTCCAAGAAGTTACAGTCCAGACTAAAAGATAAGACAGCTGCACATGAAACAAGTAAGTATTGAGTAAATAATACAATCACCAAGGGTTAATACTTGAGAAAAATT
>NW_012122754.1:36222-37399 GCF_000951035.1 Colobus angolensis palliatus | reverse complement strand
CAGCTGACCAGCACCGATTGTCCGGCACTCACTAGTGAGATGACCCCAGTACCTCAGTTCAAAATGCAGAAATCACTGGTCTTCTGTGTCCTTCGCGCTGGGAGTTGGAGACTGCAGCTGTTCCTATTCGGCCATCTTGCTCCCGACCCTGCAATTAATTTTAATGCCCTTATCGTTCCTCACAGGTTGTGGTCCTTTAGTGTTGATTATCTGTAATTGATTAATTAATGTTGTTTCTGGGTCTGCTGACTAACTCTCACCTGGTGGATTTTCTTTGTTGTTGTTGTTGTTGTTTTGTCTTTGTTTTTGAGATGGAGTCTCACTCTGTTGCCCAGGCTGGAGTGCAGTGGTGCAATCTCGGCTCACTGCAAGCTCCGCTTCCTGGGTTCACGCCAGTCTCCTGCCTCAGCCTCCTGAGTAGCTGGGACTCCAGGCACTCACCACTGTGCCTGGCTAATTTTTTGTATTTTTAGTAGAGACGGAGTTTCACCATATTAGCCAGGGTGGTCTCGATCTTCTGACCTCGTGATCCACCCGTCTCGGCCTCCCATAGGGCTGGGATTACAGGCATGAGCCTCCATGCCCGGCCCTCACCCAGTGGATTTTCTAACGTGCTTGTAATATTTGTCTGTGAGCTCATAATAATTCGGAATCCTTGATCCTCACGGAAGCCCTCTGGGTTGTGGAGACATCCCTGATGAGGTCACAGGGGGTATCCTAATTTGCAGACCAAATTTGACATGAGTTTCTGAGCTTGCTGCTTCCACACAATGAAAATTCGGCCCATCAGACAGAAAAGGGAAAGCTAGGGCCCAGTTTTCACCATGGGTTCAGTTCAGAGTATGTCCAGTGGGACTGCCCTGCCCAAGTCTCAGCCCACTTCTGGCATGCCACTAGGCTGGCAGCCTGCAGCCTCTGCTTCAAACTGTAGATCCCACTACATGTATCTTCTCAAGTTATTCCCCTTGCCATTCAATGCTGTGGCCTCCCTCTCCATTTCTGACATCTGAAGAGTTCCCTTTCTTGATTTTAAGCTTGAGTGTGTATTCTTAAAATACTTTTCACATTACAAATATGGTATGTTTTTCTAGTCTTTGATTTAGGATTGAAGGGAGCCATCCATTTTAACTGATTCTGCCATTCTGAAAAAAATACAACCTCCAAACTCCCTTTTATC
>NW_012122754.1:32894-33219 GCF_000951035.1 Colobus angolensis palliatus | reverse complement strand
CGAGTCATGTAAAAATACAGCACATACATTATGTACAGTACATAATACTTGATAAAGGTAATAAATAACTATATTACTGGTTTATGAATTTGCTACACTATACTTTTATTGTTATTTTAGACTGAACTCCTTCTACGTAAGAAAAAAAAATGTGAAACAGCCTCAGGTAGGTCCATCAGGAGGTATCTAGAAGAAGGCATTGTTATCCTAGGAGATGACAGCTCTATGCCTGTTACCACCTGTGAAGACCTTCCTGTGAGTGGGACAAGATGTGGAGGTTGAAGACAGTGATGTATCGATGACCAATTCTAGGCCTAGGGTAAGA
>NW_012122754.1:30629-31884 GCF_000951035.1 Colobus angolensis palliatus | reverse complement strand
ATATTTTCAGTCATTTCTCAGAACGTATCCCTGTGATTAAGCAATGCATGGCTGTTAACATTTCCACCATGACCAAAAATGGCATTGGGCAGTGCTATAATAGATTTAGTATGTGCTTTGGCGCTCACCTGACTATTTAACATAAGTGCTATCAACTGAAGGGGGGAGATTTAATATTTCTAATGTTCATACTAGTAATCAGCTTACTTACAAATGCATTACATATCAATTAATGAAATAATAGCAATGGATTGATGGATAGATATTTGATAAAGTATATTAAAGTGTTACTTGCCAGGTCTAGATGATGATTTTCTATGCACTTACTGTAAACATTTTTTAACTTTTCTATGTTATCTTACCTTTAATTATTTATATGGAGCTACATATAGACTATAAAATCTGTATCTAGGTTTATAATATTAGAGCCTGAAGTTCTGACTTTTTTCTTAGCTTTATCAACGTACTTCACAAATACAAATGATACATATTTAAGTTGTATAACTTGATATTTTGATATATGTATATATGGTGAAATAATTACTGCAACAAAGCTAATCAACACATATATTAGTTCACATAGTTACCTTTTGTGCTTGTGTGTGAATGTGTATGTCTGTGTGTGTGGTGAGAATACCTAAGATCTAATCTCTCTTTATTTTTTTTTATTATACTTTAAGTTCTAACAACGTGCAGGTTTGTTACACAGGTATATATGTGCCATGTTGGTTTGCTGCATCCATTAACTCGTCATTTACATTAGGTATTTCTCCTAATGCTATCCCTCCCCCTGCTCCCCACCCCACGACAAGCCTCCATGTGTGATGTTCCCTGACCTGCATTCAAGTGTTCTCATTGTTCGATTCCCACCTATGAGTGAAAACATGTAGTGTTTTGTTTTCTGTCCTTGTGATAGTTTGCTCAGAAAAATGGTTTCCAACTTCATCCATGTCCCTTCAAAGGACATGAACCCATCCTTTTTATGGCTGCATAGTATTCCATGGTATATATGTGACACATTTTCTTAACCCAGCCTCTCATTGATGGACATTTGGGTTGGTTCCAAGTCTTTGCTATTGTGAATAGTGCTGCAATAAATATATATGTGCATGTGTCTTTATAGTAGCATGATTTATAATCCTTTGGGTATATACCTAGTAATGGGATTGCTGGGTCAAATGGTATTTCTAACTCTAGATCCTTGAGGAATCCCCACATTGTCTTCCACAATGGTTGAACTAGTTTACACTCCCAC
>NW_012122754.1:28126-29704 GCF_000951035.1 Colobus angolensis palliatus | reverse complement strand
TAGTTTTTTCCAATTCTGTGAAGAAAGTCATTGATAGTTTAATGGAGATGGCATTAAATCTATAAATTACCTTGGGCAGTATGGCCAATTTCATGATATTGATTCTTCCTATCCATGAGCATGGAATGTTCTTCCGTTTGTTTGTGTCCTCTTTTATTTCACTGAGCAGTGGTTTGTAGTTCTCCTTGAAGAGTTCCTTCACATCCCTTGTAAGTTGTATTCCTAGACATTTTATTCTCTTTGTAGCGTTTGTGATTGGGATTTCAGTCATGATTTGGCTCTCTGTTTGTCTGTTATCAGTGTATAGAAATGCTTGTGAGTTTTGCGCATTGATTTTGTATCCTGAGACTTTGATACCTAAGATCTAATCTCTTAAAGAGATCCACTTCAACCACTTTACCTATATAAATGAGACACCAGAGACCTTGAATGAGGAAATGACTTGACTAAACTTAAAAAGATTCTATAGAGAAGGGCTGAACTGCCAAAAATTAAGTCATCTGTATTCTAACAGAATGTTCTGATATATTTATTTTTGCTTCCAATTTTCATTCATTTTTTTCCACTAGTACTATGTAAAATATCAGAAACCAGCCAGGCATGTTGGCTCACACCTGTAATCCCGGCACTTTGGGAGGCCAAGGTGGGCAAATCACGAGGTCGGCAGATCGAGACCATCCTGGATAACATGGTGAAAACCCGTCTCTACTAAAAATACAAAAAATTAGCTGGGTGTGGTGGTGGGCACCTGTAATCTCAGCTACTCAGGAGGCTGAGACAGGAGAATGGTGTGAACCCAGGAGGCAAAGCTTGCAGTGAGCTGAGATCACACCACTCCACTCCAGCTTGGGTGACAGAGCAAGACTCCATTTAAAAAAAAAAAAAAAATCAGAAACTAATTCACATTATCATTTTCACCTACTGTAAAAGCAAGATAATCTTTGCAAAATAACAGATTATATTTATATACAAATTATTGCAAATTAGTACATAAGTAGCTCATTTAAATGCACCATGGCAGTATTTCTTGAGAAAAACTCCAAAAATCTCTCTCATATATTACAAAAATATTGATTTAATGGTTTTTACAAATATTCCCATGGAACATTTTCAGATAAACTCTTTTGTTGCTTGATAGAATCTAAAGCAAATTATGGCAGTTAGTTAATGTGCCATAATTCATTTTCCCATTGTTAATTTTCTGGGTCTATGTGATAGGAAAGAAGGAAAGAAGTGACTAATTTAAATAGTTACACTTTGCTTAATGAAAGTAGATAAAAGTAATACAGGGGCAGAATTGTTAAGACATTCTCAGTTCCCACTGGATTACGTTGCTACTTGAAGAGGCCCACGAAAGAGGACATGTGCCTCTCAATTTATCTTTACAACCATATCACCTGGTCAAGTGCCTGTCATATGGTTGAGGCTAATCAATTTTATTTAGCTAATTAATTAGTCCTAGTGTACATTTAATACTAGATTTGGATTCAAGTACTATTTAAGAAGAAGGTTCTATTTGCTGTGCAGATACAAAATATATTCATTTTATATTCATTTTCTTATTAAAATTATTATAAT
>NW_012122754.1:25121-26801 GCF_000951035.1 Colobus angolensis palliatus | reverse complement strand
TGGTGGATTATTCATCTATTTTTCTGTTATTAACTTCTATTTTAATCCCATTGTAATCTCAGAAAATGCCTGCATGATTTCTATTCTTGTACACTTATTAAGATGTACTTTATGACTTAAGAGGTGGTCTTTTTTTGGTGAATTTGAAATTTATATGAACTTGAAAAGAATATGTCTTCTGCTATAGTGGGGTAGAATATTCTATAAATTCAATCAGATCAAGTTGATTAATAGTTCTGCTTTTGTCAACAATGTCCTTACTATCGCTGTAGGTGCCAAAGGCTTCAAATTCCTCTAGTGTCCTCTTTTCGGCCTCCTCTGTTGACTTTAGGCTTCCTTATGTATTCCTCCTTCAAGAGAGCACATGTCGTAAAGCTATTTCCACTGTACTCCACTGTTTTTATTCTGGAATCCTGTTAGTGTAGTTGTAAGGTTTGGGGAGAGAAAGCATACCATAATCTTTTTTTTTTTTTTTTTTGAGACAGAGTCTCACACTGTTGCCCAGGCTAGAGCACAGTGGTGCAATCTCGGCTCACTGGAAGCTCCTCCTCCCGAGTTCACGCAATTCTCCTGCCTCAGCTTTCTGAGTAGTTGGGACTACAGGTGCCTGCCACCACACCCGGCTAAGTTTTTTGTATGTTTAGTAGAGATGGGGTTTCGCTGTGTTAGCCAGGATGGTCTCGATCTCCTGACCTTGTGATCCACCCACCTCAGCCTCCCAGAGTGCTGGGATTACAGACTTGGGCCACTGCGCCCGGCCCAAGCATATTATAATCTTAAGATTAAGTGACAGTCCTTTAGTCAGAGTTGTTTGAACCAGAGCAACTCCATCTTGAATAGAGGCTGGGTAAAATAACTCTGGAACATACTGGGCTGCATTCCCAGACAGTTAAACATTCTAAGTCAGAGGCTAAGATAGGAGGTTGGCACAAGATACAGGTCATAAAGACTTTGCTGATAAAACAGGCTGCAGTAAAGAAGCTGGCTAAAACCCACCTGAACCAAGATGGTGATGAAAGTGACCACTGGTTGTCCTTACTGCTACACTCCCACCAGTACCATAAGAGTTTACAAATGCCATATAGATCAGGTGACATTAGAACACAAGACCTGAATCAATGGAGGGAGAAGGCTACATGGAAATCTGGGAATAAGACATTCCAAGGAGGGGCATCTTTGAGTCAGGAACAAATGTGGCATATTCATCAAATAATCCTGCTTGACTTTAGCAGAATTAACAGAGACATGGTAGGATACAAGTTTAAGAGGTGGACAGAGACCAAAATGTTTGTGTTCTCATCACACTTACAATAAAGCCTAAATTTTTATCAGGTTATAGACCCCAATAAGAGAACACATGGTAGAATGTTAAAAAGTAGAATGTTGTGGTCATTTAATTGTTTAAAAGATTGTTTTGGCTGTCATGTGGAGTCAAAAATGATTTTTGTTCCTGTAGAGGAGCAAAAGTGAAAATGCTGTTACCAATTAAAGCCTTTTTAAATTAGTCTATGCTTCAAGTGATGGTGACTGGGACAAAGTTGGTAGCAACAAGAAAGCAGTCAAAATGATCAGATCTGGGTTGTGCATTTTGAATATAAAGCCAGAATGACTTGCTGATGATTAATGTGTGTGATGGAGGAACTGAAAATAGCTTCTAGGTTTAGAATTTGAGGAACCAGA
>NW_012122754.1:10106-20006 GCF_000951035.1 Colobus angolensis palliatus | reverse complement strand
AGATGAAATTCAGCTATCTAGTCAATGACTTCATTTTTAGTCCTGAATCTAAAATTGCAGAGCAGAATGCTTTCCCCCCGTGAGGAAGAATTCTCAGAAGAGATAGGAAAACCATTCAAGTGAAACGATGCCTTCATCTTCAAAGATAAATGTAGCTTGTTTATGAAAACATTAAGTAACTTTCCCTGTTAATTATACAACTCTTCAAAGTCAGTTTTCCTAAGTTCAAATGTAGAAGAGAATGTGCTATACTACAGTACTTAAGTTTTTCATGGAAATAATAGCCATTTCATGGAAATAATAGGTAACAACCAATCTGGAGTGAACGTTACCAACTTTTTTCTCCTAAAATTTATGATATTTAAGTTTGGATATCCATACTTCAATTCCCCTTGAAGTGAGATGATACAATGTACTGTCTGTGACATATAATATAAATAAGTCATTTTCCTTTACCTCTTGCACTGACTTGTATAGAAGAAAGCAAATACTCTTTGCACGTAATAAATCTGTGACACCCATGCAAAGCAGGTTTTCTTTACTTGCCCTTCTGACAGTTCATTTGCAAGCCAACAAATGGGTTCAAGTCTGGTGACAGATAAAAGAATATCCTTTTCTTGTCCATTGCTTCACTCTTTTTGAAGATTTTATATTTAATTATACATTTATTGAGTCTTTTATTTTATTTGAGAGACAATGAGTAGATGCCATAAATTCTAATCAAATTAAAATTAGCTACAGTGTAATTAAACCAATTTGAAAATAGTTGCCTCTAGAAGGCATCTTTGTGTAACGGGTGCGGTAATAAATAGTCTATTCTCTTAATATGAACATCTCAAAAGAGATGAATTACAAGTATTTTGACACAGCATTCTTTTATTTATAGGGTCCTCAATCACCTAGCAAACAAAAGTTCTGATGATTTAATAAAAATGTTTAACAGATATTTAAATTATTATATCATTTATATGTTTCTTTTTGTGTGCCTTATGATAATTTCACAAGGTAGCTGAATATCTACAAAAATTGTCTTTGTAATTTCAAATTCTGGCAGCTACATTTATTATGAACCTTTCAGCAGTGACCCATTTATTATATACATAGATCGGGCTAGTTTGCTGATATCTCTTTTAACTAATTTCAGGAAAAAATGGTGCTTCAAAACACTTGTTTAACCATATCCTCCCCTAAGAAAGTGTATGTAAATTTTTGTTTACTTCCTGAAAATATCTTTGATCCACCACTCACAAGTATATACAAACATATTAAAATTTTTCCCATAACTCTTTTTTGTTGCATTTAATTTTCTACCCTGAAATTATTTTTTGCACATTTGTCTTTCTAAAGAAAACTTGAGCTCACTAAATATATTTGCTGTTCCTTAATTTTTGTTTGGTTATATTTGTATAACCTGGTAGCTACTATTTATTAGATATTCAATAAATGTATGTATATTGAATAAATTATTCCGAGAATAAATGTGAAGGAACTGGATTATTTTATTTTATTTTCTCAAACATAAAGTTCATACAAAGTAGCTTACCCAATTTAATGGCAAAAAATGTGACAAAAAACAACCGAAAAAGTGAAAGAAAAGAAGACAAAAGTTTACCAATTCTGATTTAATATTTTTTAAAGTTGCTTTTCTCTTTCATCTAAGAGCATTAACCCAAATAAATACATGCTCAAAGTTACTTGACTAGGTCCCCAACCTCTTATTTTGGTTAATTTTATTTATTTATCTTATTTTTGAGTATATTATCTTAGTCCATTTGTAGTTCTATAAAGGGATACCTGAGGCTGGGTAATTTATAAGAAATAAAGGGTTTATTTGGTTTGTGATTTTGCTGTCTGGAAAGTTCAAAATCTGATATGTGGCAAAGGGAAGCCAGCTTGGGCAGAGAGGAAACAAGAGAGAAAGGGGAGCAGGTACCAGGTTCTTCTTAACAACAAGCTCTCATGGAAACTACAGAGGCAGACCTTACTCACTCAACACCCCCCACTCTATAGGGAGGACATTAATCTATTCATGAGAGGTCCACCCACAAGACCCAAACACCTCCCATTAAGCCCCACTTCCAACACTGGGGATTACATTTCAGCATGAGATTTGAAGGAAAGACTCAAACAAACTCTAGTATACGTAGTATACAATGGATAATTCACATAGTTTCAAAAGATAGGAGTGTGCCCCAATGTATATTCTGAGAGGTGCCACATATTTGCCCCCTATTCTTTCTCTACTGCTTCTACCCTGTTCCACCAAATTCCAGCCCCTCACGTCCCTAGGCAATTGATCTCATTAGTTTTTTATTTATTCTCCCTGTGTGTGCATGTCTGTACATATGTATTTTCTCTTCTTGTTTACACAAAAGAGTACTGCATATATAATATATATGTTAAATATATATATTCCTTTGCACATTTCTTTTTTATTTTCTTATTAATATAAGCTGGAAATCACTCCATTCAGCTCCTGAAAATATTATGCCTTATTTTACAGCTGGGCAGCACTCCAGTATGTGGATGGAGCGCATCTTTTTCAACTATTCTTTTACATTGGGGCTTTTAAGTGGTTTACAACATTTTGAAATTACAAATCTTCCTGTTATAAATGATTTTGTGCAGATGTCTTTTTACATTATTGGAGTTGAATCTTCATGGCAAATTTCTAGACGTGGGTCAGAAGCTAAGCTTATTTGTATATTAATTAGATATTATAAAAATTTCCTTTATATGGGTGTTTAATTTATATTACTACTAGAATTATATGAAAGTACCTGTTTCCCCAGCCACATTAACAATTGTAATAATTGTTATTTCACCAATTTTAGAGATGAGAAATAATATCTCATGTGTGATAGAAATTTTCATTTCTCCAGTTATGAAATGGAACATCTGTTCATATGTTTAAGGGCTATTTTATATATTTTTCATGAATTGATTGTCGACCCTTCTAACCTATTTTTCTTTCATGAGCTGATTAATTTTTTTGAGACGGAGTCTTCCTCTGTCACCCAGGTTGGAGTGCAGGGGCTCGATCTCGGCTCACTGCAAGCTCCGCCTCCCGAGTTCATGTCATTCTCCTGCCTCAGCCTCCCTAGTAGCTGGGACTACAGGTGCCCGCCACCATGCTTGGCTAAATTTTTGTATTTTTAGTAGAGATGAGGTTTCACCGTGTTAGCCAGGATGGTCTTGATATCCTGACCTCGTGATCTGCCCACCTCAGCCTCCCAAAGTGCTGGGATTACAGGACTAAGCCACCACGCCCAGCCCAGCTCATTAATTTTTAAAGAATAAAATGATGGCTTCCCATGATTTCTTCTAAAAATCTTACTGTTAGTTATATTTAAGTTGTAAAAGTAATCTAGTAATCTGAATAAGGTTGCATTTGTAGATTCTGCAGGAGCTGTGAGAATTACTCAGTGTCATTTGCACTGTTTAGTAGAGTCAAAGACCTTACTATTAGTCCATCTATTTTCAAATTTGGAGTTCTTCTAAATATGAAATATTTATACTGCAAACAAACACTCTTTGGGGAGACTAAATCATTAATACATTATCTCTTTTAGATGGGCCATAAGACATCCATGTTCCAATAATTCTGAATATGAGTTAATAGGTACAAATATATTTATGTGAAATTTGAGTAATTGCGTGCACGTTAGAGAGTTCTCGCTACATAACATAAATGAAATTCAGTATGTGATTAGGAAGTTCAATTAATCTTTTGAACTGTACTACTTACGCTATCATTCATAGCTGAACATTTTTAATAGTATAGTAATCTCTGATTTTTTTCATTGCATGTTCACACAACTAACAATATAATACTTTATAATATAAGAATATTTGTTCACAGAACTAATATCTTCAAAACTGCTTGCCTTTCCTTGCTTTTTTACTTTCCCTAGTCTTTTGTAAAGCTTTCCTATTTTCCACTCCATCTCCCTCAAACTCCTTTCATCCTCTGGCCCTGTTTCAGTTTAGCATCTTAGCTTGAGATACAGATTGGTGACATTTCTGATTTAGATATGTAGATTTATTCTCATAATCTAAGAAAATACTGTATTTTCCCATATGACATCCTAAGGTAATTTTATATTTACCACTTTGAAAATATAAAATCATAAATGTATGGTTTAGATCTGGAAATGTCTGATTCTTTACAACATTAGTAAAAATGTGTAACTACATTTTCTCCAGAATTGAAGTATTTAAAATACCAGAAGTTTTTATAAAGACAAATGTGAGAACTGCCTCAAAATTTGAGCAAATAATACTTCCAGAGGTTAAATACAATTTATTTCTTATAATCAGAGTACAATTAGGCTTGTTGCTTCTATAGCTATATCATGAGGAAAGCTATTTTTACTTTTGGAGAGAAAGTCATTTGTTTTTCTGGCTATTGACTGTTGTGGGTAGTTGAGCTTCAAGGAAAAATCACTGGATTTAAAACTGCTAGATCCGGATAGACTCATGATGCTGCTAACACGATACTGTGTTGCTTATTAGCAGTTAGACACAGTCCTTAAGTCAGACTAACTTTAGGTATTTTAATATGATTATATGTGCATTGAATTTGATTAATTTAATTCCATTACTTAATCATCTTTATAACTATTAGACACTGTGATTTAAAATACAAGCTTCTGAGCTGAGTGCAGTGGTGCATGCAGTGGTTGAAACTACTTGGGAGGCTGAGGACGGAGGATCACGTGAGCCCAGGGGTTGGAATTTAGCCTAGGCAACACAGGGAGACCTTGTCTTCAAAAAATAAAATAAGATATTAACTTTTGTAGGAAACCAAACTTATTTTCTTTGTTAGCTGCAAATATTATCACATACTTCCTAGATTTTTGGATTGATTTAAATAATGTTTTTTAACATGCTGATCATATGTGCATATAAATGGCAAGGATTATTATTGTAATCCTAAATGTCAAGGTCATCATTGTAGTTTATAAGTTTTCAGGCACTGCTCTATTAAGAATTTGGTCTCTAAAGAAAATCCAGATTTGGGTCGGGTGTGGTGGCTCACACTTGTAATCCCAGCACTTCGGGAGGCTGAAGAGGGTAGATCACGAGGTCAGGAGATTAAGACCATCCTGGCCAATATGGTGAAACCCTTTCTTTACTAAAATACAAAAAATTAGCCGGACTTGGTTGTGCTCGCCTCTAGTCCCAGCTATTTGGCAGGCTGAGGCAGGGGAATTGCTTGAACCCAGGAGGCGGAGGTTGCAGTGAGCTGAGGTTGCACCACTGCACTCCAGCCTGGCAACAGAGTGAGACTCTGTCTCAAAAAAAAAAAAAAAAAGCAAGATTTATACATGTAATATATATTTTATATTTTATATAAGTAGATATTATATATAACATACCAAATTATGTATGTATCCCATACATACATATGTATTTCACCACACCTGTTTTTACTCTATAATGAATGATTTTCAGATTTTTTTTTGGTGAAATAGAAGAATAGCTATGAATAATGGCTATAAATAGAAGTATGACTATAAATAATTAAATATAATCATTAAATTAATTTGGCCATCATTTATAGCTCACAGATAATTTTCAAGTTTTCACCCAAAAGGTATCACCTGTTTTTCAAATTTTAATGATCAGAAATCCTCATATAGAGGATTATGAGAAAGCAGAGCTCTTCCAATTGTGTTCCTGTGCTGGGCAGACAAGTGAAAGTAAACTTAGTTCTCCACTGGCTGGCAAGAAGCCTGGGCTTTAATACGTGAGGCAGGCAACTTTCTTATGAATAGTTCTCTACGCAAGGTGTTCAGAGAGGTCTATTTGGCCTGCTGAGCAAATCTCTGAGGCACTGTCTTTCTGGCCCTCTTCAACTTTTTAAAGGAGTTCACTTCCATCTGACGCAAGTGAGGTGGCCTCTGTCTAAAAGAGACATCTGGGGGAAAGTCAGTACTGGTTGAACTATCTTCAAAACTACTTGCCTTTCCTTGCTCTTTACGTTCCCTAGTCTCTTGTAGGGCTTTCCTATTTTCCACTCCATCTCCCTCAAACCCCTTTTATCTTCTGTCCCTGTTTCAGTTTAGCATCTCAGTTTGATATGCAAATTGGTAACATTTCTGGTTTAGATATTGTCTTTCCTCTGTGGTGTGGTGTTGTTAAGTCTTAATTATTCCTAAGAAAGTCCTGCATTGAGCAAATGTTCAAGGTGGTTATGGCAGCAGATGAAGGCAGCCACAAGCACAAACAGGCATGTTTAGCCCTGTGGCGGGCTTTGGAGACTACAAAAAGTGTGGAGGAGATAAGCTCCCCTATCAGAGCTGTTTGTAATGTGTCACCCATTAAGACCTCCCTTTTCCTCTTCCAACTATACAAAGGAATACACATTACTAAAGAAAATATATGTTTAACAAGTTAAATATAAAAATTAGAAATCTATGCTAATAGTGTTCGTGTGTGTGTGTGTGTGTGTGCATGTGTGTGTGTGTGTGTGTGTTTCCTAGAGACAGGGTCTTGCTCTATCACCCAGGCTGGAATGCAGCAGCACAATGATGGCTCACTGCAGCCTCAAACTTCTGGGCTCAAACAATCCTTCCATCTCAGCCTTCTAAGTAGCTAAGTCCATGGGCCCACACTACCACTCATAGATAATTTATTTTATTTAATATTTCTGTAGGGACAGGATCTTGCTATATTGCCCAGGTTGGTCTCAAACTCCTGGTTTCAGGCTGTCCTTGCCTTGGCCTCCCAAAATGCTGGGATTACAGGTGTGCCCTACCATGCCCAGCTAAGATTACAGCTTGTTTTAGGGGGAAAATTTTCACTGCCACAATACCAGTATGAGCAAAATACACAAATTTTAAAGTGGCTCTCCTACAGATGAAGCTATTTCACATGCTTTTCTCATGTAACCCCCATATGCTGTCTTTTGAGATATATATTCTCATTTTAGATTTCCTAGGGGGAAATCAAAGTTCAGAAATGTTCTGGAAAAAGACATGTTAACGTCAGATAAGAAGGGACTGGAGTAAGATTTGAGTCTAGGTTTCAGGCATGTGAATTACTAACTCTGCCAAGCTCTCCCTTCATTTGCCCTGGCCTGCCTTCCTCATTACACATATTGATCTAGAGTGGAATACCTAGCTACCATATCCTACCATTTTGATAATGGCATCTGCTCAAATTGCATATGAATATGTCCTATTACTGTGTTGTTTTTAAAGACAAATCAGTTTTCTTGGGTAACAAGACCATTGTCCAGTTAGATCCTTTAGTTCTGATTCTAGTTGTAGACTATTCCAACCAATACCTTGACTTAATATCTTACAGACAAGCCAATGGCTTATATCAAAATCAACGTGCATTTTAAATATTTAATTATACGGTACATCATTTCTCTATGTAATGAATTTTAATTATATGTAGGCAACATTATGTTCCTAAAAAGAAGTATATACAATCATATTTTAAATATATTTGAGAAATTTTAAAGGTCATTTGTTAATCTTATACTATCATTTTTAGCAAATCATCATACTGAAATTATATCCAAGAAGAGAAAATTGGGTTTTGGGGTTAATTTTTGATTTAAGATTTCAAACTATGATGCCATTCTTGAATATTCCTATGATTCATGTGTCAGCCAAGATAGCTTTGTTAAATTACAAGCTTTGCTAAATTAGAGTCATTTTGTTTAAAAGCTACCTAGGCTTTGAGATTTTTTTAAGAAGCGATTATATTTAAACCAGGGGTCATCAACTTTCTGTGAAAGGCCAGATAGCAAAAATTGGCTTTGCAGGCTATAGGTCTCTGTTGTAATGACTCAAATCTACCATTGTAGCTGGAAAGCAGCCAGCAAATTGGCTGTGTTTCCCTAAAATTGTATTTCAAAAAACAGGTGGTGGGCCAGATTTACCAGGTTTCAGTTTGCCTACCCCTGATTTAAACAACTCCCTACTCAATGGGAAGCTGATTTCACTGGTATTCGGTAAATTAAAGCTGAGATGATAAACTTAAAAAACTAAATTTTAAAATATTTTAACAAATAAATCAGCTTATTCCTATTACAAATCATTATTGTCATCTGTGATACTTAAAATCATTTGTTTAAAATCATGTAATTATTTTGAAGTTTAGTAATCATGATGAAATAATTTAAATTCTTCATTCTGCTCAGGGTTTGAGTCAGTCAGAGGATATCGTTCTCACACCTGTACCCAAAGGTGAGCATACAGAATAGCACTCATTCCTCTTCCATGACCTGGAGTGCAGCACAAAATAGAATCTGCCTCTCAAGATGATTTAAAGACAGGGAAAGCCTGAGAAGAATTGTAAAGTAATTGAATTTTCAGTTCAATCCTGTCCACTTTTCCTTTCTATTCTCATCTCCCCACTTTTGGTACATGAGTTTTTCCTCTCAGGTATAAGTTCCCATATGACAGCAATACCTCTACCATCCTGAAGCATTCTGCCAATGTCTAGGAAGCATCTCTTTCTATATTTCATGTCTTAAAAGTTTAACTTGCAACATCAATTTGTGAACGAGTTTTCCAAAAGAGCAGTTAGTTATGTAGTAATCATATAACATATTTGTGGTTTAGTAAAGGGATTCCTTAAGTTGAAATTCTTGATCAAAGAAATTAGTCTGTGTTCATTGATGTTTTAGTACCATGGCAAAGAAAAATCTGCAAATGATTCATCATAAATCACACACTTTTACTAGTAGCTTATTTTATTTACATTTTATGACAGTCCCCTTAGGCGACTGTTAGAAATCCGACCAATTTCCAAGATTCCCCTAACTACCCTTCCACTTCTCAGGGAGGATAAAAAAAAAAGATATAAGCTACTAGTCAGCCCACAAATCAGTTTATTTGTATGTTTATTAAAAATTTTACTTTCTGGTCATTTTCTAAACATGTTGGTCTAAACCTGTTGATCATTTGCATAGACTCTCAGGGTTCCAGATTTGTTTATATTATTCTCCAGAAAGGACTTTTCTTTTCCATGGGTATGTTGCTGAAAGAACATTTGAATGAGCAAAAGGGCCAAGGGTAAGTGCAACTCTCAGGCCTTCTAAGAAATGTATAGGAAGACAGCCCAGGAGATGGCACTGACATCACTTCCTTTGCCACTTAGACTTGAGCAGATCTTTTAGGAATACAGTCATGTGCTGCATAACGATGTTTCAGTCAACGAATATGCGTTTCAGTCAAGCTCCACAAAATTATAATGGAGCTGAAAAATTCCTGTCTCCCAGCGACGTGGTTGCCATTGACATTGTAGTCCAATGCATGACTCACTTGTTTGTAGCATTCTTGGTGTATATGAACCTACTGTGATGCGAGCTGTCTAAAAGTGTAGCACATACAGTTATGCACAGTACATAATACTTGATAAGAAAAATAAATGTTTCTGGCTCATGTATTTACTATAATATACTTTTCTTGTTATTTTAGAGTATAATCCCTCTAGTTATAAGAAAAATAAAAGTTAGCTGTAAAACAGCTTCAGGTGGGTTCTTGAAAATGTCTTCCAAAAGAAGGCATTGTTATAGGTGATGACAGCTCTATGTGTGTTTTTGTCCTTGAAGACTTTCCAGTGGGAAGAGATGCAGAAGTGAAAGGCAATGATATTATCCTGACCCTCTATAGGTCTAGACTAGTGTGTGTGTTTGTGTCTTATTTTTAAATGAAACATGTTTTAAAAGTAAAAGTAAATTTAAAAAGTTTTAAAAATAGAAAAAAGTTTGTAGAATAAGGATGTAAAGAAAATCCTTTTGCACAGCTGTACGTGTTTCTATTTTTTTTTTACGTTTAATGTAAAAATGATCTCATGACATTTACATACTAAATAGTAGGCATTAATATTAATTTGATGGCTGTTACATCATCTAAAAATAATATGACAATTGGT
>NW_012122754.1:4824-5181 GCF_000951035.1 Colobus angolensis palliatus | reverse complement strand
TGAGGAAATCTTCCAGACCCTGGCGACGCTGATCCACATGCTGGCGATTGTTCATGTTGAAAAACAGGTTTTTAGATGGAAGTTCTGGAAGTTGTACCAGCAATGCGTTACTTTGGAGTCTCTGCCTCAGCCACACGAATTCTCTGTATCTTCTTCGTACACAGGATGTTTTCATTGTAAAACACATGCTATTAGTATGAATACATATCTCATAGTCAATGTAAGAATGCCAGAAGTCCTCCTTCTGAATCCTAGGATCTCGAACCCAGACACTTACAAATTCCTCTTTCTGTTGTTCCGGAAACATCTTCAGCACAGGACACGATCAATGGGCGTCTCCTCCGGGCAGAGCAGACC
>NW_012122754.1:4165-4774 GCF_000951035.1 Colobus angolensis palliatus | reverse complement strand
AGCTGGGCGTGGTGGCCTGCGCCTGTAATCCCAGCTACTCGGGAGGCTGAGGCAGGACAATCGCTTGAACCCGGGAAGTGGAGGTTGCAGTGAGCCGAGATAACGCCACTATACTCCAGCCTGGGGACAGAGTGAGACTATGTCTTAAAAAAAAAAAAAAAAAACCTCCCCACCCCCTTCTACCCGGCCTGGTGTAAGGTGCACTTCTTCCGTAATCTAGAATCCACCTCTGCCCCACCCTCTCCCCGGGGTGTCTTTTTAGCCAGGAATCCCTGGATCCACACGCTCCATCTCCCCGCTCTACCAAGCCAGCTGATCATTTCTTCCTGCCCGGCACCCAGCACATCTCGGCAGAAAAGGAGGCGGCGCCTCCACTGCAAGCCCAAGGGACCCAAACCTCTTTCCAACCCGCAAGGGTGCGGGCACCTGGGCGCAGCGGAAAGGGCCAGCGCCTCTGGAAAGAAGGGCCGCCGTCCCCACAAGGGCGGTGCAGCGGAGGCCCGTCAGCGGGTCTCTTGTCACTTACGGGCGTCTCCTCCGGGCAGAGCAGACCAGGGCCGGGCCGGGCTCGCGGGCAGCGGAGTTTGCTGACTCAAAGGCGCGCGGCGG
>NW_012122754.1:0-3065 GCF_000951035.1 Colobus angolensis palliatus | reverse complement strand
AGCTCTTAGAAGTGGAAAGTACATACGTGACATATATGTAATTTCATTACACACGTATTCGATCTATATATACACACATTTATAAGATATATAAATATATTTATGTATACATTTACAAGATATATATTTTTCTATATATTTATGTAGAAAAGAGAGTATAGTAAATAAATATTTATAAATATTTTATTTATATACATAAATATATATATCTACATACACAAAGAGACAAGCACTGAAGGTATTGTAGGGGCAGCAAAACTCCACCTCTGTCCTCTTTTAGCCTGGGCTGGAGCATTAAATTAACATAAGACAGATTAACAGGAGAAAAGCATGCAAGTTTATTTAATAAAAGTTTTAAATGGTGTGGGAGCCCCTATAAGGAAATGAAGACCCAGAAGCAGTTAGAGTTATTTTAACAAGGTCTGTACAGAAGTTTCTCAGTCTCAACTTTCCATCCTTGATAAGAATGCTGTGGGTGTGGCCGGGCACAGTGGCTCACACCTGTGGTCCCAGCACTTTGGGAGGCCAAGGCGGACAGATCGCCTGAGGTCAGGAGTTCCGAGAACAACCTGGCCAACATGGTGAAAACCCATCTCTACTAAAAATACAAAAAATTAGCCAGGCGTGGTGGCACATACCTGTAATCCCAGCTGCTTGGGAGGCTGAGGCAGGAGAATTGCTTAAACATAGAAGGGGAAGTTTTCAATGAGCCGAGATCACACTACTGCACTCCAGCCTGGGCAACAGAGTGAGACTCTATCTCAAAAACAAAAACAAAAAAACAATTATAACCATTTCTGCCTCTCTTGGTATAATGTCCATATGCTGGGGAAAGATATTTTATTCTGTGTCTCATGGAATATCTTCTCAGTTCTTTGTATTTAGCGCTGTAATGGGAGCATCTGAGAAACTTTACTTTCTTATATTTGTGGTAGATGTACTACTACACCAGCTTCATAGGGCTGTTGTGGAGTTTAAATGAAATAACCCAGGTAAAGCTCTTGTGCCGAGTAAACAGTAAGTGTTCAGTAAATTTTAGCTGTTATTATAACTTGATCCTCTTCTCCAATCTCTCCTGTCTCCAAGCTAAGTGCACTTAGTTACACACAGTAAGGAAAGCCACCTCCACCCCCTGTCCTTCCACCATCTCTTAGGAAAATTGCAAAATCCACAGAGTGAAAATGGAAGGCCGGGCGCGGTGGCTCAAGCCTGTAATCCCAGCTTCTTGGGAGGCTGAGAGAGGAGAATCGCTTATACCAGGAGGCGGAGATTGCCGTGAGCCAGGATCGCGCCAGGGTCGCGCTACTGCACTCCAGCCTGGGTGACAGAGTGAGATTCTCAAAAAAAAAAGAAAGAAAGGAAGGGAAGGAAGGAAGGAAGGAAAGAAGGAAGGAAGGAAGGAGGGAGGGAGGGAGGGAAGGAAGGCAGGCCACCTACTGAAAAGATCACCATAAACATTGCTTTTAAAAACAAACATCAAAATTCTTAATAGATGAGCATTTTAACCCTGGAAAGACTGAAAATTGGGTATGAGACGTGTAAAAGATTCAAGCCTGTAATATTAATATTTTGTTTTAAGGAATCTGGGCATATTTGGAATTCTATGTATGTGTTAATGTGTAAGAGAACTTGGCCTACTGAAGTAACCATTTGCCTTGTACGTTAAGTTTTAAAATGTGTAATTTAATAGCTGGATACGAATGAGTTGAAGATGGTCTTATGAACTTAATAAACAGTATTGGAACACTCACTGCAGTTTAAGATTTACCACATTTATAAATTTAATTTATTAGATGTTGAGTTACTTGTTAATCACACAATTAAAGACCTTTACAAGGGAAACAAATATATTAAATTCACCAATGAAGTTTAAAATATTTAGAGGTAATTAAGTTAATGGGATCAAACATTAATCAAATGCCTTTTTGGTTGTTGAAGTTTGCTAGAGTTATAAATGGAATAAGGTTAAGTGTGACATTATAAAATATATATTTGGCCATCATCCCCATTTCCTAGTATAAAATTCTTAAAATCCTTAGAATCTCCAACGTGATGTTTTTTTGTATGCTAATGAGTTGACTGGTGGCTGGCAGCCCCTAAGTAGCTTCAGGAAGGGGCTGGTCACTGGAAAGACCACACCCTGATTAGAGGATCGGTACTTCCAGCCCCATTCCCCAATTTCTGTGGGGTGGGGAACAGCTTAACATTGAGCTGATCACCAATGAACAATGGTTTAATCAATCATGCCTACATAATGAAGCCTCCATAAACACACAAGAGGACAAGGTTCAGAGCGCTTCGGGATAGCTGAACATGTGCAGGTGTATGGAGGGTGGTCCACCCGAGAAGGGCATGGAAGCTCCATGCCCCTTCCCCCATGCCTCCCTCTATGCATCACTTCATCTGTATCCTTTGTACTATCTTTCTGATAAATGTATGTGTTTCCCACAGTTCTGCGAGCCACTCTAGTAAATTATTTGAACTTAAGGAGGGGGTCATGGGATCCCCAATTGATAGCCGATTAGTCAGAAACACAGGTAAAACAGCCTGGGCGGAGCTTGCAATTGTCATCAGAAGTGGGAGGAGGCAATCTTGTGGGACTGAGCCCTCAACCTGTTGGATGTGACACTGTCTCCAGGTAGGTGGTGTCAGAATTGAACTGGGGCGGGGCGCTGTGGCTCATGCCTGTGATCCCAGCATTTAGGGAGGCCGAGGTGGTTGGATCACTTGAGGTCAGTAGTTCGAGATCAATCTGGCCAACATGGTGAAACCCCATCTCTACTAAAAATACAAAAATTAGCTGGGCGTGGTGGCCCACGCCTGTAATCCCAGCTACTCGGGAGGTGGAGGTGGCAGTGAGCCAAGATTGTGCCACTGCACTCCAGCCTGGGCGACAGTGAGACTCCATCTCAAAACAAAAAAAGAGGAATTGAACTGTAGTAGAGAACACCCAGCTGGTGACAGCTGCAGAATTAACTGGTTGCTTGGTGTGTGGGGAGAAACCTCCACACCTTTGGTCACAGAAGCCTTCCATGTTGACTGTGGAGTGAGAGCAGAGGAAAAAC
>NW_012122753.1:0-1049 GCF_000951035.1 Colobus angolensis palliatus | reverse complement strand
GGAGCTTGCAGTGAGCTGAGATCCGGCCACAGCACTCCAGCCTGGGTGACAGAGCGAGACTACGTCTCAAAAAAATAAAAAAGAAAAAAGAAAAAAAGAAAAAAAACGTACTAAAATATATATATACATAAAGAAAAACGGCCGGGTACATGGCTCATGCCTGTAATCCCAGCACTTTGGGAGGCCGAGGTGGGTGGATTACTTGAGGTTGGGAGTTTGAGACCAGCCTGACCAACATGAAGAAACCTCATCTCTACTAAAAATACAAAAATTAGCCGGGCGTGGTGGCGCATGCCTGTAATCCCAGCTGCTCGGGAGGCTGAGGCAAGAGAATCACTTGAATCTGGGAGGCAGAGGTTTCGGTGAGCTGAGATCGCGCCATTGCACTCCAGCCCGGGCAACAAGAGCAAAACTCCAACTCAAAAAAAAAAAAGAAAAAGAAAAGCCACTAGTTTAGGCCTTTTGGAGCAGAGAAATTCTTCTGGCTTGAGTCTCCAGGGTGGTTCTGCATGTTCCCATGACCCATCCAAGCAGTAGGGGTGATGGGGTTGGCACTGGCCACTTTGGGAGGGGAGGAAGGCATCACCCTGAGGAGTGGGTTCAGATGCCGGCACCACTCATCCCTATGACAGATATTTGCTGGAATTTTAGAATATTCTTTTCTATTTGATTCCAATAGTCTTGCGGTTTTGTTTTTACTCTTAGCTCTGAATGCTACTTGGAATTTGGTTTTAGAAACAGTGTGAGGTCTGGATTCAATTTACCCATCTCCTCGTGTACACAGAAATCCCAACCTTACTGAGGAGTCTATCTTTTTTCCTCACTGATTTGAGGTCCCTAAATTTCCTGTATTCTTGGGTTTATTTCTGCACTCTTGGATTTATTCCACTTGTTCCTGCACAAATACTCCCTGGATTAATGGCTATAATTTGATGTAATTTTTTGAGAAACAGAAGGGCAATTCAGCCCTCCTTAAGTTTTGTTTTTTTTTTTTTTTTTTTTTTTTTTTTTTGAGACAGGATCTTGCTCTATCACCCAGGGTGGAGTGC
>NW_012122752.1:0-1276 GCF_000951035.1 Colobus angolensis palliatus | reverse complement strand
TTTTTTTTTTTTTTTGAAATGGAATCTTGCTCTGTTGCCCAGGCTAGAGTGCAGTGGCGCAATTTGAGCTCACTCCAACCTCTGCCTCCCAGGTTCTAGCGATTCTCCTGCCTCAGCCTCCTGAGTAGCTGGGACTATAGGTGCATGCCACCACACCCAGCTAATTTTTTATTTTAAGTAGAGATGGGGGTTTCACCATGTTGGCTAGGCTGGTCTTGAACTCCTGACCTCAAGTGATCTGCCCGCCTCGGCCTCCCGAAGCACTGGGATTACAGGTATGAGCCACAGTGCCCGGCCAACGTACTCGAACTTTTTAAACCTTTTAACTGTTAAAAAAAAAATCAGGCCAGGTACAGTGGTTCATGCCTGTAATCCCACCACTTTGGGAGGCCGAGGCGGGAGGATCACCTGAGGTCAGGAGTTCGAGATCAAGCCATTGCACTCCAGCCCGGGTGACTAAGTGAAAAAAGTTCAAAAAAAAAATCAAATACTTGGGTCATCATATCTCATTATCAACAAGATTCCCACTGCTTACACATTACATTAAAACTAATATACTAGTTTTAGTGGGCACAGTGGTTCATGCCAGCCTGGGCAACTGCAAGACCTTGTCTCTCCTTTAGTCCCAGCTACTCAGGAGGCTAAGGCAGGAGGATTGCTGGACTCCAGGAGTTTGAGGCTAAAGTGAGCTATGACAGAGTGAGACCTGGTCTCAAAAAATATATATAAAAGATCTTTTTTTAGCCAAATTTTCACTCTTGTTGCCCAGGCTGGAGTGCAATGGCGTGACCTCAGCTCACTGCAACCTGTTCCTCCTGGGTTCAAGCAATTCTTCTGCCTCAGCCTCCTGAGTAGCTGGGACTACAGGCGCACACCACCACACCAACTAATTTTTTTATTATTATTATTTTTACTAGAGATGGGGTTTCACCATATTGGCCAGGCTGGTCTTGAAATCCTGACCTCGTGATCTGCCCACCTCAGCCTCCCAAAGTCCTGGGATTACAGGCGGGAGCCATCGCGCCCAGGTTTTTGTATTTTTAGTAGAGACGAGGTTTTACCATGTTGATGAGGCTGGTCTCAAACTCTTGACCTCAGGTGATCCACCTGCCTTGGCCTCTCAAAGTGTTGGGATTACAGGCGTGAGCCACCATGCCCAGTTGAAACGAAATTTTAAAAATGAAAATATAGGCCGGGCGCGGTGGCTCAAGCCTGTAATCCCAGCACTTTGGGAGGCCGAGACGGGCGGATCACGAGGTCAGAAGATCGAGACCAT
>NW_012122751.1:0-1126 GCF_000951035.1 Colobus angolensis palliatus | reverse complement strand
CGAGGTGGGCAGATCACGAGGTCAGGAGATCGAGACCATCCTGGCTAACATGGTGAAACCCCGTCTCTACTAAAAATACAAAAAAATTAGCTGGTTGTGGTGGTGGGTGCCTGTAGTCCCAGTTACTCGGGAGGCTGAGGCAGGAGAATTGCTTGAACCCAGGAGGCGGAGCTTGTAGTGAGCCAAGATCACGCCACTGCACTCCAGCCTGGGCGATAGAGTGAGACTCCGTCTAAAAAATAAAACAATAAAAAAAGAAAAAATTAGCCAGGCATGGTGGTGCACATCTGTAGTCCTAGCTATTCAGGAAGCAGGAGGATCACTTGAGCCCAGGAGTTCCAGGTTGCGGTGAGCCATGATTGCACCACTGCACTCCAGCCTGGGTGACAGAGTAAGACTCTGTCTCTATAAATGAGTGAATAAATAACTAAAACATCAAGTTGTACACCTTAAATACATAAATATATATGATTTCTATTTGTCCATTCTACCTAAATAAAGCTGAAAAATAAAAATAAAACAACCAAAAAGCCAGGGTTTTCAGTGAGGAAGTCCTGCTGGAGACAGGCAGCAGGATGTGGGGGACCGGGCACCTCCTGCAGGGCCTTGGGCAAGTTGCCTAACTGTTGTGGATGTCAGTCTCTTTGTCTATAAAATGAGAATAGAAACCACTCTAACTTAGAATCATTTTAAGAAATAAAAGAGATGACGTATGTACAAGTCTTAGGGTAGTACCAGACATTATATAAGCTTCTAGGCCAGGCAGGGTGGCTCACGACTGTAATCCCAGCACTTTGGGAGGCCAAGGCAGGACTATCACTTGAGGTCAGGAGTTCAAGACCAGCCTGGCCAACATGGCAAAACCCCGCCTCTACTAAAAATACAAAATTAGCCAGGCATTGTGGCTGTAGTCCCAGCTATTAGGGAGGCTGAGTGGGGAGAACCACTTGAACCCAGGAGGCAGAGGTTGCAGTGAGCCAAGATCACACCACTGCACTCCAGCCTGGATGACAGAGCGAGACCCTGTCTCAAAAAAAAAAAAAAAAAAAAAAAAAATTGATTCTAAAATGTTCATAGCCATTAGCCCACAAACTCCCAAACCAGCGAACATAAAGTTTGGCCGTTC